>NW_024424564.1:55998452-56050183 GCF_017311325.1 Ursus maritimus
GGGGGGGGGGGGATCGCCAGAGCGGAAGCTGGCACGGGTCCTCCCTCAAGCGGATGCCTGCGTGTCCTTCCATAGCACGGTCCACACCCACCTCTGCCAAGCTCCTCTTCCAAGGAGGAAGCCACTCTGCAGGGACACAGCCCCACGTGGCCCCACTGCTGCCGGACATGGAGCTTGGGGCTCTGGTGTCCCAGCTGCAGACGAAGCTTGGGATGCTCACGGGATTTAAAGGGGAAGGCACATCCCTGCGCCAACAGACGGCAAGAACCATGTCGTGTCAGGAGACTGCGCCAGGCGGGCTGGCAGATTCCACGGGGAAGGATCTTGCAGCTCTGAAAAGGAGTGTTGGGGGCCAGTGAGCGCGGCGCCGGGGTACGAGCGAGCTGATTACTGCAGGACGGGAAGGTCAGGAGGCCTCCGGGCCGAGGCTCTGGCGCCCGGGCGCTGAGCGGTGCTCGCGGAGTGGAGCGGCTGCCTCTGGGGCGGGCTGCTCACCCTGCAGACGTTTGCCCAGCCCCGCTTTGCTCCGAGAACATTGCGAGCGCCATGTGGGGACGCTCCCCGTGCTGCTGCCTGACCCGCGACCTGAGCAGTCGGGGGGAGGGGGCGCCCAAGCCGAGCTGAAACCCACTCCAAGCGGGGTGTGCACCAGGCTGTGCAAGCAAACCTCAGAAGGGTGGTGAGTCCGCGTGCGGTTGTGTTTAGACAGTGCCAAACCCCCAGAAACACTCGTTTGAAAAGTCCGCCGTTCTGTTATTGTTGGTTTTGTTTGGGGGTGCGTGTGTGTGGAGGCGGACAAGGGGATCGGAGGGGCGAGAAGGACAGGCCCGTCTCCATGAGCCCACACTTAACCCCGCGCTCCGTGCTCAGCTCTGGTTGGGGCAGCTGGAGGGAGGACCCGGGAGCTCAGGCCTGGAGCCATGTCCCTGCACACAGACGGCCTCCACCCCGAGACGCAGATCTGTGCGTCCCTCTGAAGTCCCCTGGAACCACCGCCCCACTGCCCCGTGAGGCAGCACCCCGTGTCGGGACCCCGACTGGCGTCATGTTCGGTCTCAAGTCCACCTGCCTGACTCCTGACAAACCTAGTCCTGCACCCACTTCTAGAATATTAGCCAGGCTGCTGGGCGCCAGCATGGACGAGGTAGAGTCCACACTCCGAGCTCCTTCCCCGTGACCAGGCCCCCCCTTGGCATTCCCCAGGCCTTAGCTGCCCGAAGACCCCACCACCCGCCCCAGGCCCCCACTCCCTCGGCCACAGCCTCACGGGCCTGGGCTCCCAGCACGCGGAACATCCCGCCAGCCCTGCAGCGTCGGCTGAAACAGGCATCTGGGGGCCGCCCGTCCTGGTTCAGACAAATTCTGCCCAAACCTAAGCTCGAATCAATGCCCCAAAAGGGGGGCGGGGGTCTCTTTTGTTATTATTGTCATGATTTTAGGGTCCGCACTGGATTGATGACATTAAAACCCGGACACATTTGCATGGGACGTACACTTTAGTAAAAACAGCCATTTGTGGATGGCTGCCACGGGCCCAAGCTGCTTCACGTTGTGGAAGTCACCTCATTTAATGTGTCACAAACAAGCCAGAGACTTAACACGATTGTCTCTATCTCGTGCCGGAGAAGTGGGCATTGTGAGGTCACGTGCCGGGGCCCCGCGGTTCGTTAGGAAGCAGCAACGCGGGTCCAGCGCGGGCCCGTCTGCCGGCTTCTCCCACCTTGTTCACACGCAAAGACACAGAGGTCTCTGCTTGTCACCACGGGGGCAGGAAAAGCCACACATGGCAGGCAGGTGTGGACACGCCCACCTCGCCAGCAGGGCCTGGGGGCCTCCAGCGGGAAGCACCAGCTGCGGCTCACAGGTTGGTCGAGGATGAAGTGAGGAAACACGCACGAAGAGAGATTTTGTGGGGGAAACCCCACCTCTGCGGAAACACCTGGCAGAACTCCGACGTAATGCCAAGACCTCTGTGAGCAAACGACAAGCTCACAGGAGCATAAACACTGGCGAGGACATATCTGAGAGTCAGGAATGGAGCGACTCTGGCCGGCTCACCTTTCAGGGACGTGCTGGACCGATGAGCTCCTTCCACTGCACCTCGCCTCACGGGGCTGGCGGAAATGAGGTCAGGGCATCACGGTGCACACCCGACAGGTTTCCCGGGGCTGCTAGAACAGGACAGCACACGTGGTGGCATCAACAACTTCCGGAGGCCAGACGTCCGAAACTGAGGTGTGGGCAGGACCGTCCAGCTCCCTCCGAAGGCCCTGGGGGAGCAGACACAGCCCCCTGACCTCTGCCTCCATCCCACCTTCTGTCCATGTGTCCCTCAGTCTGCCTCGCATTCACTCTTCCTAGAAGGACACCAGTCATCGCATTGTGGTCCCTCAATCCGTGGGACCTCATCCCTACTCGAGCAATCTGCACAGACCCTACTTCTGAATAAGGTCACATTCACAGGTCCTGGGGTCTGGATGCCAGCATACCTTTTGGAAAACACAGTTCAGTCCGCACATCAGAGAACACACGCTGAGGATGGGAACAGGCCATCGGGATAATATCGATGTGTGTTGTTAAATCATAAAAGGGGATAAACGCATTAACATGTTACATCACCCTGTTGTCATGAAAAAGCCTCACTGCTGAATTATAATAACTTTGCCAAAAGAACGGTCAGCAAAAATTAATTTCAAGGTCAATAACCTCAGATGTACTTGTACTTCCAATGAACTCTTAATTCCACTCCCGCAGGATCCGGCTAATTGAGCACGCAGACGACCCGGATCAGTAAGCACATTTGTGGTGTAGACAGTGACGCGCTGTCCCCCACGGTCGCCTTGAAGACCCTGCCGTGCGGCCCCCGGGGCACTGCGCACATTCACTCTCCCACCCGTGCACTCAGCGGGTCTCGCTGACATGTCGCCCACGAGAGTGTGCGGGCTTTGGGGTGGGACACTGGTGACGAGCTCGCAGACAGGCCACGGGAGTGGTCTCAGGCCTGCCGACAAGCCGCAGGGTGGGCGTGAGGTGTTGGCCGGACTGGGCCAATTGGCATCTTTGGTTGCAAGAAAATCGACACCAATAAGACACTTTCCTCACAGGAGAGTCACGGATAGAGTGCACGGGAACCATGTGTCTTCCTTCCAAGGACCCAGAAGGTCATGGAAATGGGCCAGGAGGAGGGATCAGAAAGCAGCCCTGCAGAGAGGTGGTAGTAATGGCAGGTGATGGGCAGCCACCAGAGGGACATGGGGACGCAGCTCAGGCCCAGCTGTAGGGGGGCAGCAGAAGCAGAGGCCCCTGACACAGCCGTGCCCCCACAAGTGGACAGAAGTAGCCCTGGGTCACACTGGTCTTTACCCAAACCAGCACAACCCTCTTTAGAGGGTCATTCTCGGCATGACCTTCATGGTTTCCAGAGGAAAGTCGCTCCCGTTCAAAACCCCATCGCACACAGAAGCACCACCATAAATGAGAGTCGGCACCATCACACCGCGGCCCAGAGGGCGGGGAGTCTGCAGGAGATGATAACACAGCCCCCAATGAATGGATGGGTCGGAGAACACATTACGACGGGAATAAAAAGGTACTTAGCGATGAGTGACCGCGAATGTAGCACGAATCAGCAGGCGCGAGATTCAGGAAAGGAGCTCTGAGGAAGGGAAATCCAGAAAACAAGAAGGTACAGACTATGAGAGAAACAAGACATAAATGAACCTAACGGGACTTTAGAGGAAGAACAGAAGCGTAGACCACTACATGGTGGGTCCCGAGGAGAGACCCAGCAGACACGGTCTCTGCGAGGTCGGAGAGCAGCAGAGGAGATCAGAGACGATCAGACATCATTCGTCAGGAGGTGGGAGACCAGCTCGCTGCAGCAAACACTGAAAGGCGGAGAGAGGAGCCACTTCAGAGGGTGCATTCGAACACTTCAGTAAAATACACGATTCTCAAAAACATGAAAGCTTACGTAAGAAAAAATAGAAATTCTCACAGTCCTATAAACATTAAATAAATGTAGCATGTACTTAAGAACACCAGATCCGGGTGGTTTTAATAGTAAATGCCCTCAACCTTCCAGGGACAGGCCATTCTGTGTTCATAAAAATGGTTGCAAAGACTAGAAAAGGAATAAGTACCCTCCAAATCCTCGGTGGGCTAATAGAGGTCCAGTAACAAAACAAAATAATAGCTGTCAAAGCTCCAAGCAAAATACTAGTAGAATTGTCCCATAATCAATAAAAATATAAGTGTTTGTTTCATCCAAGATATACAAGAATCATTTTACATATGAGAAATATACAATTACCACTCAGCAAATTTACTTATTAGGGGGAATTAATAACCTTATAATTACGCTGGGATACGCAAAAGAGTATCTTATAAAACCCAATATTTATTTGTAATTTTTAAAATTACGATTTTAAAACAGCTCTAGAAAAATAGCGGTAGAATAAATCTTCCTTAACCCAACAAAAGCAGCCGACCAGAAACACTCAGCAAACAGAATTCGCACGGGGACCTGACTCCACACAGACGGGCAGCTGCGAAAGGCGGTTCTTGAGACTATGACAGAAAGGCTCCTCGCGGCCGAGAACTGTTGCTTAAAGCAAATAGACAGATATAAAATGCTAACCATAAAATTAGACGTTGATTAATTTAATTACATTAAAATATGAACATCTGTTCATCAAAAGACACCATAAACACTGAGAAAGGTGACAAGTTGAGGGTTGTTAGGGACACAGAGCTAACGAACGGAGGACACACAAGCCGTCCCATATACTATCTTAGGTGTATCCAACGCAGAGGAAGTTTATTAATTCACAAGAATTAAAATCCCAGAGTTAACGCAAGCCTCGTGTTTGGGGTCATCAGAAGATCAGCGATGTCACCAAATATCCGTTTCTTCCGGATTTCTCTGCGGAGCCCCCTGCTGGGTCTTTGTTCCAAGCATGGCTGCCTTTCTGGTCACAGGTGGCGTCCAGATGTGCTCAGCTTCCCGCTCTCCCCTCACTGTGAGCAGGAGGGAGGAATCCATCCCCAGCTTTGCTGGTGAAGGAGTCAGACTCTCCCATGTGGCCACCATGGGGCAGCCACACTCGCCCCCAAACAGACCCCGGGCAGAGGGTGGAAGGAGCTCACTGCTCAGCTGGGACCTCCTGTGTGGGTGCCGGAAAGCAGGAGGGAGACCCAACCGGACCGGGGAGCAGCGGGAGGTCAAGGTCAGCAGAGAAGCAGAGGAAGTGTCCGGGGGGTGGAGAAGCGTGGCAGCTCGTGGACTATATGTGGACAAAAGCAGAGGCGTGTCTGTAAGTCCTTCCGCCCTTGAGCTGTTTCCTCGAGAAGGCGCCTGGTCTGCACGCTGACTGTCCTGTCCGGCTCAGCGGGTAACACGCCCGCCGCGGGTCCAGTGAGCAGCACAGACTGAGCGCTGGACCACACGCCGCCAGAGTGAGTATGGAGTCGTGGGTTTTCAAAACACAAGTGATGGGCCCTGACGACGTGGGCCTTTCCAGGTTCCCAGAAATCAGTGGCGGCCAAGAAAGCCCCGCCCCCTGCCCCTGCAGCTGTATCAGACTCGCCACCCGGAGGCCCCAGGGGTGACTCCCCCATTTACCCAAGACAGGACAGACTCTGGCCTTCCCCGCCCGCCCCACTCCTCCCCTCATGAGTGGTCAGCTGGGCTCAGAGACCGACGTGCCCTGCTCACAAAGCCCCAGCTGTAAACGGCCTGTCCGCAACGTGCTTCCCCGCCCACCGGAGTCTGGGGCGAAACATCCTGACACGACACTGATCCTGGGCTTGGGGTCAGGTCAAATCCGTCTCCTGACTTGTAGGGTTTCAGTCCCTAGCCTGACTTGACTGCTCACGCGTTGCACGTTTTTGGAATGAGAAGGTGCTCCCATCCCACCGTCACCAGGCACAGAGGAGGCAGTGCCCGTAGTCAGCATCACGCAAACATCTGATCACCCGGAGAACGTGGCAGATAACAGGGGTGCCTGTGAGCATGCTCGCTACCCTGGGCCTGGTCCGTGTCATGATACACGATCGGTTTACCCTTCGTGGTAGCTTCTGCGTGGGCTGAAAGCCACGTGCGCGTCTCTGTGCAGCTGAGGCCCCAGTGGAGACCCTCCCCCAGAGCCAGAGTCAGAGCCAGAGCAGGAGAAGGAGGGCAAGCTGGCCACCAGAGCCCGGAGGCCACGACCCATCTTCCCGGCCTATCCCCAGCGGCGGCGGCTTATGGGTGGGGGGCAAGACCATCCAGGCTCAGAGACGTCTGCTGTGGAAACCACCGGCAGTTCTCTTCTACGTGCTGAGTATTTTAAACCCGCCATCCCGCGGAGTCCGGGTGACGTGCAAACAAGGAGGCGTCCCGGGCACAGGAAGCCCAGCGCCCAGGGCGTATTCCGCGTGGAAAGCGAAGAGACGCAGCGGAGCAGGAACCCCCGAACTGCGCCCACCTCCTGAGCCCGGCCCGCCATGACCCTGCCTGACCCGGTCGTCGCAGAGAGGGCAGGGAAGCTGGCTGGAGATCGCTGGGACCACACGATCAGAATCCTTCTAGAACAAAACACAGACATTATCAGGAAAAACTAAATTAATGTTATTTTTAAAGTAACCACAGATTTTCAGCGAGACGCTAAATCTGACTCTTTCTCCCTCCGACCAGGAATGGCCCCAGTTGAGGATGGAGGATGGGAGGGGGAACCTCACCTCTGAACCCAGGCAGGGAAGAGCGCGGAAGCCGCTGCCGGGGGACGGAGCCGCGAACGCTTCCCAAGTGCAGATCGTCTGTCTCCTGCTCTGGTCCGGCCTCCTGCACCTTGACACGGGAGGCGTGCCACAGCGGGGTCTAGAACCGGATTCTTAAACTGCGTCTCCGCTCCTTAAGCGCCTCGGGGCCTCCCATGGCCTCCACGTAGCACGGAAATCTGAGCTGGGAGCGCAACGCCTCTCACAAGCTGCCGTTGCGCAGTTCTTCTCAAACCTTCCAGAAGCATCCGCACTGCGGACTGTGTGAGCACACCCGCCGCTGCCCGGCGCCTCCTTCTCCTGCCCCTCCTCTGCCCCGGACGCCCCATCCGCGTCTCTGTTTTTAGCACCGCTGCCCCAGACCTCAGCCCACGCCCTCCTCCCGCACACGGCGCTCCTTCACGGGACACAGCAAAGGCAAAGAAGGAGGGAAATACGCTGCAACTTTGCTCCACAAATGACGTTATACCCCATTTCGGGATCCTTCTGTGCGTACGCACATCGAAACATTAAAGTGGGACCAGAGCACACGGCCCGGGACAACCAGGGTCTCCCTGGCACATAAACCCGGTTCAGATCCAGCGCCAGAGCCCACGAGCATGAGGGACGGTCACCCCGTCTTTCCTGTGCGCTCTGTAACCTCCCGCTGGTCACGACCGAGCAGGCCCTCCACGCGCACGTGGCATCCCAGACATTATAGACCTGAGCATTTGGGGTTTCAGACCCACTGAAACCAAAGACCCAAGTCCAAGATGCTTTATTGGAGACTATTATTTTTAGATTTTGATTCATTTTGTTAAATGGGTCTTTAAAATTCTGTTCCAGTTGACATTCCTTCCATTGTGTATAAAAATATCTTCTCCCCACAGACTTGCTGACATTAGGGAAACTATTTTTTTTCATCTTTGCTTAAACATATAAGCAAAAAAAAAAATGTAGAATTTGGCTTTTTAATTGGTAATACCTTGATTATATAAAATATATATTAGAAATGTCTATTTCCTCTTTCGTGTTTGCTGCTTTGCACAGTTTGACCATTCTCCGAACAGTCTCAGGAAAAAGACAGCACGGTTGGAAACACTGAAGGAGCCCCTCGCAGACTTTGGAAATAAGATTTCCCCACTTCTCAGGGGAGGCAAAGCCCCTGAGACACCACGTGTCTCTCTGTCTTGAGGACAGATTTCCCCACAGAAAGGGAATGGGTCCCTTCTCTCTATTCTTCCTCTTGGAAAAAATAAAATCAGTCTAAGCTTTTACTTTCATTCCCTCTGTGAAAAGAGAGAGAAAAGTACATAGTTTCTGGGATTCCCAGCGTTACGGAGGGACAGCCGACCCCTCGGGCTGCCAGTTAGCGTGTGCAGCCCGCGGACCCGAGTGTTTACAGATCAGGCAGCCGCCCCCGGCTCGGAGCCCGCTAACACCCCTCCTCTCGTGTGACTGCCACGTCCTGTGTGCCGTGAGAACGTTCTGGATCTGCTCTGTCCGCCACGTCCGCATGCAATGCCACACTGTTAGCTGCGATCCTCCCGCTGTTCTCGAAGCCCCTCCCCTGTCCTCCTGACGAGGGAGGCCTGGCCTCTGGCTAGAGCAAGCCGCTCCCGCTGTCCGGGGCATCCCACAGCGACCGCGGGTCCCAGATGCCAGCCACACCCACAGAATCCTTCAGAGACACCTCAGCGCTGTGTGACCGAGCGGGGGTTGTAGCGGACAGTTGTAGGTAAGGGGTCACATATATCAGAGGCACAGAATAGATATGATTCTGCATCTGGGGTGGCTGGGCCGGCATCGTCCGCCGTGGCAGCCGAGATCTCGTTAGCCTGGACCGAGTCACTGGTATCGGGGGTGAGAAGTAGGTGACACGTGGCCTCAGACACGTCTCTCTGACCGTTCTGCGTCTGGCCAACTTCCTGAAAACTGTAACGTGGCAGCGTGGGTGCAATTAGGATGCAGGCCAGAAGCTGCAGGCTGACTTGGCTGGGTGGTTCCAGGCGGCGCCCACCCTCCCTCCAAGGTGGCACCCGCCGTGTGCCAGAGACCCCGCCTGGGCCTGCAGGTGTCGATCCGGCCTCCGGTTCAGGCGTTGGGCTTGGCCAGTCCACAACTGGACTCTCTAACTGGAATCTTCTGCCGTTTTCCGCAGACCCCACCTCGGACGCTCATGGACGCTGCACGCTGAGACTCGCCTTCCCTTTGCCCGCCGCCGGCGCCAGTGGGCTGAGCTCAGGAGCCGCCCCCCTGACCGCGAGGCCCAGCCTCCGGTCAATGCATCCCAACCGTCCCGGCGCGCAATGAGCGTCCCCTCCGTCCCCCATGGCCGGCCCTGCTTGGGCATCAGGGCCCCCACCGCCTCAGAGACCCCACCCTCCCGCCACCCCTCCCGCCCCTCTGCACCCTTCCTGTCTGCAGGGTGCAGGTGCACATGAGGTCGCGTGCGGCCCGCTCGAACCCTGGGAACAGCTCACGAGCCCACCAGCCCCCTCGGCTCCTGCTGGGATGACTGTCGAAGCCACGGAGCTCAGGGCAGATTTGCAGCGAGGGAGCATCCGGAACCCCGAGTCGGAACCACCAACCGCCCAGAGCGCGGCACAGGGGAGGGGGCCCTGGGGCTCGTCATGGCCTCACACCGGCCACCGGAGCAGGTCCAGGAACATCGTAACCTGAGGCGGAGAAGACAAAACTTTAGGAATTTCTGTACAGAATATGGTTAAATATCCGTATGAACTGGAGGAGAGATTTCTTTTTCAAAATTGTTTGGTTATTCCAGGTCCTTGGCAGGGCAACATGTTTTTTAGAAGCAGCTTGCCAATTTCTATGTTTTATCCAAGAGCTGTTGGGATACATTAATTTGGAGAGGACTTATCTCACGAACACTTTGTCTCCCAGCCCACAAACACGGCCTCCATATTTTCTGGGGGCCTGATTTAATTGGACCCCGCAGAGCTCCGTAGCTGTCCGTGCACAGACCTTGCACCGCCCGCACGGACATACTCCTGAGTAGTGTCTTCTGCAGCTGAAAATGGATTTTTTTTAAATTTACTTTCCAACTATTTGTGGCTGGTATCACTAACACAATGGTTTTTACCTGTTGACCTCGTTACCAGGCCAATAGTGCTCCTGTAGACGCCTCGGGATTTTCTGCAGAGACAATCACGTCCCCTAAAACTGAAGGCAATTCTGCCGTCTCCATGCGAAACCATCGTACAGGTCCTCCTTGTCTTGCGGTTTGCTCTTGCGGGTCCAGGACGCTGTCCAATACGGGGGTCGGAGTGGGCTTTCCGGCCTCGTTCCCGATCTGCCGAGGAAACATTCATGTCACAGTAGTAAGCTTGAGGCTACCTGGACGGCGCTTCCTGGTGATGTTTGTCAAGCTGAAACTTCATGCGGGCATGTGTTTATCACGCACACGCGGTAAGTGCTGCCAAGTTATTTTTCGATGTCAATTAATAAGAATTTATGTTCTTTCCTCTTTTATTCTGCAATGAGGGAAATCCCACAGATTCGTTTCTGAACACCGAGCCAACTTTGCATTCCTGAGAAACCACACTTGGCCACGACGTGCCACGTGCACCTGTTCACGGCCGGACTCCTGCTGCGTGTTTGGGAAGAATCCTTCCATCCGTCTCCACGAAGACGATCGCTCTCCCATTCCCTCCTCCCGGGGGCCTTTCTCCGGCAGCCGTGTCAGGGTTTCGCTACAAACGAGTGGACAGGCGTTTCTTCCTCCCGCAGTTGCTGGAAGTGTGGGGGTGGGGCAGAAGCGCTGCGATGTCTGCCTGGGATTTTTATTTTCGGAATTCACCGGTGAACCCCTGTGGGTCTGTCGTTTCTCTGGGGAAGGTTTTCTGTTTGTTTCTCTAATAGATGCGGAGTCTCCAGAGCCCGTGCTTCTCCTTGGGCCACGTTTTTCCCCGTGGGACGTTTACTGGTTTTGCTAACTGGTTCCTGGTTTCTCCGAGTTGTGTTGTCTGTCCCTGCTTTCCTCCTGCTCTAACTGCTCTGGTGGAAACCCAGGTGCCTCCAGCCGCTGCTCCTGTTCCAGGAGAAGCAGTTAGAGCTTTGAGATTTCCTCTAACCCCCGGTTTAGCGGCCACACACCCGTGTTCACAGCTGGTTTCCATTTTCAATCGGCGGCCAAGCTTTTCGGCTTCCGTCGGGCTCTGCGCACGTCTCTCCCGTCTCAACTCGGATCCGTCCTTTGGGCGAGATTGTTTCTGTGGGTCGTCAGCGCCCGGGCTCCCGTCTGCCGACCCCGCTCTATGGCTAAGCCCACCCATGCTACGGTTTGTTTGCCCGGTTCCTGTGTATTCCGGGTCCACGGCAGCCACGCGGGGGCTGTTTGTTGCTTGCTTTGCTCTGCGGACACTCTCCGCAAGCTTGCTCTCCAAGGCCACGCCTCTCTTTCTGGTCCCAACATATTGTCTTTAATTTCCTCAGCATATTTATAACAACCGCATGGACGTTTTGTATGATGAATCCAACATCGGCATCACGTCAGGATGCGGTTTCTACGGACCCGTCTTCCGGCTGTGGCAGCGTTTTCCCGTCTCGGTGCACATCCAGCGTCTCCTCCCGCCTGGGGACGCCGTGCACCTGCACCGTGGGACCTGGGGTTACGGTCCGTGGAGGGCCGCCTGCTCCCAAGGCTGGTACACGCCTGGCTCAGCGCGGACGGCAGCGGGGGTGGTCCCCAGCCCCTTCGGGCCTGCGGGGCCTCCAGCTGGCGCCCTGTCCTGCCTGTAGCGCTGAGGGGAGGGTCAGGACTTGTCAGTGCTGCTGCCGGCCAGCCTGGCCGTAGGCTCTGTCCTCTCCTCTGGTGTCAGGGTGTGGATGGAGCCTCACCACGGGCAGAGCCCTGGAGACACCGACACCACAGCCTCCATCCTGCCTTCCCTGCTGCCCACTCAGCGGACCCTCAGCCCCACCCACCGCCAGGATTTGCAGGGACCCCAGACCCATTTCTGCGGCCCCTCCGCTCTGATCCCAGAGGCCCTGCATTTCGGGACACGTCCCCAGCCCACAGGCTGGGTTCTCCTTCCCTTGGGTCACAGTCTACACTGCCTCAGCTAGCTTGCCCCTCGTCAGCAGGGTTTATGGTGGGGGCTTCGTGGCCGGCACAGAACCAAGCAGACCCTCCTCCTGCACCGTGTTGCTTGGTGGCGGCTGCTGGCTTTTCTGGGATTTATGAGAACCGAGGGGGCCGGAGGGTCACTCTCACAGTGAGACCCAGGGACGGGGCCGGGAGGTTGGCTCACAAAACCCCACAGAAAACTGCCCATTGGCGGGAACAGGAGAGGGACCCTGCCCCCTGCGCCGTGTGAATGAGCCAGCAGTCGGAGGAGGGAGGGGTGCGACCACGGACAAAGACAGGAGGCACCTGCCGTCCCCTCACGTAAATCAGCCCTCTCCCTGCAGAGGGTTTCGGGTCCGACCTGGTCCAGGGCCTAGGAGAGCAGAACGCGCTTCGCCAGAAGGGTGAGGTGTCGGGGAGACGGCCCAGGTCCAAGGCCTTGGTTTCCTTCTGCAGGGCCGACGCCCCAAGCCTGGCATCTGTGGGTGCAGCCTGGGTACGTGGGCCGCGTGGGGGCAGCTGAACCGCAGGGTGGGGCGGGGCGGCCTCGCTGCTCCGCTGACGGACAGCCCCCCTCCCCGCCCGCTCCAGAAGGAGAGGCTTCCCTGAACACATTTTTTTTTAAAGATTTTATTTATTTGACAGAGAAAGACAGCCAGCGAGAGAGGGAACACAAGCAGGGGGAGTGGGAGAGGAAGAAGCAGGCTCATAGCAGAGGAGCCTGATGTGGGGCTCGATCCCAGAACGCCAGGATCACGCCCTGAGCTGAAGGCAGCCGCTTAACGACTGAGCCACCCAGGCGCCCCATCTGAACACATTTTAAATGAGGGTGTTTATCAAAGGTGGAAAAAGAAACTAATTATGTGACATGAAAGATTTTCCTTTCCCAATTCCTAGACCGGGGGTTCTCTCGGAGCAGCTGTTAAGCAAAAACTTTCATCTTGTTTATTACCGATGACAACTGGATGTATGTGAGTAATTCCGCACATAAAGTCACACGCTGACAGCCCACGGCCTGGAATCCTGAACACGGATGGGCTCTGTCGCTGCTCCCGGGCCAATCTGGGCACGAAGGAAACCAAGTCAACAACCTGTGAGTCTGTGAACGCAGGCAGTGAGCACCAGCTCGGGCGATGAAGGATGGCCATGCAGGCCGGCCTGACGTCACCAAGTGCACCATTTGTGCAGTGCGGCTCCTGGCCTCCTGGACATGACAGACAAGGACGCAGGCCTGGCCATCGGGAGCTGTCAGAAAGCTCCCCGGATCCTGGATGGGGACGCAATGACAGGCTGGGTAGTGCAGGGCGGTGGGAGCGGCACCCCGCACGTCCGCCAGGCCAGCTGGCCCCCCACACGGGAAGTGCTGGGAAACGCCCACAGCCACGGGCAGCGGCCTCTGAACACCAACCAGAGATTAACCCGCACCAGTGTCCCTGTGCCGGGTGCCTGCTTTCCTGAGTGAGCGCGGCACCTGGGTCCTGGGGCACCGCTCCCCATCATTCAGGCAGCTCCGATCAGAGCTCCTTCCCTTTGAAATGCTAATTCTCTGATTAATTACGCGTTCCACTTCTTCAGAGGTTTTTTTCTAAACCTCAAACTTCAAGGCCCTTCTGCTCTGACATAATGACGGTGGCAGCCCACCCCCCAGCCTGGACCCAAACCATCACCCAGGAGGCACGCGGCCCACTGCGGCAGGCTGTCCAGACAGGCCCCCCAGCATGCAGCCCCCACCCCAGGAAGGCGCCACGCAGGGTGCCCGTGCACACAGAGCCGGGGCGGACAGGGAGGTGAGCAGAGACCAGACCTGGCCTTGGCGCTTGCTGACCAGGAGCCTCGGACAAGCCCCACCCCTTCCCAGCCTCAGTTTCCCCCTTTCAGTCAAGGAAACGGGCACTCCCTCTCCTCGCCCAACCGTTTCTGGTTCTGGGACCCCCAACTCCTGTCTCTCAGGCTTACGGGGAGGGTCAGATTTGCCAGCGTGTGTCGCCAACGCCCCACCTAAAATGGGGTGTTCACTTCACTGGCGAGAACCGCCATGTTCCCCTGCGGTGTGTTTCTGAGGGACCGTGTGTGGGGCCTGTGGGTGCGGTGGGCATTGACATGCACCCCAGGGAAATCAGCCCACGAGGGCCCTCCTGCAGCCCCGACCCCGATGTCTCGCCGGACCGGCAGCCGTGTGCTGCCTCTGAAAAAGCCCGCGTGTCTCCTCTGCCATCACTCCTGTCTGTGAGACGTCAGCAGGTCAGAGGCGTAGACGCCCACGGACACCCCCACACGGGCAAAGCACATGTCCCCCACCCCCAGATCAGGGAGCTTTCCAGCTAGTGGGAGAGTGTGCATTTGGGGGTCTGTGAGCAACGTGTGTGGTGCGTGTGATGTGATGTGTGGACTTGTGGGGTGTAGTTGTGGGTGCGTCATTGTGCGTAGTTGTGGGGGGTCGCCGTGGGGTGTGTGCCTGTCGAAGCCCCAGCAGGACCCCAGCAGGGCCGGTGGACTCTGCACCCCACCCCCTCGGGTTCACTGAGGTCAGGCTGGGTCCCCCAGGTCGTGGGGGGTAAGTGGGACCCCAGGAAGGGCCCTGATAAGGGCCGCATGGTGTGCAGGCGCCTACCGTCCTCTCTGGCATCAGAGTGCAGCACGCGGGCAGGTCTGTGAGCAGGAAAGTGAAGCTTTATTTCCTTTATAATCGGCGCCAACCTGGAGGCAGGCGCCAAGTCCACCAACCGCGGCCCCGAAGCCCCGCCCAGCCCAGGCCGCGGTGGCCTCCCTGCCTCCTGTGCCACCACAGCCCCGGGCGTGCGCGGGAATGTCTGTCAGCAGCAACCCCGGGGTCCTGACGAGATCCAGACACCACGGGGCTGCCTTCACCCCCAACCCTGCAGGATGGGCAGGCTGGGGTCACCTGCTCCCTCCCCGCGGGGCCAGGCCACAGGGCAAGACCACGCCCGCTGGCTCTGCGGTCCGTTCACGCCCAGGCTTCCGAGTGAGGTGGCCGCGAGTGCATGCCTGGAGCCAGGGCTGTGTGTGCAGAGTGCGGGACCCAAACTCCGCACAGAGCCCCACCCGGGAAAACAGTCTCAGGAGGGGCCCACGGAAGCGCTGGTGTGTTCCGTGGTATCCCCGTTCCACTCCAGACCTCGGGACATTCCAGGGCCTGCTGGGGCCTCAGCACCAGCCCCGGGCTTGTGTCTTTTCTCCAGAACGTTCCTGGGCCCCCAGCCTGCCGACACTCCTGGGGTGCCCTCCAGAAGCGGCCCTGGACAGGCGGGCCCGGCCGCCAGGACAGATGCTTTCGGCCATGTGACCCTCAATCAGCCCGCAGTCGCCCCTGCTTGCTAATGAATGCACATTGCGAGCACGGGTGCTGGAAGAAGGCGTTCCAGCTGTTCCCACTGGCCACCATCCTCCCTGCTTCCCTGTCCGACCTCCTTCAGCTGCACGCAGCCCCCGGGAGCAGGACAGTCCACCCCCTCCCCCGCAGGGCCACCAAACCCGGGAGACGCCGGGGCTCACAGCCCGGACACGACTTGGAAATGCACCTCTGCGGGTCGCCCTAGACTCTGGGGACCCAGGTCCACAGGGGGGACAGCTACGCAGCCTGGCACGTGCCCACGGCCGACGTTCTCGAGGGGTCAGTCACTCAGTGGTACTGAGGTTCCGTGTCACGTGGGAGGAAGCAGGCGGAGGTGGGCTCTGCTCTCCAGGGTGTGGGCTCCCTCTGGGCAAAGCCTCACGGAAGAGCTGGTCTCTGCGGACCCACCTCCAGGCGTGGCCAAGGCGGCCTACTTGCTGTGGCACTTCCTCCCAGCACGTGACACGTGTGGCCCCAGAGCAGGTGGCAGGATGGGGTCCTGCCCTGCAACCTGGAACCAAACGTGTCCGCTGTGCTATTCTGGTCCTTTGAAGGCCCTGCGAGGTGCTCCTGACCTCTGTGACTGTCCTCACGGACAGGTGAGGACACAGAAAAGACCGGAAGCTCCGGGACGTGGACGCTGGCGCTCCTACCACCCAGTGCCCTCAAGGAGACCAGAGAACAAAACCCACCCGTGTGTCTCACCCTGACTCCTGGGTTTGTCCCTGTCACCAGCTCAAAGCCAGGGACAACCTGGGCTTTGGGATGGACGAGCTATCAATTCCTCATGGACGCTTCCGATGGACCGCCGTCCTGCCGGGGAGTCTGAGCTGTGTCACCCGCGTGCCACAGACCCCACGACTCACCCCAGCGTCAGCACCTTCCCCTCCCCTGGGAGAAGCTACTGAGGACATAGGTGTCTGCACGTCCCTTCGCAGCTTCCCCGAGCCTCGCCGTCCCCGAAGACGTGAGCCCCGTGGTCACACACGCAGCAGCCGGCAGCCCGCGACCAGCACGCAAACCCGCAGACCACAACCAACACAGACGCACCTGGGGTGAAGGCCGGTCCCCTTAGGGTGCATCTGCAGGGACCTGCCCCCCGGGCTCGCCGTCAGCTGACGCCCAGAGGCCCAGACCCCAGCAGAGGTCGGGACGCGCCCCATCAGTGAGGGAGCCCCTGCCATCCAGAGAACAGAAGCTGTCTCTCCGTAGCTGGCTCCCGGCAAGCAAGTCAGCTGTCAGGACCCCGCTGGTTTCCTCCTTGCCCTCGTGCCCACGTCCAGAGGCCCCGTGACCAGGGTTCTCCCCTTGCCCCTGTCAGCTCCCCCGAGGAAGCCCCTGCTCTGACTTGGAACACAAATTCAACGTACATTCGCTCTAAAGTCATAAATCAAGACCGCGTGAGGCGTTTAAGGACACCCCCGGGGGTGGACATGGGGAGGCCCATCCCGCCAGCGCTCGCGGAGCCTCTCCCCGAGGGACTGACTGGGTGCTCCCTGCCATGGGGTCAGCGCGCCCTCACCGCACCCACCGGCCCTTCGTGGGGAGGAGGCGAGCCCGGGCTTCCCACGGCTCTGCTTCAGGAAAAACTTCTTTCATACACACAATAAAAATGCAAATTAAATTATAAATGAATTGGAAAAAAAGATCCCATCTTTCAAGGCATCACCCCAGCTGCATTTTCCTCCGAAGACCAGTGTTACTGCATCTGTGACTGTCCCAGACGACGGACGGGCTTTCCCTCCACATTAAGTGAAGTAACAGCAGCTCGTCGGTCAGCGAAAGACGTTTGTGCCTTTGGGCTACAATTAGATCAAGGTTGGATTTCACTTGGCTTTAATTACTAATAGATTAATCCAAGCCTAAAAGACCATCTGTAATTAGCATTTTGTTGATTGATTTGTTGCAAAGAAATGACCCTGATTATGTTCTTAGTAATCAGTTTATAGCTAATTGCCTTTCTTTCATTAAAATATAAAGAGACATCCATAAAAAGTGGTCAAGGTGTGTGGTATCGTAAATGCACCATCACCGGCTTGTCACTGACCGCCTCTCTGATTTTCATGGAAATCTAATTATTCAGTGAATTAGGGATGTGACCTCCACGGGGAGGCTGGTGGGTGACTTGCAGACATTGATCGCCCGAGGGGAGGCTGATTTATTGTTGACAGAAAGGCCAGCGTCAGTAGACAGTAATTAAAGGCCGGCCACACCGCTCAAAAAAGGCAAAATATTCAGAGATTGCAATTAAATCACAGGCAGTGACGATGCCTGATTACATGTGAGCCTTCTCACTTTAGGTAAAAGTGAAACCAGACAATTCCCAGAGGGGCAGGACCCAAAGGGAGACACTTCTGCCTTAAGGGGAGGCCCGCGGCTGACGGGGAGCACGCGGGGGTCCTCACTGCGCGGCTCCCAGGGTCCCCGCCGGAAAATCGTCACTGCCAGGCTCAGCTGCACACTTGAAAACCTGCCATAAGTCACTCAAGCCGAGGAAAAGAGTCCACGCCCGGCAAAGCAGCCCCCGCCGTGGCTCCTGGAACGCTGCCCATGCGAGGGGCCCCTGGGCGCCTGCGCGGTTTCCCGCACTCGGGGCTCCCACATCGGGCAGGCGTCTGTCACCAGGGCCTCTATGTGTCCACCTCGGAGCTCCTGTGTCCAGGCCCTGGCCTGCAGCACTTACACTTTCTTCTGCGGCACACAGAGCGCAAGCAGACCACCGCAGTCGTGTGGGCCACCCGTCCCGCGGGGATGGCGAGGGGGCGCGGCCACCCCCCCCCCCCGAGTCCACAGGGACTCGTGTCCCGTGAGCCACTGCCCGTGTGGGCATCTGAAAAGCACGACCAGGGATTGGTTTTGTGGGGCGGCCGTGACAGTGCCCCAGACCGGAGGCTTAGAACAACACACATTTACGTTCTCGCGTCCCGGAGACCAGACCCCGTAGACCCATGTGGCGGGCCGTTCCTTCCCCCTGGAGGCTCCGAGCAGAGTGTCCGCTGCCAGTGCCCTGGCAGTCCTCGGGGTCCACCTCTCCACTCCGCCTTCCCGTGGCCCCTCATCCTACCCCCGTGTCTCCTTGCTGTGTCATTTACAGGGACACTCGTCATGGATTTAGGGCCCACCCCGATCCACGGTGGTCTCACCTACAGGTCATTCGCATGATGATGTCCAGGGTAAGGTCACCTTCATGGGTTCCTAGGTTCGGAGGTGGGCCTATCTTTGGGGCCGCAGCTCCACCCGTGAGAGGCCGGGTCTCCCTTGGCTGCCGGCCCCAGAGCGGGCATCGCGGCCGGACCCCACCCAGCGGGCCCAGCGCAGCAGAGACCCAGCAGAGAGCAGTGAGTGTGGTGACGGAGTGGGCGTGTGACTCCACCGCGGGGGGGGGGGGGGGACAGGGGGAGGCTGCTGCCCTCCAGGGGAAGGGTCTCCCTGTGCTGGCCACTGGAGCCGCAGGGGACGGAAGGTGGACCAGGAGGGGTCAGCAGTGGCCCAGCAGAGCCTCGCGCACCATCCCGGCGCCTTCATCCCAGCAACGTGAGTAGGTGGGAAGGAGATGGGGTCGGCCACAGGCCCGGAGGTGGGGGGCCAAAGTGGCCCAAAAATATGAATACCGGGGTGGGAGGGTCTCCCTGTGCTGGCCACTGGAGCCGCAGGGGACGGAAGGTGGACCAGGAGGGGTCAGCAGTGGCCCAGCAGAGCCTCGCGCACCATCCCGGCGCCTTCATCCCAGCAACGTGAGTAGGTGGGAAGGAGATGGGGTCGGCCACAGGCCCGGAGGTGGGGGGCCAAAGTGGCCCAAAAATATGAATACCGGGGTGGGGGTGTTGACAGCACAGCGGGAAATGGGCCCCATGTCCGGTGGTGGCGAGGGCCATGAGGCCGCCACGCTCGCCCGCGAGGAAGCAGGACGTGGCCCAGCCCTCCCTGCCCCGTCCCTGCGATGCGCCAACAAGCACACACCAGCCCCAGAAGAGCCATGGGGGGGTTGCAAGTCCCAGAAAGCAGCCGCCCATGGGGTGCTCCCCACGCAGACGCTCAGAGCAGGACCGTCGCTCGGAGCAGGCGGCTTCCAGGGGCTCTGTCCTCACTGGCCACAGATGCTTCAATGCCGTATTACCCAGCGAGCATGGGGCTCCGTGACTGCCGTCGAAGAGCCTGCTTTCCTGCTTCGTCATCTAAGCCCCTTGGATGACACCCCTCCCGTTGCCCTGGGCAGGGATCTCGGGGAGGGGTGGAGGGAGCACCTGCTGTCCGCCCGCGGGGTCTCCCGCCCGGCCGACGACCACGGGCTGCCCCCAGCCCCTCAGCGTACTTCTCAGGTGACCGCCCTGAGCGTGGAGCTGGCTGAGGGCTCTGCCTCGGACAAGCTGTGTTCAGAGACACAAGTGTGTCCAGGCAGCCTTGGGGGTTTGCAGACCCGCCTGCAGCAACCGCTGACCAGACACGAAGAACCTCGGTGGGTAAGGGTGCAGGGGACAAGACCGCCCCTCCCTGCCCCCGCTCTCCTGCTTGTCGTCAGCACAATGCTCTTGCAATTAAAGGAAGCATCTGGAGGGAAGGAGGACAAGCCCGCTACTCCCCCACCCTCCCTGCAGAACTAGACCCACGCTCCCCGAGCTCCTCCAGACCCGCGTCAGGCACGGAAGTGGCCGCCAGGGCGGTGGGCAGAGAAAGTCGCCCCCGGGAAGACCCCCCGCCGTGAGCCGAGCACACCTGCAGCTGCTCTCGGGGCTCCTGGCGGGGGGCTCGAACCGGCCTCGACGGGGAACCCCGGGTGATGGAGCAGAGGGGCTGAGAACCGGGAGCACTTCCGGCACCTGCTGAGCTGAGCGCGGCTGCGTCTGGTCAGACCCCCAGCGTGCTCACCCGCCAGGCATTGGTGGGCCCACAACCAGTCCCCCGGCTCGGAGTGAGTGGCAGAAAGTGGAGAAGAAGCCTCTAGGGCTGAGGGCAGCACACACACCACGGGGAGGCTGATGTCTACCCACCCGGCGTGGCTTCCTGGGCCTCAGCTCAGGGCCGCACAGCCTCTCCTGCCTCATTTCATCCCTGTTTGTCGGACAACAAAGTTGACATCCCACGACATGGCCTTGCCCCAGGGCAGTCACACGCCCGAAGCCCGGGCCGGGATTTCATTTGAACCCAGTGCTCAACCCGGTCGCCAGGTTTTCTGAGCCGACTGAGCTCCAGACCAGCTTTTAAAGGTGAGAGGCTTACGGGAAGAAATGTGCTGCCCCCGTCCCTTGCAAGACCGCTCGGCTGCCCCTGCGGTTCAGCGTTACGGGCGTGGCGTGCCAGGGCTGAGAGTGGGGCATCCGCAGCACAAGCCTGGGCCTGGCACCCGGGGCCTTCGTGTCACACACTAAAGCCACACCTGGCCCTGGAAGTCCCCTAGGACAGCATCCCCGTGAGCTCACGTCCCTCTGGGGCTGAGATCACGTGGGGCAGCAGCATTCTCGGAGGCCTGCGTGAGACTCCCCAGCTTGGCAGGTCTGAGGGGGCCACTGCCTCTGAGAGGGGCCCACGGGCATCTCCACAGGCGCCAGAGAGAGGGGCCCGCCCTGGAAGAGTGTTTGCAGAGAAGACCCAGCCGCAGGGAAGCACCCAACAGGCAGGCAGTTTGGGACACAGCCACGCAGCCCATGCAGCGACCAGGAGGGCCGGCGTCCCAAGGACGTGGTCAGGAGGCCACAGGAGGCCCCTGGAGCCTGAGAGTCCCCATCGGTCAGACGACGGCATGACTGGGCCACCTGCAGCGTCCATTTCTCACTGGCCCCTCCGTGGGGTCAAGGTCACTGTGATGTGACAGCCCTGCCCCCGGGGAGGCGAGTCCTCGGGCAGGAGTCGTGGCTGCGCCCGCCCGCCCCACGGAGGGGCCCACCCGCCAGGCCGGCGCCCTTGTCCCCGCAGGTCAGCCTTCACGCCCGGCCAACAGCATTCAGGTGACACGACTTCCTAAAACCTGCCTCTGGCTAAAGCCACTGTTATTTCCGTGAGTCAGAGCTGGGCCCGCGCGAGGCCAGGCAGGGCTCTGAGGGCGGTCGCGGTAGGTTCGCGAGTTCGCTACGACGTCGGGCAGTGTTGTCATCGTGCGCGTCCTCACGAGGAGTGTGTTTGTTCATTTCAGAGATGCCCCTGTCGTTTAACCGAGTCTTACTGGCTTTGTCCTGTGTGCCCGTTCTTGTGGGACCTGGTCTCGAGTCGTGTGTGTGTGCGCGTGTGTGTGCGTGCACACGTGTGTGTGCGTGTGTGAGTATGTGTCAGCATGTGAGCGTGTGAGAGTGTGAGCCTGTGTGAGCGTGTGTGCACACGCGGCTTTCTCCCCCAGCACTGGCGCTGCGGGCCCACCGCATCTTCACCATCCCTCTTTCCCACCTCCGGCCGTGTGTGGACGCTTTGCCATTGTTTACCCTTTCTATGACGCTATTTTGGGTTCTACGCCATTAAATGTGGCTTCTATCTTACATTAAAGTGGTTGGGCACGATTTTTCCCTGTCGCTCTTAAAATATTTGAGGATTTTGCTTATTTACATTGATCCGCATTGTTTTTCATTGCAAACGACGGCATCTAGGACACTTTCCCCACGTGCGTTCATCCTGCCCTCGGCCGTTGTGCCGTGGTCTCCTGGTGCACGTGTCCAGCCTCTTTGCTGCTTTCGGGGTCCCTGTGTGTGTAAAACCTGAGTCCCTGTCACAGTCACACCCAACTAGGTGATGCTGTGCTAAGCACCGTGTGGCCAGGGATCAGCACCGTGCAGGTTTGCTTCTCTTCCACGCTGCACCTGCCCCTCCAAGCCGCACCCTGCGCGGGCCACGCCCCTGGGCTGCCTGAGTCCATGACACCCTCACCCCAGCACCCCCACATCTTCTACAGCACATTTGCGGACATCCGTTTTCATTTTATACACATTTGTTTGTTTGTCGGTGAACTTTCAAAATTCTAAGACAGGTTGAAATAGCACATTGGGTTTTTTTCTTGTCATTCTTGCATTTATAACAGTTTTGCCTCATGCATTTAGCATACATTGAGGTTTTGCTGGATTCACCATTTTGCCTTTTATTAATAGATATGTAACCTTTCCATTCTGTGCAATCGCCTTAAACTCTACCCTGTCTAAACATAACAGTTTAATTCCTACTTTCCTTTGGTTTGTATTTTCCTTGTGACAGTGGTGGATTTCTTCCATTATTTTTCCTAATTAATTATTAATGATGAATTACTTATATACAAGAAAGTGTAGCCCCATCGGTTTTCACAAAGTGGGGCACATACGTAACCAGACTGATAAAGAGAACTTCACCCAAAGGCCTCTTCTCTGCAAACTTCCCGAAGAAAACTCACATCTTAGCTTACGCGCACACATTAGTCTTTGAACATCACGTAAAGGAATCGTAGCGCCCTCTGGATACTCTGTCTAGTTTCTCCTTCCCAGCAGCGCGTTTGGGAAGAACGTCCACACTGCTGGGAGCAGGTACGAACCGTCCGTGTTCATTGCCGCACGAGAGTCCACTCTGTGAATGCTCGTGCTCTCCCAAGTCCCCCACCCTCCCTCCCGGAGACGGACACAGGGCTGCCTCCTTCCCACCGTGGTTCTACCATTCTGTGCCCGCATGAGAGCTGTCTGTCCACGTCCTCTCCACACGCGGGGCCGGCTCTCGGACACTGGCCTCCCTGTCTGCACCCACCGCACCCCCACCACCTGCCCAGGCCTGGGCTCCCTGCAACACCCCTCCCTCGGCTATTAATGAACAGTTAAAATGGGGGGAAGGGGGAGTTGGGCTTTTGAAAAATGCTTCTTAATTCAAAAAGATTGCAAGAAAAGGAAAGGAAAAGTAACCTAAATCATGTGGGAAAATAGAAAATAAATAATGTGTTGACAACTATAACTCAAATATTTTAGAATGAAAGTGTAAGAATTAATTAAAATTGTCAGGAGGAAATAAAATAGGTAAAACTTTATGCTGCATGAAGTTGACATAATTTAAATGTAAGAACACAGAAAAATTAAAGTATAAAGATGGGGAAAAACTACAACCACAAACACTGAGCGAGAGAGAGCTTGGTATAGTTCAATTAATATCAAATAAGGCAGGCATTAAGGCAAAAAACATACTGAACAAAACAGACATTTTGTAATGACAAGAAAGTTGGTCTACCTGAAATATATAACGAGACTCAATCACATGCATTTAACACAAGATCATACAAATTCATAAGTAAAAACTGACGAAGTTAAAATGAGAATCAATGAATCAGTAATCATAGTGAGAATCTCTAACAAGCTTCCCCCGGCTATTGAAACAAAAATTATTAATGACATCGAGTGGTTGACAAACTAAGTCCTATGGGTCAAATCCTGCTCACTCTATATTTTTATAAATAAAGTTTTATTGAAACAAAGCAGCACACATTGGTTCACCTATTTTCTATGGTTGCTTTTGCACTGAATAATAGCAGACTTGTTACTTGCTCTCTGATAGCAGAGTTACATAATGCATCAGAGCCTACATGGCCTGTAACACTTAAAATACTGCTCTCTGGCCCTTTACAGAATCAGCCACGTGTGGGGCCATAAAGAAGTCTCAATAAATATGGAAGACTCGGGGCACGTGGGTGGCACAGCGGTTAAGCATCTGCCTTCGGCTCAGGGCATGATCCCGGCGTTATGGGATCGAGTCCCACATTGGGCTCCTCCGCTATGAGCCTGCTTCTTCCTCTCCCACTCCCCCTGCCTGTGTTCCCTCTCTCGCTGGCTGTCTCTCTCTCTGTCAAATAAATAAATAAAATCTTTTAAATAAATAAATAAATAAATAAATAAATAAATAAGGAAGACTCGAGTGTTCTAAATGTGTTTTCTGACCACAATAGAAGTAACCTGGAAATCAATGAGTTAAAGATATCTAGAAAATGCTTAATGTTTGGAAGTTACACAATATACTAATAAATAACCCATAGCTCCATGAAGTCATAAAGAAATTAGAAACTATTTTAAATGCATGATCATAAGGGTGCCTGGGTGGCTCAGTCGGTTGAGCGCCCAACTCTTGATTTCAGCTCAGGTCATGATCTCAGGGTCATGGGATTGAGCCCCACATTCAGCTCCATGCTGAGTGTGGTCTCTGCTTGAGATTCTCCCTCTCCCTCTGCCCTTCCCACCTTGCTCTCTCTTTCTCTGAAAAAAAAAAAAGTAAAAATAAATATAAATATAAAAAATAATTAAGTGCATGATCATAAAACGTGTTTAAAAATTCAACTGAGTAAATTGTAAGTCTTACTGGCTTTATCCAGTGATTCCCACCAGGCAGCACCCAGCCAGCAGATGTACAAAATAAAGGACTTCTACAGCCAGAAGGGAGCGGGTACAAGGAAATTATCCCTGGCAAAATGGGCTTGGTTATCGCAAGCCCCCTTCCTTCAGGGGCAGGCAGGGGTCTGCCAGGCTGCGCACCTCACAGTCCTGACCAGGCAGTTCCTGGGTGACTGACTTAAGATTCCATTTCCGGGGAGACAAATCTGTAATTCCCTCCAGGTTTGGTGACATGGGGCTCAGCATAAGCCAATCCATTTGGTCCTGTTGTCTTGTTTTCAACAAATGCAACTTATTCGTGGCTGAAATAGTAACTAGAAAGAAATGAACATCCTTAAGTGCTTTTATCACCAAAGGTTGAGAACTCAAAGTCAATAATCTAGCTCTGTGTCTCAAAAATTAGAAAATGTACAGCAGATTAGACTCCGAGAAGGCAACGAGAAAGAAGTAAAGAGAAGTCAGTCATCCAACAGGAAAATCAACCAAGCCAAACATTAGCTTTTTGAAAAGTTCTATTAAAATGATTAACCCTTGACAAGATTGATAAAAATATACAAGTAAAGACACAAGTTACCAAAATGGATATCTCTGCAGACCCTAAGGAAATAAAACAGGCAATAAAAGGAACTTATGCCAGTCAACTTGACAAATTGGATGACACCGATACCCCCACCAGTCCCCCAAAAGAGCACAACCTACGAAAGCTGACATAGGAGGAAATAGAAGATTTGAAAGCTTTAGTATCTAGCAAATAAGTTTAATCTTCAATGAAAAAAAAATTTCAAACCCAGGTAGCTCTATTAGCAAATTCATCTAATTATGTCGATATGGATGGTAGCAGCATTGCACAAAGTCTTCCAGAAATAAGGAAAGAGGCAACGCATCCTGGAGCCAGGAGGACAGCACAGCCTTGACGCCAAAACCTGACGATCATTTACGACACGGGGAGACTGCAGAAGATCGGTCTCGTGGGCGTGTGAACTGAAATCCCAAACAAAACAGTAGTAAACTGAATTCGGTAATTTATAAAATGTAGAATACATCACTACCAAGCAGATTTCATTCCAGAAATGCAATAGTAGTTTAACATTAAAAGAATTAATTAATGTGATTCACTGCACTGACAGCAAAGGAGAAAATTCACACAATCATGATGGAAGATGCAAAACATATTCAATAAAATTCAACATCTACTCATGTTCAAAGCTCTTTGCAAACTACAAATTGAAGGTAGGCTATTATAAAGCCGTAGTAATTCAGGCCTTTGGTATCCGTGTTAGCACAGAAAATTGGAATCGATAAATTAGATGAAGCGTCCCAGGTCCTACCCACACATACGTGGCCACTGAGCACAAAGGGGATACGGCACAACCTACGAAAGCTGACATAGGAGGAAATAGAAGATTTGAAAGCTTTAGTATCTAGCAAATAAGTTTAATCTTCAATGAAAAAAAAATTTCAAACCCAGGTAGCTCTATTAGCTGGCACAGCGGGAACGTGTGATCTTTTTGCTAAACGGTTCTCACTGATTTGGGGGAAGGAAAGCGAATCTTTTTTTTTTTTTAAAGATTTTATTTATTTATGTGACAGAGAGACAGCCAGCGAGAGAGGGAACACAGCAGGGGGAGTGGGAGAGGAAGAAGCAGGCTCCCAGCCAAGGAGCCTGATGTGGGACTGGATCCCATAATGCCAGGATCACGCCCTGAGCCGAAGGCAGACGCTTAACGACTGAGCCACCCAGGCGCCCCAAGGAAAGCGAATCTTTACTCTTGCCTTATATCATCCTGAAAAATTCATTCCGGTTGGATCGTAAATCTGAATTTTGTGAAAGACAACACAAAACGAAAAGATTGCAGAGGAAAACATAGGAGAATATCTTCATGACCTTCCATTGGACAAAGATTTTTAAACTGGTCCCCAAAAAGCACTCACACCACACACACAAAATGTATATATTGCCAAACAGTCAAATGAAAAACTTCTGTCCTGTAAAACACAGCTCTAAGAGAGTCAACAGGCAAGCCAAAAAGAGCAGATGCTTAAAATGTTTCATCAACCACAACCCGTAGCCGAAATCCGTAAAGAACCACTCAAACCAGCAAGACAAAGAAAGGCCAGCCCCCCAAAAAGTGTACGCGCTTCGCAAAGCGAAGGTTCTTCCTGCCCCTGAAGGCTGAGGAAGGATCCTCGGCCTCACTGTCTTCAGGACAACAAGGTAGTCCCCACGGGCACGAGCTCCCATCCGTATACTGGCCGACGTGGAAACAGCAGAACCACCCAGCGCCGGGGAGCACGGGAGCAACCGAACCCTCAGCGAACTCTAGTTGGTGTAACCCTTGGGAGAATTCCAGCCTCTCCCCAAGGTAGAAACAGACCTACCCCACGGCCAGCAAGGGCACTGCTGGGTTCATTCTCAACAGCTGCATGCAGAACACTCCCCGGAAATGCCCCCCAAGCCCAGAAGAGGTCAACAAAGGACGGCATCCTCACAACGGCATCCGTGGTAGTGCACAAGTGCAGCTACACACGGCGCATTCCCGGACCTTCCACAAACGTCGAGCAGAAGCCGCCAGACCAAAGATGCAGACCCTAAGATCCCAGTGATTGGTGCAGAGGCGGGCAAAGCTGATGATGGGGTCTCGAAGCCACGCACCAGGTCAGGGAGGGGCTGGACACGCCCCCAGTTCCTTATCCGGCTGATGGTCGTTCACTTGGTGAAAACCCACGAGCTGCACTCAGGAGCCCCCTGGCCAGCTCCCCGAAAGGCCCCTGCAGTGAAGCCCGCCTCCCTTCCCCGGCCCCACCTGTTCCTCTTTCCCAGCCCCAAATCGGCACCACAAACAAAAATGTGCTTCCTGTAGGTGATGAGAACAAGGTCATTTGTGCTCAGGGTCCTGCAGGGACGACAGCCAGGTGCCCCCTCACTTTCTCGTTCTCTGTAGCGAGAGGTCTCGTCTTCCACAGTGAAGCTGCCGCCCTAGGGCTGTGTGGTCCCGGCCGTGCACGGTGGCGCTGCTGGGGGAGTGTTTCCCTGCTGTTCACTGTTTGTGTGTGCCTTCCTGAACGGCCACATTTCCTCAGCCCATCTTTAAATACTTTCCACGTTTTTATTTTGATTTGTAGAAGAACTTCCCAGGTAGGGTATATTCATTCTCTGTCCCATAAATCCCAGGTATTTGTCTGTTTGCCCTGTAATTTTGTTTCGGACACAGAAGTCGTCGGTAAGCACTTGTGTGGGCTGTGTGTTTAGCACATACATTTGTAGTGGCTGCTGTGTCTGGAGTGCCTTTCCCAGCCTGTTGCTGTGTATGGTTTTTAAATATCACCTTGCAAGAATATTGTGTCTCACTGTCTTTATGAGAATTCCAGAAATATTGCTTTCAGCTATGAACTGCAGAAAATACCATTTAGGTTGTATTACGAGCCAACCAGCTCTATCTGGTCTAGCCTGGGAACTCAACGACCTTGTCAGCAGTGGGCAGGGAAGATACTCTGCATTTCAGAATCATTCCTGGGCCGGCTCCTGAGCCACAAGCTCTTGTAAGTTTTAGGTGGTCTGTCTGGGCTCTGTGGGGCCATCATTGACCGTGGGCATGGCCTTCTCTGCTTGTTTCCAGGGACACACACATTCCCGGCCCCCAAGTGGTACAGACTGACGGTCAACACTCCTCACAAAGCTGCCCCCCAGCAGGTGAGGCAGTGATGCTGTTCTGTGTCCCGTGATGTGGAGCTGCTCCCACTGTGATGGGCCCCACGCTGGAGAGTTGTGACCACCAGCTCTGTCCTTCTCCCTCAGCGTGGCCTCCCCAGCTGCCTTGAGCAGGGCTGAGTGTCTGCTTGGGTTCTTCTCTTCCTTCCCATTCCCATCCAGTTACAGACTCGGGGAGCGCCCAGATGAGGCCCCACGTCTAGGAGGGGGTGTGACGTCGGAGCCCCCCCTGCAGGAGCAACGCCATCGTCCAGCTCTCCTAGGTCTGAGGACTTGCTCCCTGTACCTTCCCATCCCCCCATCATGGCCCCTCCCCCTCCCCGATGAAATCAATTATCTCATTGCTACAGTCAGTTAAAAGTGAAATTAAATGGATTCTGAACATTAATAACAGGGCTGTAATAAGACAAACTACCTCTTAATGATGCATAGAGCCCTGATGAAAATAAATTTTCTTCTGGGGCGTGTGTGCGCGTCAGGTGGGAGAGGGAGTTTTATCCGCTGAATTGAAATGAATATTGATTGCACGGCTGATAATTAATGATAGCCATTTTTGATTAAAAATGAGTTCATTTAGCAAACAAGTGGAGTGTGGGAGCATATTACATCTAAATATAGAATTGAGAAGAAAGGATCCTTGTTACAGGGGCAGGATTACAATGCCTGTTTTGATCCTCATGCTGATGCCTCCGGATTTGAAATGAGCACAGCCATTCAGGCGCCCCTAGGACTGGAGTCCTCTTCCTGCCCAGAAGACCCATGGAGAAGCAAAGATCAGCTGGGAGCCACAGGCAAGATCGAGGCCACAGGAGAGGAGCCATGAGTGAATCAGATATTTCTCTCTGGAAATCCTGTGCCTTGGGGGGATTCAGCAAAAATAGGACAAAATAAAGTGTGACTCTCGGAAGTATTGAGCTAAGAAAGGCCTCCCACGACCACAGGGCACTCTCATCCATGTTTATGTTTATGCTTAACACACACATGTGCCACATCACTTACATGTATACACACACGCGTGACACACACAAGAAATAAAAAGCAATGTTTACATGCTTAGTTCAGAAATATAATGAGAAGTCCTTCTGGTTCTGAACAGCTGAAATGCTGGATCGAGTGTGAACACCCCTTGTAAAGTCAGGGCTACACCAGCGTCAGGAGTCAGCTAATGGTCAGGGTCCAGGGATAGTGACCTGAGACTGCCCAGGATCGGCCATCAGTCAGCGGGAAAGGCAGGATGGGGCAGGAAGCCGTGCTCAGCTCTGGGGTGCTGGGGGCTCCAGGGCTGTGTGCAGGGAGGGCGACAGGGTCTGGGTCCTAACGGTGTGGACCCAGAACGGAGACACCCAAAAAGCCGGGATGCCCAAGGGTAACAAAACAAAGCAAGAGCAAGTGCATGAGCTAGAGAAAGGCTAGCTTCCACAGGAGAGAGTTGCTCTTCGTAGCCATGGCTCTGAGTGAAACAAAAAATTAAAAATAAAGAGTCCACCCCTAGAACGTACAGCACCGAGAGAGAACCAGGTGTGAACCGTGGACCCTGCTGGTCCATTGACTGTAACACACACCTGATCTGGTGGGGATAGTGGAGGCTGGGGGCTGTGCATGTGGGGGCAGGGCTCAGGAAATCTCGGCTCCTTTCCCCCAGGTTTGCTATAAACTAACACCGCTTTTCAAAAAATTATCTTTTAAAAAATTTAAAAACATTTTCTAAAAGATCAGGCCCCAGCACACCCTCACCTCACACTTTATCCAAACACACTTAGGCTGGTTTGCATTTGAAATTCACTTTCTTATGTTGCCCCCACAAAAAAAAGTAAAGGAAGGAAGAAAAGCCAAATATTTAGTTTAAAGAGGGCTGAATTGGCAGTGCCACAGAGCAATTAGCAGAGGCAAGTACGAAGCTCACCTAGAGGGTTCTACTTTGCACATTATTCAAGAGAGCATGAGATTATAATTAAAAATCACAAAACTCATAAAAGAAAAAGCCACCTGAAGTGTGAGTCAAGGGAGGCAAAGAAATGCAAAATCAGGCCAGCAAAGCCTGAGGATATTGGAAGCATCCAATTTGGAATTTAAATAAGTGTGTTTAATAAGTTCAGAGGGATAGAGGGAACTGAACGTACGATGGGGAGCAAGGGGCTATCTGAACTGAAAGGAGCATTTGTAAAAGAATGAACTAGAACATCTAGGACTTCAAAACAGAACTATTGAAACTTAAAACTAAGTGCCTGCTCAATGCGGCTAAGTGCATCGAGAGAGCATCACTCAGAAGTTCCCCAGAGCAGCAGAGAGTGAGACAGGCTGGAGACGGGAGATGGAGCAGGAGTGATGAGTCTCAGGGGCCACAGAGGGAGGGGGAGGGAAGGGGAGCGAGTGTCCAGAAGGAAAAGATGGAAGGAATAGCATGAAGCCCAGAGGAGAGGAGGGGGAGAGACACCGTGTCATATCCCGGAAGTACTGGGATCCCGAGTAGGATAAATCACAGAAGTCCACACCCCAGCACATCCTGGTGCAAATGCAAACCACCGACTCAGCACAATCTGGGGACAGCCACAGAGAAGGGATGGGTGCCCTGCAGAGGGGGCTCCAGACAGGCTTTACTCTGTGGCAGCCCTGGAGGCCGGAAGAGGTGGACTAAGGTCTTCGACGCACTGAGGAGATACCTGACAGACCAGGATGGTAAACCTAGGACAAGACTTCGGTGAAGGGGAGAAATATGGCGGCATTTTCAGGACAAAGCCAAGGGTTTGTGATCACTTATTATATCACTATTAAATTTCAAAGCCATGCATTTCAGGAGGAAAGAAGACTCCGGAAGGGAAGCATGTTAGCTGCTGGCTAGCATGTGTCTCTTTCTAGTTTTGCTTTCTTTTTCATCTCCAGCAGTGGCTGATGGAGACCGTTGACATGCGGTTGGTGTCAGAGCATCCCCGGTGTTCACTGCCCTCTGCTGCCCTCAGCTGTCCCGTGGCTCATGTCCTCACTGTATTCAGGGTCCTTGCAAGTGTCAGCTGATCCAGGTGACCATCCCCCCCAGCTGCTCTCCGCCTTCACTCCTCTCCACGGAATCGTGGACACCAGACCAAGTAGAGAGGCTGGAAGGGAGGACCACTGAGGCAGAGTCAGCAGGGCCTCTGCCCCCCAGAACCACCTCCACGACCCCCGCCACCAGCTTCCCCTGGAGCACACTCACGTCCACCCCCGCCAGGCCCTCCCCTCACTGCTCTCAGGCTGGTCTCCAGCTGCTGCTTCTTCAGGCTGCCTCTCCCTCCCGGCCACACCCCTGCCGCTGGGAGCGTGCCACAGCCTCCCCATGCCTCCCATAACCTCAGGGCTAAAACGCCCACTCACCCCCCACCTCACATCACAAGCACAGCGACCGTGAGCACACATGTGGGCCACATCCGTGGGCTGTGATTTTATTCAGAATCAGAAGCACAGGGAGTGAAGCAGGTGCAGGGGGACACACAGCCGGTATTTCATGGAGCCCCAGGCCACCCGACCCAGAACCTACACCTGCAGAGCTGATGATGGACAGGGGTGGATGGGCAGACAGACGGGTGGCAGGAGGGAGGGAGGGATGGACGGTGGGTGGGTGGTGCGTGTTTGATTTTACTGGACTGGGCAGATAATAAGGTGCTAATTTCCCCCGGAGACGCGCTCCTGTCTGTGCGGGTCCCAGAGGGCACCGTGCACCGGTCAGTCCTCAGGGCAGAGGACAGTGAACACAGAGACCCTCAGGCCCCCTCTCCTCGGTTATCACCTCCCTTTACTTTCTCCTGCTTCACCCCTGCCCTGTCTCTGTGACACCCGGTGGTTTTCTGGGCCCCGTCCTCATCTCGTCTCCCATCGCAGCAGGGGACGCCCAGCCCTCTCCTGCAGTAGAGGCTCTGCGGCCATCGCAGTCCATTCTGTGACCATGTCAAAGAGCTCAGGACCCCCCCTTTAGACCATCCCTGGGGGTCACAGCTGCCCCGTCAAAAGGCGAAGCTCTTCTCCTGGTGAGAAAACGAGAAGCGGAGAGGCAGAGATGTTTGTGCAAGCGTCCAGGACGTTCCCCGTCCTCGGGCTGTGTCTTCATCGCCCGCCGAGCCGCCCGTGTACTGTCCTTCCCAGCGGACACTCTTCAGCCTTGAGTGTCTGGGGTAGAGCACACCCACAGGACGTGTGTGTGTGTGTGTGTGTGTGTGTGTGTGTGTGTAAACGTGACTTTTCCTTTTCTCCCTGTCTCTCGTGCATCCAGCCACACATGCGCTTTCTCGTGGGGACAAAGGAAAGAGAAACACAGGTGCATAATTAGTGGTGCTGAGCGTGCACCAGCCCGTGTGTCTATGGACGAGGGCCTCTGAGTGCACGCGGGTCCGGCCGGCCTCTATTAATATGTGCACAGGAGCCAAGTATCCAGCAGGGGCCTAATAGATGCTCACAGCAGGTTTGTGCCTCAGGTACATGGACTCCCTTGCCTGTGCCTCAAGCAGCACCTGTGTGTCTGGGAGAGACTTTCCCCCGGGAAGAACTCGGGATTTGGAGTTTACGGATCATCGCAGGATTGGGTTTTGCATGTGTCCGGGGTTGAGAGCGTGTCTCTCTCTGCTCCACTCTCAGCCGTCTCCCCACACACCTTAATGTCCTGAGGCTCAGCCAGGAGAGGGGCCCGCCTTCTGGGAGGGCATCTCAAAGTCCTCCTGCAGGAACAGACTCTGCAAGGCTGGGTGTGAGGACAAGGACCCACGAGAGCCGTGGGGGCGACTCCCACCCCTGCTCGGGGGACACCTCTAGCCGGACGGCAAGCAGAGGAAGCTGTCTGTCCATCTCCTCCCTGTGGCTCCAGTGCAGAATGGGCCTTGTGGGTGGACGGTGGACAGTGGCCGCAGGCAAGGACGGTGTGACTGCCCTGCCCCTGCACCACCTGGCGGGTCGAGGCCGGAGCCGCCTGAGCCCATGCTGGACTGTCACCGTCCAACGTTTGAATAACAGGGGCTCAAACCTACCAAACTCCCCCTTGGGATCTTGGGGACCCACTTTAGGAGTGGATAAGAACAACTGGGAGTGAGGGCCATTCGGGCCAGATCCGTCCGTGGCAACGGGCTGGAACCCGCGAGCTTCCTCCTACGTCCAGAGCCATAAGTGAGGACTCTGCTCCGCACGACACCGAGTGCTGGGCTTTCTGTGGCGCGTGGAGCCACGGCACTCTCCCACAAACACGGGGCTCGTGAGGGGAGGGCCACGCACGCCGCTGAGCCCCCGAGTCGGGCATCCAGCCAGTAAGTGCTTCCGGAACGAACAACTAAATAAATGAACGGTACTGGCATTTGGAGCGGTAAGACTCATGCATGGGACTCAAGAAGAGAGAAGCTTGCTTATTGAATAAATATTAAGCTCACTCCGTGTGCGAGGTGCTGTTCGAGGCAGTGGGTTTACAAGACTGAATGAAACAGCAAACACAAAATCCCGCGTAAGCTCCAGCCGGGGCAGGCGGCCAGCACAGCCAGTGAGTCACATTTCGTGGTCAGTGATGAGTGCTTTATGGGGAGGATGAGGCAGGTGGTGGAGAGTGTGAGAGGTGTGAGTGTGTGAGTGTGCATGTTTGCATGCACACACGTGTGTCCACGTATGCATGTGTCCACGTACACGTGCTCCTGAGTTCACACGGGGCAGTCTGGGCAGGCGTCGTCAGCAAGGTGACCCCAGGGCAGAGCCTTGCAGAAGGGAGGGGTGGAAGCCAGGGGTGGTGTGGGCACCTGCAGAGAGCCAGGCCCTGGGGACAGCGGGACCTGTGTGCCGCTGGGGGAGGGGGGAGCCCTCACAGTAGCACCAAAAAGGAGTGCATTGCACAGGGGCCGAGAATAGGAAGTCTCGACCAAGGACACAAAACAAAAGAAAACTCATTTAAAAATGGAGTTTGCCTTTGTCTTGAGCAGGAAGACGCACTGCTCTAGGGACCCACACCCAGCAGAGCCCCGTTTTATGTCTGGGGACGCCGCAAGGAACCAGACAGGCCAGAGTCCCTGCTCTCACGGCGCCTCCGCGGGTCCACATTCTCTGGTGCGCTCCTTATGGACTCGGTCGAAATACTAACAGGCGGTTTGAAACTTATAAAATATTCTGAAGCTCCTCTGGGAAAAGGAGCACGCCGCCCAGGGACTGGGTCGGAAAGAGCTGCCCCCCCACGGGGTTGTAACGCGGGCGGCCCGAAGCAGCCGAGACTCGGCCGCTCCTGCAGCAGACGGGCAGTCGACACCACAGAAATAATACCACTCAAACGTGTAGGACTGTGTTCCAGGAGGACGTGCATGGAAGCAGAGGGGCCACCTGGTGACCACAGGGGCAGCGGGCGGCCCTTGGGAACGTGTGAAGCCGGAGTTCTGTGCCACTTTGTGCAAAATCACGACGCCAGATGGGTCAAAGCCTGCAAAGGGAACTCAGGGACTCAGGGAGTGCAAGCTGCGGCCCACAGACCACGTGTGGGAAGATGTGCGTGGCTTCGCACAGAGACAGCATCACGGTTTAAAGGAAAATGCACAAAAGGGAAACGCATTGTCATTCATGTCACGGTAAAGGCTCCTTAGGTGTGAGTGTGTCCGTGTAGCTGAGCGCCCGTCTCCAGGGTTGGGACCCTCCATGCAGAGGCTGCGGGACCCTGGGCCCCTTCCCCAGGCCCCATGGTCCTGCAGGTGGACGGTCCCTCACGAGCACAAAACAGCCTGCAGTGGAGGTGGGCCCCCCGCCGGCTGCCAGAATGAAAGCCCGGAACATTCTTCTGTCCTGGGCAAATGCATGTACATGGCGTCACTTTGAGACAGAGGCCAGGGCATTTAGGACAGAGGGGACGGGGAACTCCTGCAGATGTGGAATTTGGACATCTGGGGGGTGGGCTTGGAGCCCGGACAGAGCAGCCTTGCGGGCAGAGGTGCCCCCCCCCAGTGCCAGGGTGTGCCCCCTCTGTCCTGAGATTGCCCGGGAGACCACGCCGCAGCACGGCTCATCCACGGGACAGGAGGGACAGCTGCCCGCGGCCCTTCCCCCACTGCTCTGAGAGCAGGCGCCGTCTCTAGCCATGGACTTAGCAGTACGGTTTCTTATTAAATGATGAACTCGCCTCCTCCAGGTTTGACGACCCGGGGTCAAGGGCTGTGGGCTAAACACACCCTTGGTCATTTTGGTTTCCTCACTCCCAGCACCCCAACGTCACCTGACCTTACCAGGCACCCAAAACACACAGCGTCGCCTGGCGCGGTCCTGAGGTTCCGAATCCAGCCCTCTGGGCGAGGGTCCGTGTGGTTCTCATTTCTACCCTCCAGCATCCCAGAAACTACGTTAAAACCCCGCAAATTATCTCTGTCTCTGGTCTAGCAGCCCGGTCGAAGCCTGTCTGTGTTAGGTCTCCACGTCCAGCTCCAGACAGACAGACGGCACACCTCTGCCAACATGTGCATTTACTGAGCAAAAACTGTTGCTTCCGGTGACTTCCGTCTGGTTTGGTACAAAACGCCTTTCCTCTGACACGAGAAAACAAATACAAGCGCCGTGCACTGAACCGAACGCTGCGTGTGCCTGGCGCTGTGTCGGGCCAGGGACCCAGGCGCTGGAGGCACAGGCGCGGGCTCTGCCTCTCAGGTGACCTTGGCGGGCTGTCGACCCCCCGAGCCTTGTCTGTGACGTGGCTCCGGCGACAGCCTTGCAGAGAGGGCTTGCTGCGGTCACGCAGCTGCCGCGTAGCGGGGTTCAGGGCTCACCTGACGGTAAAGCGGGTGTTCTCTCCCCACAAACACGTCAACACAATCTGGCATCTGGGAGAACCCGCAGCCTGTGTTCCCCGCGCCCTCCCCTCTGCCAAGGACGGGCTGTGCCCTGGGAGAGGCTGGGGGGAAGGCCCCTCTGCAGGCACCCGACACCGTCCTCCCACCCTCTGTGCTCCCCCCAGAGCTCATCAACTGTGGAAGTAGAATGGAAGATGCATATTTTGGTTGCTTTAAATAAAATTTACTGATATATGCAGATTTCATGGCTAAGTGCCTTTTTTAAAAAAGCTTCCATCACGCCGTTTCTACCCTGTTGACGGGCTGTTCCGTATTATCTGGTGTAATTAGATTTAGACTTTCAGCCAATCTTCAGCATCACTTCAGCTCTTTCAGAAAAATGAAGGGAACTTTCCAAATGTTTTCCACAGTGTGATGTGGAGCCTAGGGACCATGGCAGCCGCACTGGGCTTGGGTAATCTGCTCGTCTCCCCGGCGGCCCCGGGACGGGGAGCCCCCCCAGCAGCTCCAGGATGGGGGACCCGCACACGGGAGCAGGCCGGCGCGGCCCACATCCCTCCGCCTGGCCTCGCTCCCTCTGAGGCTCCACCGGACCGTCCTGCACTCGTCTCTGCCCCTCTGAATTCCCACCACATTGCAAAAACAGGAAGGGGGTGGGGAGGGAGAGAGAAGGGAAAAACAACCTCTCTCCAAGTAAATGAGGCTGTGGGGCTTTGGGAAGTTGCCAGACCCTTTCTATGAGGAGCTGTTATATCAGATTTCTCAGCAAGAAAGAAACAAGGAAATTAGTGTGCAGTTGAATTCAAGACTAAAATTAGCCATCTTGAAAAACAAATCCTGGTAAATACAACCAGGATTTATGGCTAAGATTACAGGCCACACAGATGGCGTTTGATGGCATTTTATCTCAAGGGAGAGAATATTCCTTTTACATTAGAACATCGGCATCATAGGTTCAGGGATTATGGTGCAGAATCTTACACCGTTTTGTACACACGGCCAGCAAAGGACCGGGCCTGTGGGCTCTTTGAAAGGTGCTCACAAAGCCTGCGCCCCGAGGGTCGCTGTGGCCAGACGCCCGGCTTCAGGCCGACTCAGACCTCCCTGTGCCGTTAAGCAGATGTCCTCTGGTTTTCAAAGACGCCCAGCAGAGGAAACTCCACGCCAGCGGACCGCAGTGTCCATGCCCATCCTATGCTCCCGCACTGCACATCCCGCCTCCTCCTGGCCTTCCTCGGGGCTCTAGGGACGAAGGGGTGGAAGACGTCACGGCCGTGCCCCCTGACATACGAGGGGGGCGCTGGCCTGGTACAGATTTCTTCCCCGTAAGTTATTTTCTTCAACAAAATAAAGACACAGGATGAAGGTTCTTCCAAAGAGCAAGGCACCTTATGTCTCAGGGGCCACGGGTCTCCTTGGTTGGGGTGGTCCGGGAGCATCCGGCAGCGGCCACGGAGACCCACGGTGGCCGTCTGTGATGGAGACCTCGTCTGCATGCTGAGTCCCAGACACGGCCAGACCTCCCACAGGGAAAGGCAGCCAGCGCGGAAAGGGAACCCAAAACGCGAACATCATTATTTGGAGGGCTTTGCAGAGTGTCCTTCTGGACACCGGATCCCCTTATCATCGGGGTGAGGCTCCAATGAGCCCAGATGGGTCTCACCACAGTGAATGTCCAGTCCTGTCAGACGTCGGTGTGCTCAGAGAAGGAAGGGGGTGTCTAGCCCTGCAGAGACCTGCATGGATAGCGACCCGGGACTGGAGGGGCTTGCTCACAACCCCTGCAGGACGTCCTTTCTGTGTAACTGGCTACACCTTTCATGCGGCTTTTCATTTTGGTCGTTAATGCCCCAAGCATTAATCACACGGTGACAACAGCCTTGACACGTGGCTGGGGGTGTCTGCTGGGTCCCTCCACTGTCACTGTAGCTCCTCTCCCTGCACCCCACTTGTTAGGAATGAGTCAGAAGATCCAATCCACACTCATGGGAGGAGGCTTTCCTCCCCTTCTGCATCTTGGGACAAGCTCCCAGACCTGTGGCCCTCCTGTGTGCCGCTGCCCTGGAGTCAGCCACGCCTCCCAGGAGCCCCTGTTCCCTCCACCAGGACATGGTATTTAGAAACCAAGATCAGGGCACCAGGAGTGCTCACTGCTGCTGAGCCGTCACTGAGGACAGAGCTGGGTTCCACAGGTACGGGGGCCTGTGTGTGTGTTTCTGGTCTGAATAAAACACAGCTCCAGCCTGCGTTCTAGTCTCCTCTCTTGCTTTATTATAACGAGTCCAAGTCTCATTACCTACAATTTATTTACTCATTTGTTCAACCCTAGAATACTATAAAATAGTAATAGAATTGTTAATGTGCAGAAACAAAGTTACCAACCAGAAGACAGTGCCTTACCTTCTTGTGTCCAATCAAAACACCCTTCCCAAGGTTACTTTCAAGTCTTCCTTCTCCCCCCACCTCGCAGAGCAAGTTTATATCACACGTGCGTAATGCAGTTAGGTTCAGTTCATCCTCGGGCCCCCCACCTTCTCGTTGATGATTGCAAATTTCACAAAGCAAAGCTCACAGGGTCCTGACAGACACACGGACGCGCATACCCCCCACCCCAGGTTCATACAGAGCACCTCCATCATCTGAAAGTTACCTTCTCTGTCCCCTTGAGGCCAATGCCGCCCCCATCCCAAACCACCGACGTGTTTTCTGTTCCCACAGTTCTTCCTTTTCCGGAACACCGTATCGCACACGATATGGGGTCTTGTGGGTCTGGCTCTGTCACTTAGAAAGAAGCGTTTAAGGCGCACCCTGCTGCTGTGAGATCGTGGCTCGTCCCTGTACCGGGGAGGGGTGTCCGCTGTGTGGGTGGACCACGGCTCTGTTGTCCATTCTCCCGCTGAAGGACATCCCAGTGCCTCCAAGTCGGGGCCATCAGGCCACGGCTGCTGTGAGTGTCCGCGTGTCAGCTTTGCATAGACACAAGTTTCCAATGTGCTTGGGTAAGTGCCTAAGGGCTGGGCTACTGTTTGTACGGTGGCCGTGTGGTCACCTCCAGAGGGGGCTGCCCGGCTGCCCCCCAGCACTCCCTCCAGCAGCAAGTGACCATGCCCGTGGCTCTGTCTCCCCTGCAGCATGACGGGTATGCGGTAATGTCCCTTTGTGGGCTTACCCTGCATCTTCCTAGCGACTGGTGGCCTTGAGTATCTTTTGTGGGCTTATCTGACACAGTGCATCTTCCTTTGAGAAGTTTCTGCTCAGACACTTTCCCCGCTTGTAAACACTGTGCTGCTGGTCTCGCCGGTCATTGGAACAGCTCTAAGCAGGGCGGGCTCACGACCTCCCGAACGGCTGTAACCAGCCACTCGGACCGTTAGAAACTTCTTCCTGAAGAAATAGTCTCTCCCTCGTGTTCAGTTACCCGACCCAGGCGTTGGGTCTGAGTCCTCACAGAGTGACTCAAACGCCAATTTTCAGGACGTAGCAGGTGGACGCGGCACCCAGGTTTGATGGGAATCCACAGACGAACCGACCCCCACCCTCAGGCGTCCCCCCCTTCTTTCCCTCCCTGGCTGATGCGTCCATGCGTTCTCGTGGGATGGGCAGGTCATGGGGGCGAACGGATGGGCAGGGAGGCCACATGTTTCAAACAGAGAGAAGCGTCTCGAGATATTGGAGTGAAAAACAGCACATGGATACCGAAAAAGACAAAGACCTGGGCTTCGAAACAGAAGGAAGAACTTGCTCTGACATTGTTTGCTGTGCGTGTTAAAGCCCGCTGTGCAGCAACTTTTCAAATAAACACAATTCACACATCGATACCGGATAAATTATTTCCAATTCTATCTTTAGATGAATCTACGAATAAAATCCTTCCTCCCAAATTGTACCTCCGGGTAATGAAAGTGACTGTGTGCCAGGCTGACAGGGTTGATTCTGAGCACATTGGTTCTGACACGTGGCAGTATATCCTCAAACGGAAACCAGGGAAAGAGCGGGGCTATTTTTCAAATTGCAGAACTTCATACACACGCAGGCAACCAGGCTCCCGCGTGCGCGGCTCCTAGGCTGCCTTTCTCCGTGTTTTAAGTGTTGTTTCTACAGGTGACTTCCCGGTAATCTCTGTAAGTCCACCTGCAAAGCAAACTAATCCTGCCTCTAAGCTTTATTTGTCGTTGGTACTTGAAAGACATTTTCCTATAGAAACAGTATGATAAATAGTGTCCCCGCCATATGATAAAAACTTGCAGCATAGAAAAAGTTCCCATTTTTACTCAGTAATTTGACACCCAGGATGACTTATTTGCAAGTGACGGACACCTCATTATCATCATCACAAGAGGGAAGCAGTCAACGGGCACCCCAAAATCAGAAGGGCTAGAAGCAGGCGCTCGACACCGGCAGGACCCCGTTGTCCTACATTCACTGGCTCTCGCCTCCATCGGCAGCTAATTTCTCTGTTCCCGGGGTCTCCGTGAGACACAGGACCGGGCGTTCACCCCCCAGCCTCCTGTCCTGGAGCTTCGGCAACGGAAGGGAGCAGGCCGGCCTCCGTCGAGGTCACCCGTCTGCACACCTCCCGTGAGGAGCTGGGACAGGCAACCCACAATGTCACCTCTCGCAGCTGGGGTCCCATGGGAAGGCCGGCACCTAAGACGTGGGAAGTCAAAGTCTGTAGGGTACCTCCGCCTTACAGGGTCCGAACTTGACCTAACGCCGTTCTGGGGACAAACTGAAAACAGGTGGAGGGGTCCCAACCCAGTCTGCACAGCCTGATAGGAGAGCCAGGAACATTCTCTCGGGACCCCAGGACGGGAGCCAGGGTGGGATCTGGGGAGTTGCCCTGACCATTCTCAGAGAAGGCACAGAGGGGGTGGGAACGCCATCACTCCCGGGGGCAGAGAAAAGGGGAGGAAGCCCCTTGGGCCGCCGTCAGGGCCAGAGGCTGTAGGAGTGCGGCCCTCGGAGGGTGGGGCGAGGCTGCATTGGGGTGCATTGGGGTGCGTTGGGGTGCGTTGGGGTGCATTGGGGTGCGTTGGGGTGCATTGGGGTGCGTTGGGGTGCGTTGGGGTGCATTGGGGTGCGTTGGGGTGCGTTGGGGTGCATTGGGGTGCGTTGGGGTGCGTTGGGGTGCATTGGGGTGCGTTGGGGTGCGTTGGGGTGCATTGGGGTGCGTTGGGGTGCGTTGGGGTGCATTGGGGTGCGTTGGGGTGCATTGGGGTGCATTGGGGTGCGTTGGGGTGCGTTGGGGTGCATTGGGGTGCGTTGGGGTGCATTGGGGTGCGTTGGGGTGCGTTGGGGTGCATTGGGGTGCGTTGGGGTGCGTTGGGGTGCATTGGGGTGCTCGAAGAAGCTGAATGTTGTACCAGCCGCTGCTTCTGTGATGGAGGAGAGCCCTTCTCCCTCCCCCTACCTTGCAGACCCCCTGCGCCCACACACAGAAGCTCGCAGAAGAAGTGTGGTTTTCGGAACCCCCCCTCGGCAAAGCGGGGAGGGGTTTGTGGCTGAGGGAGGGTGTGTCCAGCAGCTGGCCCTGGATCGCCAGCCACGCGGCCAGTCCCCCCCATCGCTGGCCCCTCGCCCGCCCTCTCGCAGCGACAAACACACATGAGCAGCCTTCTCTTTCCTTCTGAGGCCCTCAGTTTGTTTCTCAGACTCCATAGTCTCTCATGCTTCATTCCCCCTTCTGATTACCCCCCCTTTCTTTATCCCTTTCTTCCCCTACTGCTCATCCTAGTTCTTATGTTCCATAGATGAGAGAAATCATATGATAGTTGTCTTTCTCTGCTTGACTTATTTCACTTAGCATGATCTCCTCCAGTGCCGTCCATGTTGCAGCAAATGTTGAGAACTCGTTCTTTCTGATAGCTGAGTAATATTCCATTGTGTATATGGACCACAACTTCTTAATCCAGTCATCTGTTGAAGGGCATCTCGGCTCCTTCCACGATTTAGCTATTGTGGATAATGCTGCTATGAACACTGGGGTGCATATGGCCCTTCTCTTCACTACGTCTGTATCTTTGGGGTAAATACCCAGTACTGCAATGGCTGGGTCATAGGGTAGCTCAATTTTTAACTTTTTAAGGGACCTCCACACTGTTTTACAGAGTGCTGTACCAACTTGCATTCCCACCAACAAGGTAGAAGGGATCCCCTTTCTCCACATCCTCTCCAACAATTGTTGTTTCTTGCCTTGTCTATTTTTGCCATTCTAACTGGCGTAAGGTGGTATCTCAGTGTGGTTTTGATTTGAATTTCCTTGATGGCTAATGATTTTGAACATTTTTTCATGTGTCTGTTAGCCATTTGTATGTCTTCATTGGAAAAGTGTCTGTTCATATCTTCTGCCCATTTTTTGATTTGTTTATTTGTTTCTCGTGTATTGAGTTTGAGAAGTTCTTTGTAGATCTTGGATACCAGTCCTTTATCTGTAGTGTCATTTGCAAATATCTTCTCCCATTCCGTGGGCTGCCTCTTAGTTTTTCTGACTGTTTCCTTGGCTGTACAGAAACTTTTAATCTTGATGAAGTCCCATAAGTTCATTTTATCTTTTGTTTCTCTTGCCTTTGGGGATGTGTCATGAAAAAGGTTGCTTTGGCCGATGTCGTAGAGGTTGCTGCCTATGTTCTCCTCTAGAATTTTGATGGATTCCTGTCTCACATCGAGGTCTTTCATCCATTTGGAGTTTATCTTTGTGTATGGTGTGAGAGAGTGGTCAAGTTTCATTCTTTTGCATGTAGCTGTCCAATTTTCCCAGCACCATTTATTGAAGAGACTGTCTTTTTCCCACCGGATGTTTTTTCCTGCTTTATCAAAGATTAGTTGCCCAAAGAGCCGAGGGTCCATTTCTGGGTTCTCTATTCTGTTCCATTGGTCTATGTGTCTGTTTTTGTGCCAGTACCATGCTGTCTTTGTGATCACAGCTTTGTAGTACAGCTCGAAATCCGGCATTGTGATGCCCCCAGCTTTGTTATTCCTTTTCAACAGTTCCTTGGTGAGTCGGGGCCTTTTCTGGTTCCATACAAATTTAAGGACTATTTGTTCCAGTTCTTTCAAAAATGTCATCGGTATTTTGATCGGGATAGCACTGAAAGTGTAGCTTGCTCTGGGTAGCATGGACATTTTAACTATGTTAATTCTTCCGATCCATGAGCATGGAATATCTTTCCATCTTTTTGTGTCTTCCTCAATGTCTTTCAAGAGTGATTTATAGTTTCTGGAATATAGATCCTTTCCTTCTCTGGTTAAGTTAATTCCAAGGTAACGTATGGTTTTTGGTGCTATTGTAAATGGGATGGATTCCCTAATTTCTCTTTCTTCAGTCTCATTATTCGTGTATAGAAATGCAACTGATTTCTGAGCATTGATTTTGTATCCCGCCACATTACTGAATTGCTCTCTAACTTCTAGTAGTTTGGGGGTGGATTCTTTTGGGTTTTCCATATAGAGTATCATGTCATCTGCGAAGAGAGACAGTTTGACTTCTTCTTTGCCGATTAGAATACCTTTGATCCCTTTTTGTCGTCTGATTGCTGTTGCAAGGACTTCTAGTACTATGTTGAATAATAGTGGCGAGAGTGGGCATCCTTGTCGAGTTCCTGATCTTAAGGGAAAGGCTTCCAGCTTTTCCCCGTTGAGAATGATATTCGCTGTAGGCTTTTCATAGATGGGTTTTATGATCTTGAGAAATGTACCCTCTTCTAACACATCCCAGGTCACATGGACCAATTTCCTGCTACCCGTTTATGTGATTTTCACTGTTCTCTTTTACAAATAAAAGATGCAACACACGTCTTTGTTCAAATACCTTTACTTAATCTGTTGGTAAAAAAATGTGTTCAAGCAAGCAGACGTTTTAGATCCAAACCTATTGATTTTGGGGGGTTTTGAGAACAACCTGGTAGCAAGGGTTCGCTGTCCCAGCAGCAGGACACGTCTGGGGAGATGGGGCTTCTGGACCTGCCCGCAGAGCCTGGAGGTCAAAGCCCCCTGGGGGTTCCCCTGAGGTCCCCGAGACGCCAGCCGGTGGGACTGCCACGGCTGCCACCCTTCTCCACGGACGGCGTCCACGTGCACCCGCGCACCCGCACATGCACACACACATACACGCACACGCACACACGCACACATGGACACACGCACGCACACGCACACATGGACACGCACACACACATGCACACACGCGTGCACACACACGCACACACACACATGGACACGCACACACATGCACACACGCACACATGGGCACGCACACACATACACGCACACGCACGCACACATGGACACACGCACACATGGGCACGCACGCACACACACATACACGCACACATGGACACGCACACACACATGGACACGCGCACACATGGCCACGCACGCACACACACACGCACACACATGCACACAAAATGCTTGAAGAAACAGCCTTATACGTTAAAAATAATTCTCTATTGTGTTTTATTTCTGACAGATTTCCAAGCATGTGATGGCCCCTCTCAGCGCACACATCTCAGCAGCACCCACCAAATCCACGCAGAGAGCAGACTGGCGGCCCCAGCCTCTAAGCACACATGTAGAATTTTCCAGATTGCTTTCCAAACACTGTAACAAATTTACATAAATAATATAAAAGAGAAACATTTTCCCTGCCAACAGACATGGTGTTGTTCCTTTTATTTTCTCCAGTCTGAGGGGTACAAAACATATTGTTTCTTTTATTTGCATTTCTCTAAATAATTGCGTATTTGAACATCTTTTTCAGACATTTGTTGGTTTGTTGATTTTGTCCTTTGGCAGCGTTCTAATAATATCGTGCGCTACGTGGAGTTTACAAATAGTCATCCTACATCTGTCATTTGCATTAAAATCCTTTAGCGATATATTATTTTCATATTGGCTTTATTTAAACTATGAAAAGATTTTCATTGCTGTTTGAACAAGAATATATTTCTTTCATGGCCTCTAAATTCCTCGTTAAGGACCATTCGTAGCTTTTACACGAAACCCCCAGGGTTGGCTTCCGAGTGCGTCACCATCACCACCGCCACGTAAGCCTTGGGACAGATGGGGCGCCGTCCCCGCCCCACCGGCCAAACCCCGCGGACGAGGTTCTGAGCCCCCCGTGCCCTCAGGTCTGCTCTTCCCAGCCCGAGACTGCGCCAGGCAGCCCCACCTGGAGAAGCCGGGAGCACGTTACCCCCATCAGGCAATATTTCAATCGCTGTGCTTCTCAGAGTTTCCTTGACCACTCCGGAGTCTCCTCCTGGGTGAACTTAAAGATCGTTCAGTAAGATGACTGGAGATCTACCTGGCACCACATTAAAGGTTCCGTGCTCAGCGTCCCTCAAAACGACAGCTACCTCGGTTCCCTGAGATCCTGACTTATCTGCTGTAATGAGACCACCTTTCCCCCCACAGACCTCGGACTTCATTTTCAAGATAATCCCTGTTTTGCCAATGTTGTGAACAAAATATTTCCCTCATTTCCATTTCTTGGTATTTTATTTCTAGAATAAGAAAACCTATTGATTTTCATGAGCTTATCTTCTGCCAAGCTATCTTACCAAGGGGATGCAGACATTTCTGCTTGAGTCAGTATCAGTGATGGGTGTTCTCCTCGGTGATTCACCATTTCATCCAGATCTGAGAGGTGCCACTGAAAACTGGTACAGAGGGCTCTACGTTGAAATATGTTTCCATTAATCCTACAAACCTGGATACACACCTTATGCAGTTAAAACCTCTTTTAACATCGTCAAATGTATACGGTCTCACTCTTACTCCTCCTGATGAGACCTGCTAGTCATTTATCTATTTTATTAGTGTTTTAAAAGAAATAGTTATTTACAAAACCTACTTAATACATCTCTTCTAATCTATGGTTTTCTTCTCTCACTTGGTTTACCTGGTGCATTACTTACTTTTCTTCTACTGTATTAATTTCTATCTTCTTGGCTGAACTGTTCCCTCACTTAACCTTGTTTTCCGTCTGTAAATACTGAAGTGCTGAGATCTCTGGATTTTCCTCGGACTATAGGTTTGCCCACAATGCATGAGCACGGGGACCACCTGTTTCCATCATGTGATCCCAAAACCTCGTGACACTAGCACCTGTGAACGCCACAGCATGTCCTAGACTGGTTTCATGAGGCACCCCTGCCCCCAGCACAGACCGGGACACAGTTCCCAGCGTGGACACGGAGCGGCTTTGCACACTGGCTTCACAGAGATGGGGGGATGGCTCTGGTCTGCGCCCTGGGGCAATGGCCTGTGAGCGGTCAGCTGTAATGGTGTGCTGTGCCTGCTCCTGCCAGCAGAGGGCAGACCTGAGCTGGGGGTTGGAGCAGCCCGGTCCTGAAGCCCCAGTCGGGGGTCCCTGCTGCAGCCCTGCCGGCCTTCCACACACTCCTCCTGTTTCCATGAACCAAAAGGCCCAGAAGTTGGTTTGGGGTGTCTTTCTGCTTCTAAGAGTTTTCTAAGATGGACTATGATTTGAAATTATGAGCTTTTCTCAATTCGATCAAGAAGAAAATGAAGCATGGAGGTGAGGGGACTTCTGAGTGGTGCACACCTCCCCTGTGTTTCTTCTGTTCATTGTGGGAAGAAGCTAGTCCATCAAATGTTTGCCTTGGGCAACTGAGATTTTCTTTGAGTCTTTTTGGTGTTTATTTTCCCCCAACGGTTCGTGGAGCCTGGCAGACAAAGTTCATTTTTGGTTTGTAAGGGAAAAGTTGTATGTAACTTGCAGTATTGCTGTGTCTGTCTTCCCATCTGAAGTACAAAAAGCATTGTGAACACCTGAGATGTTACTGGCTTATTGGCCACTATGCCCCCAGTTACTGGAACAGTGTCTTACACAAAGTAAATGTCCTGTAATTAATTATGGAAAAACTCAGTCATCGACAAAACCATCACAATACCAGGCATCCAATCAGAAATTAGTAAAAATGCAGAATGTCACCTACAACTCCAAGAAGAATCAGTCAACAGGAAAGTACACAGAAATGGCAGAGCTGTTTAACTTGCAGACGAGGACTTTGAAATGACTATTACAAATGTGTTTAGGGGGCGCCTGGTGACTCCGTCAGTAACGCATCTGCCTTCAACTCAGGGCATGCTCTCACGATCCCAGGATCGAGTCCCACATCGGGCTCCCTGCGCAGCGGGGAGTCTGCTTTTCCCTGCTCTCAGTCTCTCTTTCTCAAATACACAAATTTTTAAAAATCACTAAAAAAATAAAATAAATGTATTTAAGGATTTAATAAAACATGTGATCGCCATGAACAAAGAAACAGAAACAACAAAGAAGAAGAAAATGTAGCCACTGCTAAAAAAAAAAAAAAAAAAAAAACCCACGGCAACACAGTATCGCAGAGACTGAGACACCGAGTAGAATCAAACAGTAGAAGTAAACCAAGCAGAACTTGGAAATACCGTAATTATCCTGAGGAAAGAGAAATACGGGAAAAAATTAAGTGACTTCCGTTACCCTCGGTACAACGTCCATCTGTCTCACATACTCATAGGGCTTTTTTCTAAATTTGATGAAACTTGAAACCCCTCCCTACAGACATCCATTGGGAAAAAGTCCTCAGTGGCCCGTGTGGAACAATGAGAATATCAGACACTGTAACAGCTGCAATGACTGAAACTCGTCAAACATGGAATTCCTGGGGCCACAGCAGCGCTCACCAAGGTAACCTTGCTGCTCAAACTGGGCGGCTGCCGGAACCAACCGTCCACCTTGGAAATAGAGAAAAGAGTTTAAATGTTTATCTTTCCCATATCTAGTTTAAAACTGGTGAGAGAAAATTATTCTTTATTGGAAAATCCCAACCGCTACTCAAAAGTAGAGTTAAATTAGAAAATCACCATTCTGCAACCCTTAATGGCATAATGGACTTACTCAACCAGCATCAATGGCTGTTTTCACATTCCTCAAGTGATTGGAGGGGGCATCAGGGTGGCCCCCCAATCTTAAGATCGGGAGACAGAAGTACCTCCCGGCACGATGAGTAGCAGCAAGCGGCACCCTTGTGGAGAAGTCGTGCGGAAACATCGAGCCGGAATCAGATCAAGCCTCCATCTAGCGTTCACACGAACACGGAGAGCGGGACAGATCACAAGAAGCCAGTTGGTCCAACAAATCAGTGGTATCTAAGGAAGATAACCGCTCTGGAGCGCAAACAGCTTGGTGGACAGCCGCCAAACTCAAGGAATAAACCAACTCTGAAAAGACCCCTTGGAGACAACAGGGAAATCTGAACGTGGATTGGAAATTATAGAACATCAGAGGATTACTATGACCTCGTCAGGTGTGATAATAGTATTGTGGCTCTTTGTAACAGCTGGATGGGTGGACGGATGATAGATGATAGACAGACAGATATCATTTATATGAGTGTGTGTGTATCCTTTTAAGTAAAGATGCATAATGAAGTGGTTGAAATGACATGATATGCCTAGAATGCGCTTTAAAATATTTGAGAAAAATCTTTGGAGAAATAGATGAAGAAATATTGGCATAATTTTTAATGCCATTGTATACATAGCCATTTATAATATGATTCTTTCCAGTCTTTCAAATATTTTATAATAAAAAGTTAAAATATTTTTTGAATAAAATAATGTATTAATGGATGTATCAGGAAGCTGAGCAGCGATAAAGAATTGGGAGTCAGAGAACATGATCAGTCATTAAAAGTATGCGATTCAATAAAAAAATTAACAGGACAGAAGATGTCTACAGCAAAAATAAAATTATTGCAATGAATGAATGAATGTGAATGAAATGCTTTTGTGTCTTGCACGCCCATTTGCTCCTTATGAAATGAGTGTGTAGGGCTGGACAGGGTCTACTCTTCCTTAGCTCTAGTCCTGCTTCTCTGGTCCCAAGCTGGAAAAGAACACACATGAGCTTGAAGAATATACCCTTGTGCATTAATTCACTTATGTCAACAAGGAACCTTTAAAAGTACAAAAAACAAAATCTAACAAGTTTGCTTTAAAGGTAAAGATATGATGCCCAGGGAACAGCAGAAAGAGTCAGGTAAGTGTGAGCTGTTAACAAACGTTTAAAAGTCGGGGTGGGGAAGTGATACGTTCTACCGGGACCCCAACAGAGCCGTCCGAGAGCAGACCATGGCAGGTGGGTGGTGGCCCGGGGAGCACTGGGCAGCGTGCACTCCCTGGATGGTGGGGCGCACGCCGGGCGGGGCTCCCGCTGTCTGCTCACGGGAGCTTCGTCGGCACACGGTGGCGACTCAGTGATGTCTGCTAAGGTCTGAGCAAGTTGGAGCACCCGGGACCCGTGGCTCGGGAAAGTATTGACGGGGCCAGGTTTGCCCTGCTCAGGAAAAAGAAAAAAGAAAAAAGATGAAGAGGACACTTGAAAAAGTCCTTCAAATATTTGAAGAACGTTCAAGAAGAAGAAATAGTTGTCTTGTTGTGGGGGGAGTGTCCGCCAGGCGCTGACCTAAATCTGTGAGCATCAGAGAGCGGCAGAAAGATTATTGCTCGGTGTCTGGATGACATTGCTCTGGGTTTGAATCTGTGTTGTTAGAGGGTGTTCCTGATGATCTTACCCACGTAATGATAACATGCGCTGCTTTCGGAACGAGAGGCTGGTCTCACTGGGGGGGCCCAGCAGACGCAGAAAAAACCTCGACCAAGCCTCTCTTAGGGGAGCTTCAAGGACAGGATTGTTCTGGGATTGTCCCTGGATAACAGGGGATCATCAGGTGTGGGGTGTGTGTGCACATGCATGTGTGTGCCCGTGTACACACGTGGGTGTGTGTGCATGTGTGCTCGTGTGCGCACACGTGGTGTGGTGTGCGTGTTTGCACACGTGTGTGCATTGCGTGTATGCATGTGTGTGCTCACGTGTGTGCATGTGCACTGTGTGGTTGTGTGTGCATAAATGCATGTGTGCGTACGTGTGCTCATATGTGTATGCACGTGCGTGTGTGTGTCAGAGAGACAAACGGGGAGGGAGAGGGAAATTTCATGTGCACCTGTCTCGGCCCTGGGTCAGCGAGCACCACCCTTCCTCGTGCTGTGGTAAAGGGACCACAGGAGGCGTGTAAAGTGCGTGTAGCTGCTCTGGAAATCCGAACAGACACAGATAAAACCTACCACACTCGTCTCTAACCCCCTCAGATGAAGAGTTTGCCGCCCCCCCCCCCCGGAAGGCCAGCACGTTTTATTTTCTGCATAGATACCAGGAGGTGTGGAGCGATACCCTTTCCCACTATTTTGGGTGGTGACTGCCGCTCCTATTGTCTCATGGCCGTGTTTTATTGATAAATAAACATAGTACCTTGGCTTTGGTGCTGGGATCCCTAAGTCAGGGACAATGAAATAAATGGTATTACAGAAAGAAGTATTATTAACCGGCAGCCAGCACAGAAGTGCAAGGAATTAATCTCGCATCAATTCTCTGCTCTTCAATTTTTCAAGATCTCTCGGTAAAGCCTGGAAATGACACCCAGGAGTGTCTTGCAGACGAGGGTTTGGCTCCCCTCGCTGCCTCTTGCCCTTCGGGCGTCCTCGGGGTCCCACGTCCCCTCAAGGGGCATGAAACTCTGGACACACGGACGCACATCCGTGCCTTCCCTGGGTCTGGTGAGGTGACAGCAAGACGTTGCTGGGTGCAGGCCACGCTCCTCTGCCAGGGCCTGACCTTGGCTGAGGGTCGTTAGTGGTGGGGGCAGGTCAGCAGGGCGGTCGTGACTGTGCTCGTTTCCACTTCTGCGGGACACGTGATGTCCCTCCATTAGGAGTGATATGTATACACGCCCCATTTATCACTACACCTGTCACATGCCCAAAACATCCCGTAAACCATGTGGGAAGTGTCCACCGTGCTCACACGAGCTCCCGAATCTGTCTCGTAGCCCCCAGGGGGCCTGTCTCCCCGTCCTGTGCTTCCTGGGGAACCAATAGCCAGGATGGGCACCCAGGGGGTTCCAGCGGGACACTTGCTGAGAGAGTCCCCCACTCTACTCTTCAGGGCCCCTCAAATGGCTCCATCCACCACAGCCCCATTGCACCGGACACACCCAGACCCACCGCTCCAGGCCAGCCCGTGAGTTGGCCCAGCGATGCTGTCCAGGGCTGGGGGGTGGGGCCCCCACCCTCTCACCGGCTCTAGCTCTAGGGCCCCAGCACACCTGGCCAGAGCTCTCTGTTGGCAGCAGGAACGGGTGCACGGCCACCTCCTGCAGGAAGCCTCCCTGAGCTGCCGCCTGGCACGCCTGCCCGCAGCCTTCGCTTTGGGGACCGCTGAGCACCGCGTGGGCCTCCAAGGACCTCATCCACTTCCACAGCCTGTGTCCAGCAGGACAGCTGCTTACAACCTTGGCCGTCAATCTCTACCGTCAGCTAACACAGTCGAGGAAAAGAGCCAGACCCTCAGACACCGCAGACACATGAACGTGACCTGTGGGCACACTTACGCCCTCTGGGTGGGTGACACCCGGGAGAGGAGTCCCCCCCGCCACACAGGCGAGTCCCCTGGACCACGCAGAGCCTCCCTGGCCATCCTGCACATCTGCTCCCAGAACCTCCCCTGTGCTCACCCGCCTGTGAGCGCTGACCACTCGCAGCCCCACTCACGTGTCCCGGCCCCTGTGGGCCTCCTGGCGGGTGACTACTCCGTCCTGGGGCCCCTCCCACTGCGCTCCCCGGGCTCGTGCACCCCCAGCCCGCACTGTGAAGGCTGCTCGGGGGCTGGGCTTCATCCATTTCCACACCCCGCTGTCTGCCCAGCTTGCTCGGCGGG
>NW_024424564.1:56050192-56173176 GCF_017311325.1 Ursus maritimus
CCACAGGGCTGTGAAACAAGGGAGCCGTGAGCCACCAGGCCGTGGGGGCCGCGACCAGAATAATCAATCACGCACCTCTCCCATCGGAGCTCAGGACCCACGAATCCAACGGTCTGGCAGCATCCGGGATGAGTCAGAAGACTAGACCCAGCAGTGGAGCTGGCATGCACGTCCCTGCAGCTGGTCAGCATGGGCCTCTCCTTCCTGCCCCGGCCTCTCCTTCCTGCCCCGGCCTCAACTTCCTGCCCCGGCCTCAACTTCCTGCTCCCGCCTCTCCTTCCTACCCTGGCCTCTCCTTCCCGCTCAGACCCCTCCTTCCTGCTTGAACCTGCATTTTCTCACCAGCTTTGAGGCCGAGCACTTGAGAGACAGGAGGAAGTCCGGTGGGAGACGAGGTGGGGACACATATCGGCACCAATGTCAGCACTGCCCTGCCACCCCGACACCTGACCTGTGCAGGTGGCATCTGGGCACGGAGCTTTCCAGAAGCTGCCTTTCTCCAGGATGGAGAAACGGGATGGTGGCCTCGTCCAGTGCACGTCCGCAAAGCCCTCTCCAGGCGCCGTGGGCACTGGGTCCCGCTCCATCCACGGGTTCCCGCCCACCCGGCTGTGGTTGTCGCACTGCTAATGCTCAGGTCTCTGTCCTCCTCGTGCAGGTGGGAAGCGCCACGGGTCACAGCGCTCCAGGTGAGCGTGTCCACCGGCTGGCAGCGCCCCTGGGCTGTCCACGCGGTCCTCGAGGGGGAGCCCACACGCCAGTTTGTAGAAGGGAGCTTAGTCTCTGCGCCGGCAGGAAAGCTGGTCGAGACTTTCGGTGTCTTTTTCACCTCTTTCATTCTGAGGTTTTTATTAATTTAGTGGGGCTTCTTAATTAAAGTCTCAATGAATAATTGAAACGTAGCTTTGACGATGCTGGGGTGGGTGCCGTTTTGAGCTGTAATTGTAACTAATAAATTACTTACGTAGGTAAGAAGGTGAAATCTCTCAAGGGGAGCACTGATAATTTCAAGAATTTATCTACATGTCATTCAGAGAATTTCTGCAGAAAAAAAATAGATGATCAGAAGGAAAACCAGAACCAAACCTTATTAATCAGCCAGGTCTTTCTCTGAAGAGCTGGACCCACTAATGACGCCCCGCCATCCCGACCGGAGGAGGCAGGACCTCACCCGCCTCCCGCAGGAACGCGGCCTGGTTCCTCCCTTGGTCTCCCTACGCGGGGCGCCTCGCCAGGGAGGGGAGGGGCCCCTCCGGGGTGTCCCCAGTCCACGGAGCTCCAAGGGAGCCTGCGTGGCCGAGCCGTGTCCCTGGACAGTCCCCATACCCTGTCAGCCTGTGTGCCGCCTCCCGCACCCTGCCAGCCGGTACCCCCCTCCCGGGGAGCGCAGACCCTGGACAAACGTACCTTACACAGTGGAGGCAAAGATGCCAAGTCTGAAGGGCCTGCAGGCGGACGGAGGGAGAGCTGGACAAGAGGGAGGGACGATGGGGGACCCTGAGCAGTGACGGGAACCCGGGCTGGACGCGGTCCTCTCCCACGGGTGCCGTGCCTGGTAGAGAGGGAGGCTGAGCCGCCGGAACTCCAGGCCTGGGCACCGCAGGCCCCTGGTAACGCTGCGTCTTGTCCAGCACAAATGAGCCGGCAGGATCCACGTCCACATCACTCCGGTCCTGGGGCTCCTGGGACCCCAAGCACTCAGAGCTGAGACAGTTTACGCCCAGTGAGAAACCCTTCTCCCTGGGTTCCTGGGGCCGACGCACGACCTCTGCCCAGCAGGACTGTCTGTGCTGAGTCCTGCGTGCCCTGCAAACACCGCGTCACATCGCACTCTAGTTCCTTCCTCGTCTCCGTTTGCCCCTCGTGGCCTGAGGCCCCCGACGCCAGAGTCTCCAAAATGCTCACTAGCCCGCAGCCCCCTGGGCGGCTCCCAGACGGGGTCCTGGGCCGGGACCTGCGTCCAGGGGTGACCCGTGGCTCCGAAACACACTGAGGTTTGAGGGCCGACCGCTGTCCTGCTGTCTGTTGGGGTCCGGAGCTGTCGTTTGCTTGCGGGTCCTCAGCGCTCTACGGCCCCGTGGAGGGGTGAACACACCGTTGTGTTGACTCGCCAGCTACGAAGTGAGGGTCACGGCAGGCGTGGTCAATCCCCTGACGCCGTGGGCAGTCACGTGCCAGGTTGTGCGTCCTCGTGAGCGGCTCGGCCCCGCCCGGGCCTCCCCAAGCCCCTGGCACCCCAGCTTGGAGGACAGCACCGTTGGAGTCGTGCTGGTGCGGGGCAGAGGTCAGCAGGGCATGCGGCCCACAGCGGGGTGTCTGGGCACCTCCTTCGAGGAGAAGGGAAGCCGGTGTCAGGTCTCAGGAGAACCCCATTGTCCAGTTCCTCACATCTTCGGGGTGCAACAGACCGTCTCGGGCACCCCCCTTGACCTGCACAGCCCACTGGATGGGAAGGGGGACTGGCCGGCGTCCAGCCGGTGGGACACTCTGGACCCCAGCGACCTGTCGCGAATCCAGCTAACCACCCGTCATCTTAGAAAGAGGTTTAAGGTCTGTGTGCTCCGTTCTCTCATCGAGGAGTCGGGTAAAAATGGACCTACCACCACGGTGTGGGGTGGAAATCAGGGCATTGCCCCATCTAGGGACGGGAGGACTGCCCGTCCCAGGGTACGTGGCCACCTCCTGCTCACCGTACCCCTCACACCTGCTCCGTGCCAAGCCCACGTCAGCATCTTCTGTTCCTGGACCACAACTCAAAGAAGACACGGTTCCTGCTCCCAGGGAAGAGGAAATGATGGCATGGCCAGCCATGTAACCCACAGAAGGGCGGCTGACGGAGAGTGGGGACCCGAAGGCCTGTGTGCGTGGGAATCAGGTTGCAACAGGAATGCAGGGCTCAGAACTGAGAAGGCAGAATCCACTCTCAGCAGGGAGCAGAGGGCCGGCTCTCTCCTCTGATTCTGGCTCTCTCCATCCTCTGGCTGCACCTGAGTCCCCGAGCTGCTCGAGACCTCTCTGCTCAGCCAGGAGCATCCTGAGTCATCCAGGTGGGGAAGTGGAAACTTCCCAGGACACACGCCCGGTGCTCTGGGCATTGCCAGGGACACAGCCCAGGGTCTGCAGCAGGAGGCCAGGGGAGGGATGAGGCGAGGGGGCAGATTCTCTAGAAAGGAGGGTGGTGGGTGGGCTTCAGCTGACCTCCCCAGTACAGATGCCTGGAGGTGGGAGCCAGGTGCTGCAGAGAGCTCCAGGCCCAGGGCAGGGATGGCGAGGTAGGGGTCAGGGAGAGGTGCTCACAGGTGGTTGGGGAGCCCTGAGACTGGTAGCTGAGTCTGTTGAGAGAGGCCAGGGGAGACCCAGCCGCGTGAAGCACAGAAAGGGTCTGGGGGCCAGACAGCCGCAGAGTTGTCCTCAGCATCCTGGGGAAGGACAGATACAGATACGGTGGGGACACATGGCATTTGCTGAGACGGGGCTGAGAAACCAGGAACCCAAGGAGGGAAGGGGAGGGATGCCGGGGCATGGGGGTGGGGTCTTGCAGGTCCTTTCCCCCAACTCACCAGCAGGTGCAGCACGTGCACGCACCAGGAGAGCTCGGCGGCCAGCCAGGGCCCAGGGCCACATTCTGGACCAGGCGGACGGCATCGATCCACGGACGCACCAGCGAGGCCCCTCAGGAGGCAGCATGGATCCCGCCAGTGAGGCACCTGGAGACAGAGCCGCTCCCCTCCTCCTTCCACACCGCAGGGTGCAGGCGGGGAGTGCGGGCGCTGCTTCTACCCGCAGAGCCTACACTCCCTATGCCCGCCCCACGTCCCGCCACCTCCCCCCCGTCCCGCACGTCTGGGGACATGGATGAGGAGCGAGCTTTAAGTGCAGATCCTTGCAGTTAATAGTCCCTTAAACACGTAAAGTTAACAGAAGGTTCTGTAAATGTCTCCCCTTCTGTCGAGCTGGAAAATTACAAAAGCACCACTGTATACGGCTTAACGGAGCTTCCCCTCAGTGACTGGGAAGGAGCACCGCTCTCCCGCCGGCTGCTGAGATGCCGCACTTCCGGATTTTTCTAGAAGAATCCGCAGGAGTAAGATGAAGCTAGATGTCCCACGTCACTATCCCCACCTCTGGCTCGACTGAGCTCAGAGTTGCTTGCTGCCAAAGGGGCTTGTAGGCACCTGTTCCCCATGCTCACACGGCATGGATCCCAGGTCATGTGCTCACTGGACGTGGTCCTACTTGACACGTTTCCCAGAGTCGTGACCCCTCCTCACGTGTCAGCTCCCGTGAGCCAGGATCCGTTCCTGGACGTTGCGGACCAGTTCCTACCACGGCATCTGCATGACGAGGGCCTCAAGATTTAATATTTCTCCACTGGTTTTCTCTGTCATTTCCTCGGCTGTTCTGGGGCCTTAATTTTAATTTCACCCTGTGGGTTTCAAGGTCATTCTATCTGATCTTCACAAGAAATCAACTCAGGCTTTCGTCCTGCATGGAATTTATATATTAGTTTGGGGAGAACTAACTTTGTTGTTTCAATTAAGTCTTTCTGACCAGGAACAAGGGGTTGCTTCTGCTGTGGGCCAAGGGTGTCCCCACAAATCCATACGTTCAGGCGGGATGTGTTCGGAGGTGGGGCATTTGGGGGGTGATCAGTGCAGATGGGAAATAAGGCTGGGGTCCTCATGGTGGGATGAGGGTCCTTGCAAAAAAAAAAAAGCAGGAACCACAGGCTGTCCCTCTTGCTGCATGCTCCAGGGCCGTGTGAGGAGAACCGGAGGGACCTCACCAGAACCTGACCCCGCTCGCCCCTGTGTCGGACTCACAGCCTCTGGAACCAGGAGGAGATAAATTCCTGTTGTCTGAGCCTCCCAATCTACAATGTTCCCCTACAACAACCCCAGCTGACAAAGACAATCTCCCACCATGTTCCCAAAGATGTTTTTAATACCACAGCCAAGCCTCTTAACTAGACTTTGTCCTGGGTTTATTTCCTACTGCTTATTGCTAATGTAAAGAATATCGACTGATGTTGAAAATTTATCTTATATCCAGCCACCTCTACAAAAATTTTAAATCGACTCTCGTCAGGTCTTTTTTTTTAATTTTTCTTTTGTAAAATAATCTTCTTAGTTTCTTAGCTGTACAATTAGGTCATTAGGTAAAAAGATGTCTTTTCTTTGCTTCACCAGTATTTATACCGATCCCTGAGTACTTGTCTCCTTACCGTAGCTGGAGACATCAGAGCATACTGAGAGTGACAAGGGCGCTTCCTTTAAAGGAGATGACTTAGCGTTCTTACACTCTCCATTATTTCCCACATTTCATCCTAGACAAGTTTTTGCCTGGGGTTTTTGCATTAGTTTTCTATTACAGCATGACAAGTTACCATGAATCTGGTGGCTTACAATAACACGGATTCTGGCCTGGGCTTGGCTTGTGTTATGGACAGAGTGTGTCCCCCCCAAACTCCTATGTTAAAGTTCTAAGCTCAAAGTGAGCATATTTGGAGGTGGGGACTTTATAGAGGTAATGAAGTTTAAATGCGGTCATAGGGGTGGGCCCTAGTCCAGTCGGACTGCTGTCCTTGCAGAAGAGACACCAGACTCCATCCCACTCTCTCTCCCTCTCCACTCAGAGGGAAACGTGGCCGTCTGCAAGCCACAAAGAGACACCTCACCAGAAACCCCCCTGGTAGCACCTGACTTGGACCTTCAGCCTCAGGAATGTAGAGAAAATAAGCCACCAGGCTGAGGTGTCTGTTACGGCAGGCTGAGCTGACCGACACACTGGGCCCTCTGCTCTGGGTCTCCTAGGCTGAAACTGTTCACGGGCTGCATCCTCATCTGGGGCTCAGCTGGGGAAGGATTTGCTTCCAAGCTCCTTAGACTGCCGGCAGAATTCATTCCTTTGTTGCTGTGTGATTAAGGCCCCTATTTTCTTGCTAGCTCTTGGCCAGGGATGGCTCTTGGCTGCTAGAGACCACCCACATGCCTTCCACGTGGTCCCCCAGGCAGTCACGGTGTGGGTGCTGCTTCTCCAAGGCCAGCAGCAGCCTGTCCCTCCTATTCCTTCTCTGCTTCCAGCCTAAGAAAACGCCACTTTAAAATGCTCACCTGATTAAGTCAGGCCCACCAGGATAGTCTCCCATTTGCCCAACAAAATAACATAATCGTGGGAATGAGATCTCATTGTATTCACAATTTCTACCCACATCCAAGGGGAGGGAATTGCACAGACCCTATTATATACCTGGGTCCTCTTAAAATCCTGTTTGCCACAGTTTTTAAGAATAATTTATAGATTTTCTTAAATGTCTTTTTTCCCTTTTGGAATTTGTTGGTGTATTGTACTATGATCATGGATTCCTAATCCCTAACCATGTTTGTATGTCGAATTAAACAACCTGCAGTATCCCTGCTTTGTAAATGTTTTAAGGTTTTTTTGGTGATTAAGTGCAATCTATTTTTTATATATTCAATCAATATTACAAAAGTGATCTTTCTATTTGAAGAGTACAAATTACGTTATACTGTTTGTTATTCATGTCGTCTAAATTCTTCTTTATTTTCTACTAGAGCAGTATAATTCCAAAAAGACGCCTTCAAATATCCCACTATGCTTTTTTCCCCATTATTCTGGCTTTTCTATTTTTCTCTACATATTTAGTTGTTATACTATTTGTCGCTTAGCAATTTGTGCCAATTCAGTTCAATATCTCCTAAGTTAGGCAATTATCATCATGTAACGCCCACTTTCCTCTCCAATATCTTTAAGCTCCTCTTTGTAGGAAGTTAGAATTGTCACTCACTTACACTGAGCCTCTGTGCCACTTGCTCTTAAGTGTTTCTTACAAATCGCAGAGCTGAATTTTGTTTTCTAAATCAATCTGTCATTCTCTGTCACTTAGAGAATTTACTCTATTCACATTAAGATGTCATTAATATTCTTAATTTTATTTCTTCCTTTTTACTTATTCACTTTCAACTCTATTCTTTTCTTACTGATTTTGATGCTTTGTCAAGCTTCTATCCATCACCTGGCTTTTTTCTTTCCGCTTTGGGAGCCCCGCCGCACTCTTGCGTTTCACTGGCAGTCACTACGCCTTGCTCAGCTACATACACATACACGAGTCCTAGACACCAGCATCCCTGACCCCTCAGCATCTTGCAGACACACCTGGGCTGGCCTCGGCTGGTGGAGGTTTCGCTCAGCACACCAGTCACCCCTCTGAGGCCAGCACGCGTCCCCAGCCCTCAGCCACCCGCAGGCTGGTCACCAGGCTCAGCTTAGGACAGAGTCTGCCCAGCAGAGGTCAGCAGTCACAAGCTGACGTGATGCTTACTGTGCTCCACAGAGGAGTTGGGACTGTTTGTTATGCAACAACCTCACGGCAACCGCTGACCAATACACCACCCACTCAGTGTATCCTGACCTGTGTCACACAACATCTCCCCACACACCAAAGAACTTACCCGAAAAATACGTTTGAGAGTTTTGTTTGTAAAAAGAAATCAAAAGAAATGCTTTATTTCTAGTCCACGCACAGAAAATTAAATGAACTATAAATTCTTAATGGGATGTCTGATAAAGCAGAAAGAACCTTCACTCCAGACACGATATTGGTCTTGACATTTACAACTTCATTAAACAATGAAACAAAGTCACAGTGTTCATAGCTCATGAAAGATGACAGGCCCACATTCAGGCGAGATTGAGACATTTAAGGATATGAGGTCGAGGCTTTGCTGTGTCATCTCAGACTCAGAGTTAGTGAACTTTATATTTATCCAATAGTTATTCAAATGAATGATGGCACTTTATTTTAGGCGTGACAAGGAAGGTTTACGATGAGGACGATGCTGGGCCCGAGTCCCCGCATGGAACCACACCACCGTCTGCAGCACGTCCTCGAGGCTGAGACGGGCATGTGGTTTGATCGCCCAGCGAGTGATGGTCTGAGACCGAAATCCCCCTGTGGACAGAGTGAGCAGTTCTCCAAGGAAACAGTGCCATGGGCTGTGCTGGTCTGTCCCTTTGTCCCCATGATGCTCCTGGCGTCCCTCTCCACCCCGACATGCTCCGGTCAGGCCCACGAACAGCCAGGTTCCATCGACACTGAGACCCCACTGACGCAGGCAGATCTCTGGAGAGCCGGGTGAACTAAAGCCCTTCTGGGGACGCACCTGCTGGCTGGTGGCGGACGGGGCAGCCCTTACCTTCATCAAGGTCTGACTTTCACCACGTGCACCACTAGTCACACCACTTCTGAAAACTAAAAGCAGGTTATGTAACTTCTCCTTGTCTATAAAAACCGAATAACAGGAAAACCTCAGCGGCGTGAAGGTTGGAACCCATCTTGTACAAAGCGCAGGGGCCTGGAGATCTTACGGGGTGAGCTTTTTTATATTTTCCTGGAAATCCATGATTTTAAACGCATTAGAAAAGAGTTTCTGGCATTTCCCTTCTTAATTTTTCATATGTGATTTTGTTAATAAATACAGGTTTGTCTAATTTATCCTATTATTAAAGATCATATTTTTATTTGTTTATCAATTCTACAGGACTTTTAAAATTATAACTTGACCTTTAATCGTCTGTGCCCCTCTCTTTCTCACAGCCGTGGGTCCTTCTTCTAACAACTCTGTCCAGCGCTTCCCTGACCGGGTGGACGGCACGGAAGGAGCTCCCGCAAAGCAGACCCGGCAAGGACTCTTTGGCCCGAAGATATCACCAGAGGAGAGGAGGTCTGGCCTCACCCGCACCCTGAAAACCCGTCCTGCCCGTGAGGGACGCTGTCCTCAGGATGCCTGGCTGAGACTCGGCTTTCTGCTCCCAGCTGGCGGGTCTGAAAGCCTAGAGCCCTTGGTGTGTCTCCGTTGGCCCCTGCGGGGAAGGAGCCGGGGAGGGTCCTGGGACTGGGCCGGGTCCAGCAGGGCAGGCGCTCTCTCCTCCCGTAGGGCTGAGGACAGGAGAAAACCCTCCATCTGCCACGGGGCCGATGGCGGCCCGTCTCTTTCCAGGGGCTTCCCTGTGAGACAGAGGCACCCGGCTGGGAAGAGACCCATGTTTCAGAAGCCACCTTCCTGAAGGGAAGCACGGAGCCCCAGGGACGGGCAGGGCCCAGCCACAGGAGCCCCGGGGAGGGAGGCTACAGGTAAGCTGTTCGCAGAGCTCTGCCATCGTCGCAGACCCCGCGCGCACAGATGAACCAGCCGTCTGACCAGCCCCAGCTGAAGTCCACCCACTGCCAAAAAGAGCAACTCCCGACACCGTGAGTCGGGCTGCTCTTTCTACCTAGTTATTTGTGGTTTCCCATCTGAGTTAAGTTTTTACAGAAAATGTGCAATGACACCTTGATACTAATGTGTTGATAAAAACAGTGATACTAAGTGTTTAACAGTTTGCCAAAACCCTTCTTGATAATCGACGGCGTGAGCTTTTCAGACCAATGGCAGTGAAAACAGACATTGTGCTTTCTTCTTGAGTGTCAGGCGAGGTGACGAGTAACCCGCATCATCACCTCGTCTGATCTGCACAAGGAGCTTTCATACCCGTTTATGGTCGGAGAAGCTGATGCGGGGAGGCTGCCGTCTTCCTAGGGCCTCGAGGCCACGAGGCGGTGGCCTGAGAGGCTCCCAGACCCCGCAGAGCAGGGCCGGGCTCTTCCTCCCCACCCCCCAGGCCCCCAGACGCTGGGGACCCTGCAGTAGCTCCCGGCAAGAAGCAGAGCCTCCCGCCTGCCCGGACTCTCTTCGGCTCCGTGGGCTCCAGCGGGAAGTCGGAGAGAAAGCAGCTCGCGCTAGTGCAGACTGTTCTGGAAGCCACACACCCGCACACAGAAGAGCCCGAGCTCACCTGCTGGACCCCCTCAGTGGAGGGCATCCCGTGCAGCAGGTGCGGTGAGTGGGCCGTGCTTGGCCGTCCAGCCCAGCCAGGCCAGCCCAGATCACAGGAACAGCAGCAAGTCCTGGGGATGCTTATTACACACACAGGGCAACTTGGACACCGTGGACGGGGTGACCCCACTGCCATCTGGGGTGTAGGAGCCTCATCTCCTGCCGGTCAGGGCTCTGACCAGCATCAGCAGGACCTGATCGTGAGGACTATCGGGAGCCACTCCTAACTGTCCAAGGCCAGGCCTGGTGTCCTGGAGCCACAGTGTGTGCGAGGCCTCTCGTGGAAAGGGGAGGGGGCCCTTCTCTGGCAGAGCTCGGTGCCAGCCCCGCCCACCCCGAGCAGGGCCCTGCAGGGCCGACCCCCTCCAGCTCCTCTCCAGATGCCCACACAGCTGCATCTTGGGCCGCTCTCACTTCCTCTCCCCTTTCCCACCCCCCCACAGATGAGCACACGTTCTCTCGACTCCCCGTCACCCAGACGGTTGCAGAATCTGTCCTAAGGACACCATTAAGACCTCCTTAGCATGGGAATGAGCAGCCCCCACCTGCACAGGGCACCACCATCACCTCCACCCAGAGGGGCCCTGGTGGGGAGGAGAGAAGGGGGCTGAAAACAAAAGGAACCGAAGAGCCAGACCCAGGCCCAGCCCAGAGCTACAGGGGTCTCGAGGTCACCAGGCCCCACGCCCCGCCCCAACGCCGAGCCAGGCTGTACTCCAAACCTCCTCCCTCTGGATCCCAAGCGGAGGGCCCTTCCCTGGACATCCTGCCCGAACCTGGTTAAGGAGCCTCATCCGACCCAGCCCGGGGAGGCGGGGGCACGGCCAGCAGGTCCCGGCAAACCAGCAGTTTTGAGATTTGGGACGCGGGCGTGACAGACACCAGGGCGTTTCCGCCAGCGCTCCGGCCGCGCTAGAGTCGGCTCCCCCGGGCTGTGAGCCCCCTGCTGCCGCGCCCCACACCGCCTGGCAGCCGACCTGCCACCCCCAGCCCGCTTCGGGGGGAGGACTGAACCCAGGACCGAGACCCACAGCCGAGCGCGCCCCAGGCCTTGTGACCAGCACTCGGGCGTGGGCGGCCGCGCTCCCTGCCTCCCCCCGCCCCCCACCACAGTTCTTCCGTCCAAATCTGGACTTGGCTCTGGCCTCAGGCCGCTCAGGCTGTACAGGGCAGGGGCAGGGGGAGGGCCTGGCACAACAGCCCCCATGGGCACCCCCTGCCTCTGGAAGGACCTCCACTGCCTTCACCCGGCACAGGGTGCCCCTCTAGGCCCCAGGAGGACCCTGGGAACATGACGTGCCAGGATGCCCTCTGCCCCCCACGCCTCTGGGAATCCTAGCCGTTCAGGTGACCTCCCACCCATGGGGCAAGAAGAACGTCTCCCCTCTGCACCCCAGTCAGACCCCTCCGGGTGGCTCCTGTGCGGGATGCCAGAGCTAGCTGGACAGACACTCCACCGGCGGGCTCTCCCCAGGCCACGCCGCTCGCTAGAGGCCAGCGTCTCGGAGGAAGGGTCTGCACGGCCAGGAGCTCTGAGCTGGGCCTTGCAGTCGGGACTCAGGCTGGTCACAGACTTGCCAGGTGATCTGCCCGCATCCCGTGTAACGGACTCGTATCAGGAGCTGTTGGAACGGCCAAGACTCACGGGGCTGCACCGTCCCCGGCGACCACGCACAGCAGCCATGGGGGACACCGGACTCCTCACCCGGGGGGTTCTTGCAGTGGCCTCCAGAGGCCACGGTTAGTGAGCACGTGCTCTCCTGTCCACACAATCGCAGTGCGCTCCTGAGCTGTTTTTAAATACACAGCAGAACCCGAGTGATTGAATGTGTTATTAACCAATGATGGCTTGTGATCGCCAATTACTTAACTGAGAGAATCAAAGTACAAATTGCCGGGTCCGCTCAATTACTGCTAAAATGGCATAAAAGCATTTTAATTGTGATCAGGACATGCACTCTCCAGTGTGGATATTAGAGGAATAATGAGCAGTCATAAATACAGGGACCCATTTATCTCCTTATCTGCTTACCAAACAGAAACATCACATCCCAGCACACGGACGCAAACGGCAGAGCCGAGTTAATTAGGGTTACTGAATTAGTGGAACATCTACATTGGACTCTATCCCAGAGTTTAGTTGAAATTTATCTTAGCTGGGAGCTGGGTTTCCGGCTGAAAAACAAGTGTCAAGTAAAATAATGAACCTAATACAAAATTATTTTCTTAAAAAAATTAAAAACCTATTCCTGGGAGGTTGTTTTTTTTTTCCTTTTTGCAGATGGCTTGAGAACTTAGAGGCAATTGTAGCTACAGAGCCGGGCATTAGCTCTGTTATGAAGGTGCCCTCCTTCCCTGCACTGACTCGTCCTTACTCAGCCGCATCAGGGGGAGCCGTCTGTCTCTGGGATCTGGGTTTCATGAGCTTAGTAGATGATAAGCGTGCCATGCTCCCATGGCCACTGGCTGCTCCCCCAGGACACCCAACCTGGTGACAGCACCCAACACTCTCTTATTCAGAATGTGAACGTGCAGGCCTCAGGCCAGCCTGCTGGCTGCCTTATTGGTGGTGGGAGCCTGGGGGACGGCAGAGGGAGCCCTGGCAGAAAGGGCTCCCAGACTGCTCCGTCTAAATGGCTCCGTCTAAATGCCCCATCTGTCCAGCACTTGGCTACCGGCATGGGCAGGAGGACAGAGATGATGAAGAGGGGCAATATTCTAAGAGGTAATGGATAGGAATCTTCCACAAATCTTCCTGGACCATCTGTGCAGTGAAATCCACCCCAGAGAGAGACGCCCTACACACCCCACAGGTCAAGGCCAGTTGGCACAGAAGAGCACCCTCAACAAATACACAGAACCTCGTGATAAAGATAAAAGGGCACCGGCTGTAAATAATGAAGATCCCAACACGGGGCAAATAATCAAGGACGATAGAATGGATGCTGTGAAGGATGGGTCTGGGGGGAAGGTAAGACAGGCGGACGTCCTTGTCACATTCAGGGAAGGGTATATACTGGAGTAATTTTAGACCATATTATAAAAAATATGCTAAACATGCAAGAGTATAAATAGTTTTATTTTTTTATATTTGCACAGACACATAAATGTACCAAATTGACAGAAATAAACGACTACAAAGGCTAACAATTATGTAGCTCTCTGCAGACACTTCACAGACATTAATTCATGTACTCTTCACCCAAACATTATGGTTAAGCACTATTATTATCCCATTTTACAGAGAGGGAATCGGAGTCACCTGGAGGTAAGGCCACTGGCCCAAGAACAGTCAGCTGGTAAGTGGTAGAGCTAGAATCCAAAGCAGGGTCAGTCTGTCCTCAATCACAAAACTATACTGTCTCTCAAGAAAGTCGAATCAACCAGAGTAACATCAAGGAAAGAGGAAGAAAAAAGAAGCAAAGAGAAGGATTGATATGCACAACACATAAAGTAAGTTGGCAGATATTAGTCCAAGTATATGAGTAATCCAATAAATATAAATGAGTTAAATATGCTTTTTAAAAAGTGGAGGCTCTCAAGCAATCATGTGAAAACAATTCAACCTATCTGTGTTTACAAGCCTAAAAAAAGGACAATGAGGATAATGTGTGTGTATGTATATATGCATAGATTGTGTGTATTTAATTTGGTTAGAGATAGAGAGAGAAAAGAAATATAAGGCATATCTTGGGCAAATAACATTGAGGCAACAAGGGGCACCTGCGTGGCACAGCGGTTAAGCGTCTGCCTTCAGCTCAGGGCGTGATCCTGGCGTTATGGGATCGAGCCCCACATCAGGCTCCTCCGCTATGAGCCTGCTTCTTCCTCTCCCACTCCCCCTGCTTGTGTTCCCTCTCTCGCTGGCTGTCTCTATCTCTGTTGAATAAATAAATAAAATCTTTAAAAAAAAAACAAACAAACATTGAGGCAACAAAAAAGAATAGTTCTGATTTTTAAAGAGCAAAACAGCAATTAATCAAGGATGTGTAGTAATACTGAGAGTAAATGCAAATATTAATGTGACTTCAAAAACCATGGAGGGGGGCACCTGGGTGGCTCCATCGGTTAAGCGTCCAATTGTTGATTTCAGCTCAGGTCATGATCTCAGGGTCGTGAGATCAAGCCCTGTGTCGAGCTCCACACAGCATGGAGTCTGCTCGAGATTCTCTCCCTCTGCTTCTTGCACTTTCTTGTTCTCTGGCTCCCTTGCTCTCTCTCTCTCTCAAAATAAATAAGTAAATCTTTAAAAAACAAAAACAAAAAACCATGGAGAGACATGGGGAGAGCCACAGGGAAGCACTGGCAGCTACAGCTCTAGTGGGAGGTTGTCCACAGAGTCCTCTCAGACCACGGTCCAGTGAGTGAGCAGATGAGAAGCATCTAGAAGCCTAAACAGCATAACAGAGGTTTGGGGTCCTACGTGACCTGTGACCTCTCCTGCTGGCCCACACGTGGCCAGCCCACGTGCATTCTCTGGAAGGGCACACGTGCGCATGCTGACGGCCAGCCCAGTCCTCCCCCTCTCACGGCCTCCCCCACCGCCTCTCGGAACCCCTGCCCCTCTGCCCTGCCAGTCGTCGTCCAGGTGGACCTCCGCTCAGGACACACTGCAGCAGGAGACTCCCCACACTCATTACTCTCCCTTCCCTGAACCCGGAGAACCCCTGTGGTGTGAAACTCGACAGCTCACTCATCATGCTCTCTTTTACGTGTGGGCATAAAGAGACCCCTGGTTCTGAGCCCCACAGCAGGACGGAACCTGAACCTGCCTCCTCGGGCCTGGCTGCCAGCTGGCCAACCAGCAGAACTCAGGGTAGGGGTTCTTGGGGGCCACCGGTATGGCTCCCTGGGGCTGCCTGGGCAGACTGGCTCCAAACTCTGGCCTGGAGACCCCTCCCCGGGACCCCTGGGCAGGAGCAGCCACAGCAGGAGGCAGGCCAGACCCCCTCCAGACCTCCCAAAAGGATGGTGTACAGAGAGGCCCTGGGGTGCTGGCCGCAAGAGCAGGGACCGAGGGAGCACAGAGGCTCAGCCAGAGCTGGGATGGCCCGCACTGGACTTGCCCCTGGACAGGGAGCCGTGTGGGAATGCCCAGTGGTCAGAGTGGGTCCCTGGAGCACACAGGGAGGACCAGCCTTTGGGCGTCCAAACCAAGCTCATACCTGGAGTGTCTGGTGATGGATTCTCTTTCAGTGTCTATGGACGGTCATCCTAGGATAAGGTTTGTGGACATCTGGGCCACACCGTCCTTTGCTGGGGGCCATCCTGTGAACAGCATCCTGGGCTGCACCCACTTGATGTCAACACCACCTCCATGACCTCCTGGTAACAACCAGAAAAGCCTCCGCACGCCGCCCCTGTGCCCTGCTCGCTGCGGCTGCTGGATGGCGCCTTGCGGGCATGAGTGATTCCGATTCCTGTGTGGCCTGCCGGGGAAGTCACACCATGCAGGACGGCATGCGGATCGTTTTCTCATGTCCATTGTTACTGGAATCTGTAAATCCTGGTGACACCTGTGGAAACCCCGGTCGAGTCACCCATCCGGGCCTACTCACAGGGTGGGAACTTACGCCCATTTGTCTCTGTTTCTATTACGCTAAGTCACGAAGGGAGAAATTCGTTTTAACCGCACGCCCAGCGCTGGTTTAGAAGGCAGACGCAGACGCTTTCCCCAGCGCCGGTCTGCGTGGCTCAGGACGTCCTCTGTTCTCAAAGACGCGGTGCTTACATGGGACACTGGGGCGTCGGAGTTAATCAGCCCGCCCCCCCATGGAGAGCAGATTCCAGCAAGAGGTACAGGGCCCTGGAAGGGTCTCACTGACTGAGAGCGTCGCCGAAACTGTGCAAGGGCGGCTGGGTAGCTGCAGACGGCAGCCCCCGGGACGCCGCAAGGACCTCACAGCCTGACCTTCATCTTCCGCGTCTTCAATCTGCACTCTGATTAGCTTTTCACTTTCTCCATCTGCCGGGATTTGTCGCTCTTAATTCACAATAGATTTCCTTGTGTCCTTGTTCCAACTGTTTCCTCCACCCGCGGAGTTCCGACAAATCACCTCTGTGCAAAACCCAGCATCATCGTCACTCAGACGAGGTGGCCAGGCTAGTGGGTGACGTGTTTCCACACCTGGGAGACAGAGTGTGCGGCACAGTCCCTCCCCAGTGAGATGCCCCTCTGCCCGTCGGCCATGCTGGACCCCTAACCAAACAGCACCATGTTCCAGAAACCTGCCAGTTTCCCATCTGGGAGACTGAAGGATGCTTCTGCCTTAAAATGATATCAGGCACCAAACGCCAACAAACAGAGCCCAGTTCTCCCTGAAGGCTTGATGAGGTCCCAGGGGATAGACAGAGGGGACTGGGGATGTAAGAGGGGAAATCAAGACACAGAAGACGCAGCGAGTGAACCGTACCTTCCTGGTTCACAGAGACACTCCCCAAACTCTTCTTCCTTCAAGCTCCAGGGAAATCCCAGGCTCCTGAATAGTCTGTGGCTCCTGAGGCCCCACTCAGCCCATCCTCAGGATTGTCCACTATTACCTAGGTCCCGTCTCCGGGCACTCACCCCTCCTACCCCCAGGGGCCCCAGTCTCGGGGACCTGCAGATCAGTGGCCCTCCCTACCTCCACGGGCGCTGTCTCCCTTGGGTGCCGCTGCACCTCTTACAAGCGCCTTCTAGCTCCTAGAGAACAATCCACGTGGCACATCCCTGTGCAATGTTTCAATCAGACCAAGAAATAATTTTTCAGCTATGCCTCCCTCCAAAAAAACCCAAAAAATCAAGAATCCTTCCTAGATCTAACTGAACCATAATCATTCACACAATTTAAGACATATTTTTATATTACCAAGCCGATCATATCATTCTTTGGTCTAAATTACTGTGTAGGGCCATCCTGCCAATTTTCTGGAAACCCAGTTACAATCTGTGTTCAGAATGGTCTGGTGTCTCTGCCTCTCGAGGTCAAAAGTCACTTGCACATTTTAAATAACAACTTTCACTTCTCATCAAGATTTTTTTAAATCTTAAAATCAGGTGGGACCACAGCAAAATTCTAAATGCAGACAATGGCTTAGAGACTTTGAGGACCTGACTCCCCATAGACAAGAAGTGCTCACTGGGCCTTGACGTCCAGCACCATGACCCCCCCACACACCCCCTCTCCTTCATGCTTCAGAAGCGAGACACAGTAGCATGGCTGTTTGGAGAAGCCTACTTTGACAGAGCCAATTTGGTGCAAGAATATTCAGGTGTATCCTACATCTTCGAGCTTTTCATCAATTTCACTGCAACAGCAACAAAAACAGAAATGCTTCTACCTACTATTCCATTTTCCAGGTGAGGAAACTGAGTCTTAGAGAAGTTCAGTGAACGTCCTAAGGTCACACAGCACATCCCAGGCTCGCTTGTCTGACTCCACCACTGGTGCTCTCAAATGGTCTGCTATGTGGACAGCCCACTCCAGCTTTTATGGGTGCCCACCCTTCAACGCACTCCTTACTCACTCTTCCCCAAACATCATCCAGTTGCCAAGTCTCACTGAACCCCTGAGCTGTCCACATACCTCACCACTTCACTGACTCCTCCGGGACAAACCCACACTAGCCCAGGTCACTGCTGATTGGTTTATACCACCGGTATTTCAAGTCTTGAAGACATTACTAATTCCCTAGAAACCATGTAGTCAAACAGGACGTTGAGACCCAACTGAACAGAGTATCAGAGCTAACGTCCAAGTGTTGAATCCACTGTCCTTACAATTTCCAGTTTACAAATGGTCCATATTTGGCAAAATTCAACTCAATTTAGAAAACAATAAATGTGTGATTATTACCAGTGGACACAGGTCAATATCATATGGCACATGAATATATGAAATGCTCATAAATTCGGTGATGAAACAGAAAAATGTGTAAATGATTCTAACGTTGATGAGGATGAGTATCATGGTGATGATGGTGGTGACGGTGATGATGGTCATGATGATGGTGGTGGTGCTGCTGCTGCTGGTGGTGGTGGTGATGATGGTGGTGATGCTGATGGTGATGGTGATGATGATGGCGGTAGTGGTGATGGTGGTGATGATGATGGTGGTGGTGATGATGGTGGTGATGCTGATGGTGATGATGATGGTGATGATGGTGATGGTGATGGTGATGAAGATGGTGGTGACGGTGATGATGGTCATGATGATGGTGGTGATGCTGATGGTGGTGGTGGTGATGATGACGGTGGTGGTGATGGTGGTGGTGGTGATGGTGGTGATGATGACGGTGGTGGTGGTGGTGATGAGGGTGGTAATGGTGGTGATGACGATGATGATGATGGTGGTGGTGGTGATGGTGATAGTTAACTTCATATACCAAGAACTATTCAATATTCATTATCACATTGAATATGGCAGAGGCACCATTAACTCTTCTTAATGTATGGATGGGCAAAGTGAAGTATGGAAGGTTGGTATTTTATGTTATTTGGTCACACAGGTCACACATGCCACACAGCCTGACTACTCAAGTGGTCAAGACTTAGACCAGTCTGGCTTCATGGCCCCTGCTTTCAACACTGGATGAGCAGACCAGGAAAGGCAATCAGTCAGAGTCTCCAAATTACAATCAATTTGTGCCATAAAAATGCACTGATACCCCTCTGACGAACACCTGAGGACACAGTCCTGAGCCAAACCCTTCGATCTCCCCTGACTATCCATGGGGAAGTAAGCAAAATACCTGGAGCCTTCTCCTGCCCTGCTGAGCCCCCATCACCTTCAACACACTGATGCCAGCCCCCTGCAAAGCCTTCCCTGACCTGTCGGCACAGAGCAAGTGTCCCTGGCTCCTTTGTGCTTCGTGACCATAACAGCTATCATCTGTAACACAAAAAGTGGTCACCATGCTGCCTCCCCTACTAGGCTTTTGGCTCCTTGAGGGAGCCATGTGTATGTGCCCCCGTGTCCTTAATGCCCAGCACAGGCCATGGTGTCCATCTTCTCCACAAGCAAGCACTGACCAAGGGACTGCTCTGCTGAGCAGGGGTGTTCACCTACTCTGCTTGGTAAAGGGGCCGTAGCAGAGGAACCTCCCCTCGGGAGCTCCGGGCTGACCTGCCCAAACAGTAATCCAGTAGCTATTTACTCCCCGTAATGAATGCGATCAAGGAAGGTGTAGCCCGCTACAAGGACTGGAAATGGGGAGCACTAAGTAGGTCCAGGGTGGTAACAAGGTTCTCCGAGGAGGCGACATGCAGGCTGCTTCCTAGGGGGAGTGCGGGAGTCGGCGGCAAGGAGGAGCACAGACCATGGGGAAGGAAGGAAGAGGGGAGGAAGGAGTCGACAGTGTGTGGGGGACAAGCACTCTGAGCACCCTGACCCCCCCATCTAAGTGACTGTATGGAGAGGACGGGAGACTCATCTAGGACCTGGTTTCGATCACATCATCTTGGGTCCACCCAACATGGGTTTCCATCTCACAGGGTCTGGATCTGCCCCTCAGTCCCCTCCCTGTAAAATGGACCCAACGGTGGCCCCGCCCCCGAGGACTCGTTGAGGAGAGCCGTACGAGGAGAACAGCAAGCATGTCCACACAGTAACATTTCAAGAGACGAGAAGTAAAGAGCAAGGAAGGAGACTCGTTGACCCCACGGCCGCCCCGCTACAAAGGAGCAGCTGCCCTGCGTCTCCGGTGCTGCTGGACGAGACAGCCGGTCAGGACACAGCAGAGCAGCCGTCACTCGGAGGGCACCCCTCAGCGGCTTCTCTCCAGTCCTGTCTTCCTGTCATGCCTCAAAGTCACCACCAAGGCCAGACCAGCAGGAGCGAGAGGACAGAGAGATGGCGCGTGAGTTGGGGTGGCCTCGCAGGTCACAAATGGCACCACAGACGGAGTCCACAGCGGCCTCCTGGGCGCCCGGCCAAGTGGGACCAGATGGGCACACAGACAGGCGCTCTGCAGCTTAACCGTCCGTTCTCCACACATGGCCTCACACAGTGCTCTCTTTGGTCTGATTATGATTAGACACGGTTCAGAGTAAAGGAAACAGCCTCAGTTTGTGGCCAGAAAGTTCTGGCTCTGGACGCAGGGTCCGTCACATGTGCATCTGATGAGTTCTGTTTCTTCCCGTGTCTGTGCCGTTACTCACGGAGAGTCACTGAGCTCGTGCTCTGTGCCAGCCCAGCACTGGCCGGCATACAAGGCGGCCGAGGGCCAGACCTCAAGGGCTCACTGCCTTGGGACGCCCACGCAGCGACCCACAGACGTAGGTGTAACATGCACACGCAATGAACATGCCCCACACGGTGAGAGAGGGTAACGGTGGAGTGGAGCCGCCAGCTGGTCGTGAAAACTCTGATATTTGATGGATTCACGGAATCTGGGAAGGAGAAGAAGACACAGGAGTGTAGACAAAGGCCCTGCCCTGGGGGCTGAAGAGTCTGAGGGGTGAGACCCCAGAGGGTGGGTCTGGTGGACGGGAGGGAAAGGTGAATTCAGGTATGATGGGCCAGATCTTATCTTGAAAATGTTCGCTCTACCGGTGGGGGAGGCTGGATCTGACAGGTGCCAACATGAATCCAAGCAGGCGTGTAAGGAAACCGCGCTGCTTGTCCAGATGAGAGCTCGTGGTGGACTGCAGCGAGTCCACCATCACAATCAGAACGATTCTATCACCGAGAAACTTCCCGTGTGTTTCTAGAGCCACCCCTCCCGCCCTCCCGACACCCAGCGGCCAGTGGCTGGCTCTCCATCCCCACGGCGTTGTCTCATTTGGATGAGCGCACTGATGGAATCACACGCCATAGAGAAACCACTTCCCTCACTCAGATGATGGCTCGCGATCCGTGCACGTTGTATGTAACAAGCACGCCTCCCTTCTCGTTGCTGAATGGTACTCCGTTCTGTGGACGGCCCTGCGGCTTCCCCACTCCCCTGTCCAAGAGCGTGCGGTGTGGGCGCCTCTCACCTACCCTCTTTGGTGACTGCTTCCAGCGCTGAGCAATTACGACAGATCTTCCATAAACATCCTCGTGCAGATGCTTGTGTGAACACAGTTTTCGACTCCCCCGAGTAAGTGCGTGAGACAAGGACTGCGGGTCACAGGGCGAGGGCAAGCTCGGCCGTAGAAGAAACGGTCCGGCTGTCTCCTAGACTCCCGCAAGCCGTGTGAGAGTCCCATCTTCCTCACGTCCGTGTCCGTTTGGTTCTGTCCGCGCTTCTTACTCGAGCCATCCTGACGGGTGTCTGGCGGTCCCCCAACGTGCTTCCATTTTGTATTTTCCAAATCAGGTGCTGATGATGCCACTGATGGCATTTTAATTCTTTTAAATCTGTTCAGGTTTGTTTTTTTGATTCATTGTGGTCTCTCCAGCCGAGTTCCTTACGCACTCGAAAATCAGGACTGCCCCCCTGATGGCGGACAGGTGACAAAATCACGAATAAAGAGAGTACCAGACACGAAATGAGGAGGGGAAAACGTAATGGACCATCAGGAGGAAGAAATAAACAACAGAAGCAAACCCACGATGATCTCAGTGTTGGAGCTGGGAGACAGGGTTTGAAATCACCGTGCTTACCACGTAAGAGGAAACAGAGGGAAAGATAAATAGAACGGATGAAAATGGAGAGCTTAGGAGAGAATGAGAATCGTTAATGAGACAAATCGGATGGTCATTCTAAATGGAAAAGTACAAGAGAAAATATCCTTAAGAGCAGTATCCAAAGATGGAACGTAAAGCAAGAACCCGACGGTATCCAGTCGGCGGCCTAAACACGGGGGGCCGACTACTCGGACTGAAGGTAAGTGGAGGAATGTAACAGCACACCCAAGTGAGGTATTCCGGGGTGACGAAACCACCTCAGAAACGGAGACCCGGACTGCCTCCGATGAGCCCGTTTCCCGCGTGCGGTGTCCGCAGTCCAAGGCTGCGCCGGGCGCCAGCGGAAATCCTGCCAGCGTCTCCAGAAGGTGGGTCTGGGGGCCGGAGTGGAAGGAGGCACCGACGTCCGATTACTAAGATTTCTACAGACAGCGTAGCCTTAAATTTGAAGAATAATTCCCCAAGAGCTCGTGACGGATTCTTATCTTCACAAAATGCCATCTACCAGCTCTGCCTTCTGAGGACGTCTTGAACCAGGGACCAGCCCCGGAGCCGAGGGCGGCCTTTGCACATCGCTTCCCAGCGGCGGAAGCCGCCGTCCCGTGAGGAGGTGGTGGCGGTGGGGCTGACGGGAGCCTCACGCCCGGCTCTCCTGGGAAACAAAGTGACCAAAGCCTGAAAACAGCACGCGGAGGGCGTCAGGTGTCGACGGTCATCCGGAAGGCCTATCAAGGCTGAGTGTGCGGGCGCTGACTCGCGGTGACACCGCAGGCCCTCATGGTGACACCACGGAGATGCCGAGGGACACGCCGACTCGGCTGGAAACGGTCGAGGAAGCAAAGATCCGAGCGTTTACCGCGCCTGTGTGCGAATCGCACTGGAGGGAGCAGATGTTCTCTGAACAGAAGACGCCAGGTGGGAGGCCCGAACGCAGTGCTGGGCGACCTCGGGGTACCACCCGTAGAGTCAGTTGCGGGGATCCTCGGCCAGGCCCCCGTGCTCCCCAGGACGTGCGCCCGGCCTCGCACACTCCCAGCGCAGCGCCTGAACCGCCCGCCAGCAGTCTTGCCAAAACGCAGACTCGCGCTTACGGGTTCTTGCATCCCCTCACCCGGAGGGGACCCCGGGCTGCGGCAGGACCCACGGACGGAGGACAGCCGGCCGCGCTCAGACCCTGATTTCAAGGATAAACCAAGGAGCTAGGAGACAGTGAGGGGACGGCGGGCAGGACGCGGCCCCTGACGGTATTGAGAAATCACAACCAGATCTGGGGGCAATAACACGAAAGTCGTGCTTCAAAAAAATCGGCCTTATCTTTGATGGGCCGTGTGGAGCTGTTTACTTAAGAAGTAAATACCATTTGAAATTTACTTCCAAAAAATCCAAGACAGAAGGAAATAAGTGCACGGGGCTGCGGGTGGGGACCCCAGGCCGGACGAGGTCTGCCCATCGGCGTGGGTTATGTGGACGTAGACTCTGACGGATTCTGCTCTCTCCTTTCGTATGTATTTGAAATTTTTCATGACAAAAAAGTAGAAAAAATTATAGATACAGCTTGCTCACCATAGAATTGGAGGAAGTGAACGCAGTAGGACCAGCACCGTATTCCAGGTGTGGCTATGAGTCACCACACCAGGGTCTGGGATCAGCTCTCACCACTGGGGCTGCTCGTCAACACCGGGGAAGCCTGGACCGGCTGGTGACAGCCTGAGGCAAGAGGGAAGCGGAGAGCCTCCCTCGCCCCGGGGCCCCGCTCCGTGTCCCCACATCCAGTCTGGGGCCCCCACGGATGAGCTCAGTCGGGGAACAGAGCATGCTAAGCCTCGCCAGTCACAGACACGCCCCGGCCTGTGAAACTGGCCCAGAGATGGCCTCCCTTCTCCACCAGCACCTTCTGAAACTGAACAAACAAAACTGAAAACAAAACAAAAGCATTGCTCTGTGCTGATGGACTGCAGAGTCCGCGTCCTGTTCCCAAAAGCAGAGGAAGAGCAGAAATATTCTCCCACTGCAGGAAAGGGAGCAAGAACCTGCCACCATTAATAGACACGTGCGCTGCTTCTGATAAAGGAAAGACACCTTTCCTCCGCACACTCCCCCACCTCCCCAGCCACCCTTGCAGCAAAGGGTGACGGCGTGACCAGATCTGGCCCCTGACTCCTCAAGGAGTCTGCAGGGAGCTTCAAACAAGCATTGCTTTTCTGCTTTTCTGATGAAAGCTCCAGAGGGAGCGGCCTCTTCCCTCCTAGAATGTGGCTGTGATGCTTGGTGCTGTGGCAGCCACCTTGCCACCAAGAAGCTGTGAACCGAGTAAAGGAAACCTCACTGAACATGGAGTCCGGAAGCCCTGAAGGGGCTGCGCTCACGCACAAACCATACCTTTCAGGTGCACGACCAGCAAGAAGAGGGAAGATAAGGATTATCTCGACAAGCGGGAACAGACTTCACACAGGAATTTCATCCCCTGCTTCTGAGAGAAGAGAAGTCCCTCCTACTCCAGCAGCAACAACGCACCAGCCCCTGCCTGCAGCCAGCGAGACACTGCCACACCCCAAACTCTTTGTCTACTCCAAAGAACTTCTGTCCAAAACACCCCTCCCCAGTTTCCTCCCAACACCTGATAAAAGCTGACCTCCCGTTTGCGTCCTCGGACTTGCCTGTGGTCTGCCACAGTTTGCTCGTCCTGAGTACAGATCTGTACTGTTCCAGGATAAGCTCATTTTGCTGGTAAAATAACCAGCTGTTTTATTTCTAAGGTTGAGAAAGCTGTCAGCGGCAGAGCGGGAAGGCGAGGAGCCACCTCCCCACCACACTGCAGGCCTACCCTGTGGGATCTTTCAATGTCTTTACTGCCCGAGTCTCTGTTGTTCCCGCTGTCTGTGCTTGAAGACAAGTGCATCCTAAGTGATTTAAAGTCTTTCCTTTTAATCTACCAAATTAAGGGTAAGAAGGGCTCCTTGTGTGTTCCCTGGGCTCCCATGGGCACATCCAGCATGCCTACCGCTGTCCTGGGAGCCGGTTGGACACACGGAGGTGGGCAGGGTTCATGGGAACGAGCCTCCCTAAGGCATTGAACCCGAAGTTGGCGGTGCTCTCTGGAGGTGACCGTGTGCCCCGGAGACACGTGGCAATGTCTGCAGACATTTCTGATCGTGGAGCCTGGGCAATGACCCTGGTATTTAGCCAGAAGGTGACTATTTCAAATGCCAGGTCAGAGACGGCCCAGATCTGCCCCGTTCCAGGGTTTTCCTTAATTAAAGAAAGGGGGTGAGGGGCGGCATCATTAATCAAGGACTATCCCCAAATTCCTGGAGGACCGGCTGTGCAGGGCTCCTGCGGCGCTGCCCCGACCTCACCAGCAGCCCGGCCGGATGGGGCCACTCCGGCCTCCGACGGCACCAGCGGGTCTCCACAGCCGCCTCGCTCTGGCAGGTCCCCACGGTGTGACTCTGTGCACACAAATGAGAAGAAATGCTAAACGTTCTCTAAGGGGCGGGGCATCTATCGGGAACGCAGGAGAAAACGCCCAGAACACAGGAAGGGTCCGCGGAGCTGCCGTGCTGACGCGGGTGCAGACCGCCTCAGGTGGAACGGCAGGACAGTGAAGGGATTTCCTGTCCTTGGGCTGTTCTGACACGTCAGACTGTTTGCACAACTACGTACAGTTCCGTCTTGGGAACACTCAGGAGAGGAGTGGGTTAGGACACGGCCACACAGGCCTGTAACATCCCGTCCACAGAGAAGGGGCGGAGAGCTCACCCCGTCTCCGCGGGGCACCTGCCCCTCTGTCCCCTCAGAGCAGGTAACCTGCCCTCCGGCCGCTCCCCTCCGCCCACTGTGACGTGGCCGACGGCAGAAGGGCGTACGGTCGAGATTCTGCTCTTTCTGACTGAGAAGCCAGGCCCCTTTGGCGTTCCCGGGTCCCTCACCGTGAATCCCTCTCTAGCTCGGGCAGCGGAGACCCAGCCTGCCCTCTCATCTCCGAATCCGCAGAGCAGATCAAACGGGCACGATATGCACACGGGGATATTCACAGTGACGGCATCCCTGGCCTGCCGGCCCAAATGTTTGGGGATCTGGGACAGATAAAAAAGAAATAGCTGACGAAGTGATCCCCAGCGCTCCATTCCAGGGCTGCGCTCAACCCCGCTATTTCGTTTGCATGATTTAGCAAAAGGAAGTTTGCGCTGATATGTAAATAGTAATGCAAGTCGTTTACATTGGAAAACAAAGGCGGGCAGAACAGCCTATTATATTTTATAGCCGTTTGACTACAGTCTCTGTTGCTGCCGGAAAACACAACAGCAATTATGCAGGACCTACAATTTAAATCGCTCTGCCTCGCGCTACTGTTTCAGGAATACCATTTAATAATGGAATTACGTTGTCATTTGCATATGGTGCTCTCGTTTGAAGGTGTACTCCGAATTTACTGGGCATGTTTATTAGCTTTCAGTGATTGACTTCTGGAAATTTGGTACGCACATCTTGCAGCGAGGGAAAAAACCTTCAACAGAGAAAACTCGGTGCATGAAGATAAAAGACACCCGCTGTTAGGGAAGGCTGCCGAGAAGGGCGGCCCTGAGCGCCCTTGTTTTGTGGTATTGCGGGATCTAGCGGACCTGGAGAGTGGTCTCCAGACGCCCCCGTACTTCTTAGACTCCACAGCATGAAAGGCCCTGTGGGTCTGGCCGCCCACGAGGCTCTGTGGAGCCCAGGATGGGAGAGGCTTCGGGCACGAGGAGCACAGAGCGTAAAAGCTCGTGTTCTTGACCCAGCATCTGCACCGGCCGCGTGGGGGGGCCGTGCCACATGCACTGTGCTGAGCAGCCCGTCAGGAGCTTTGCTGGGAAGGCAGCCTCGGGGCCCCGGCTCAGACATGCGGATGCAGAATCTGCAAGACCCCCAGGTGGCTGGCAACCACGGCGGTCAACCCAGAGGTGATCATGACATTGCAGGATCGAGAAGCACGTTTCGCGTGGAACCCAGTTACCCGTGCGTGCGTGCTCGGGTGCGTGCGTGACCCGGAGGTGTCGTGACAGGATACTCACCGTGGCCAGTGACCCGGTGTTTCCTATTCTGTTTCACTCAGTTCTACCGACAAGTATTGGCCACCACCCTCTGATCTGACTTCATGACCTACCCATTGTGACCACAGTATTTTAGACTCAGCTCTAGAATTTCATTCTGGCAGCATGACTATCTGGATCCCCTCCTGAAAAAAATCCTGAAAAAAAATCCAAATAAGATATTTTTACGATATAGGAAGTGTATCAGGGAAGGACAAAAAGCCAGGCCGCCCGCGAGCCGAGGGAGGAGGGCCCTAGAACAGGTTCTCGCCTCGAGCCATTTGTGGTGAACTCGAACATCAGTGTTCATGGTCTGTTGCCGGAGGAAGGCAAAGCCCAGAGTCTTCCCGAGGTAGGGAGCGCAGCGAGACCCCCCACAGGACCGCATCTCACTGCGCAGAAGGCAAGCAACCCTTCCATCACGAGACAGTCCAGCAAAATGTCGGTGTCTGACTTTGTGCTGGAATGGGCGAGCTCCTTCCAAGAGTTCTTGACAACAGGCCGTCTGACCCGATTAACAACCCAGGCCCACACTAATCGCATGGTCCAGATAAAATCTCAACCCAGCCCTCCTCTCCAAGAGCCCCTGGACGGTGCCTCTGGAGGCTAGGAGCTGTTCTGCAGAAACTTCCAGAACAGGGAACCGTTCATCATGAAAGAAATCACAAAACGGACACAAAAACAGGAGACAATGAGCAAGAGAGAGCAGAAAACAGACGGAGGGTAGACAAAGGAGACGGAATGCATGAAAGACCCAAACCGACAACACGCTCCAAGGACCAGAGACCCGAGAAGGTGAACAAGGACCAGGCTGGGTCTCCACCGAAGCAAACACGACTGCCTCTACTGAAAAATGCAGTTGTTGAAATTAGTAACTCAGTGGTAGACTTAACAGCTGGTAGACGAAGCTAAAGAGAAGGAAGGGTTAGTAAGCGAGAAGTTACAGAATAAATTACAGCGGACGCAGCAGGAGAGACGGAGAGGCCGCACTGGGGGGGCCAAGAAGCTTGAACGCAGAGTGAGGACGTTTACCTGCATTTAACTGGAGCCCCAGAAAGAGAACAAATGGACAGACAGTAGGACAGAGACAATATTTTAAACAATAATGGCTGATAAATTTCCAAAAAAACACAAAACAGAAAGCAGTTAAAGGTATCTCTGATTCAAGAAGGCCAATTAATTCCAATCAGAATAAATCTGAACAAAATTTATGCACTGAAACAACACAGGGACAGCACAGACACACACAGATACGGAGAAGGTCTAAACGCAGCTGGGAGTCAGGAGGGGGCATCTTCGAGGAACCGCGTGCAGCCTGAAAGCCGACGCGGCCCCTCGCGGGGAAGCAGGGAGACAGCTGACTGGCACCCACAGGGCGCAGGTGAGATAACCCAGAAGTCTGCACCTGCACGTAGCACCTTTCAGCAATAAGATGGAAGCGTGCTTTTCAGAACCCAAACGCGGGGACGGTCGCACCAACAGACCCTCACTCACAGAAGTTAAGTGTGAGCCCACACAGAAGGCCAGCACTCCCAGGAGGTCTCCAGCAGAAACAGAGAAATCGCCAATGTGAGAGAAACGATTACGCAAAATATAGAGATACTGAGCTGTTACCAAAAACACAAGTAACCGCTACGGTGCAAGAGTCAGAGAGGTGACCAGAACAGCCGGGTCTTGGTCGTACACGGTGGAAGTTGAGGAGATCGACTAATTTTATAACTTGATGAGTTAAGTGTAGGAGTGACAACAGTTATAGACTAACCACTAAAACAAAAACGGTGTCCACTGTCCAAAGTGTCAGGGGAAAATTTCGAAAGAAGAAAAAATGTCAATGCAGAATAAAGGAAAAAAAAAAAAGGAGAGAAAAATGGCAAAGATTTCTTATCAACATAAGTATCCAGTTCTGACAGCAATGCTGGTGCAGGTGATACCCAAGAGTCATGGAAATAACTGTCCCAGGAAAAGACTTGCCCACGAACGGCCGCAGCTACTTTATTTACAATATGTAGCCGTCTGTGCAACTGTCAAGAGCAGAACAGAGAAACACGTAAATCTCAGCCTATCAGCTGTTGACGAAGGTGTGGAGCAACTGGAACTGTTACTATACCACTGGGGGGAGCGTACCGGAATGACCACTTTGGAGAAGGACTTGTCCTTGTCCGAGAAAGTGAATTTGAGCGTGATTTATGCGCAGGCGATCCCACGGCGAGGCTTCGGTTCTAACACATCTCTGGCCTGTGTGCATCAGGAAACAAAAGGAGCCCACAGGCATCCTGTCTATAACGGCAGAAAAACAGAACACTGGAAGCAAGCCAGATGTGCACCAATCATAAAATGAATAAATAAATCATGTTTATATATCCGTGCAAAGGCATGTCAATGAATATGAATGCATTGCAGTGACAGGAAACAACGTCAGCGACGTCAGGAGCATAATAACGGCAGGACTGTAAGCGAGTCTTGGACACGAGTCCACTTAATATAATACTAGGCTGTTTTATAAAATCCAAAGACATGCAAAAATATGAAATATATTGTTATAACCATAGGTGCAGACACGGAGCGACATTAAGAAGAGTAAAGGGTACGGAAAACAGCGTGGAGGACACAAGGGGAGGGAAGGCAGCCGGAGGGTCCGTAAGGGGTGTTAAAGGAAATGCTAGTTTCTTCCTCGAGGTGAGGTGACGTGGGTCTCACTACCTTGTTATTCCTGACACTCGACAGAGTTTCTAAGTTCCTGAAAGTCAATAAAGCAAGTTCTGAACAGTGCTCTGCGTCGTCCACCCCTGCTCGCAGCGACGCCCCTACGTGCAGACCAAACAATCGGTCCAGACGTTTCCCTTAAACCAGTGCAGGTTTCAGCAGCAATTCCTCCCGTCCTTGGGCCAGGAACGAAGAAGAGAAACGTGTAAAACTGAAACATTTTCGTGTTGGGGATTTGAGAGCCTGCCCTGTGCACTGGTCTCAGCACGGGGACCCTCCCGGGAAACATTCAAATCTGTCCTGGACTCAGATGTCGAGGAGGTGGGGTGTGGCGGGAGGGGAGGTCGTGTAGGCGGGAGATGGATGGGGCAGGGGAGGCGGAGAGCCTGGAGGGTCCCGGCGTCCCGACCCCCCAGCGCCAGGCTGTGAGGAACCAGGGAAGCAAAAATTCATATTCAAACCACCCAGTGATCTCTCCTTAACTGTAAGCTTATCACACTTTAAAAAGAGAGAAAAAATGTGTCAAGTTACATCGTGTTATCTGCATAGCGCCTTGGAGCAAAATATTGACATGTTTCCGATTTGCATGAAAAAGGCCGGTGCTGACCTTCTTGCTTCTGAGATGCTCCACGTGCCCAGGGTGAAGGGCACACGGTCACCAACCCCGCTATCCACAGAGCCCCAGGGCGCCTGCTGGCGTCTGAGACGCCGTCCCGGGGACCCCGGCACTGACCCAAGCGCCCTTTCTGGCAGGCGGAAGTCCCGCGCTGCATTCACGGGGCAGACACGGGCCCACAGAGCTCCGCGGGGCCCACACCAGGCAGAGGGGTGCTCGGGCGTCTGAGGCCGGTTCCTCCCCTACGCTGTCGGCTGACGTGCCCACACGCGCTCTGATGCGTAGATGTGAGTACACACGAGTTCAGAAACGTGTGCACGGGCGTGCCTGTGTGCACACGCGTGTACATGCCTGCTGACGTGCACACACGTCTGATGTGTAGATGTGAGCACTTCGGAACACACACAGGAGTTCAGAAACGTGTGCGCACACACGTGTGCGTGCCTGTCTGTGTGCACACACCACAGGCTGCCCTGCTGTCTTGCCGCTGAGGACACTCCCCTGCCAGCTCTCCATCTGGTCAGTGTCGCAGCCCCACCCTGACGGCTCTCGTCTCCCAGAGTCCAGAAGCCCCCAGCGTCCTGCCTAGCCTCTATCCAGGGTCCCCAAGGGGTCACCTCACCTCCTGGCAAGACTGTTGAGGAGAACTTTCACGGTGTTTCAGGGTTTCTGAGGCGGTCCTGTCACTCTGCTAATATCCCTGTTAGAGGTGGAAGTCTGTCCCTCAGGGCGCGACCCTGGGGGCTGAGACCCCGGGACCTGGGTGTGACCGTACTGGGAAACGCAGTCTGCAGAAGTAATCAAGTACAGCTGTCCCCCCGGGGTTCCCCTCCCTCCCACAGTCTGATGATGGAGGTTTGACCCAACCTCGGAGGGAAAACCCCCAACAGCGATCACCAAGGCGGAGAGGAACAGAGATCCAGAGACAGACACAGAAAGACAGGCAGACAGAGAACAAGCCAGGCACCTGGGAGGGTGGTGGGCCACCAGTGATGGGGCTTCCTCGCGGTGGATCCCACGATTCCCCCCGAGCTGTGTGTAGGCAGAGGCTGAGGCCCAGCGAGGCCTCGATGTCCCCAGGGGATGGGCCTGGCCGCTGGCCTGCGGCCACAGTAAGACTGCAGCATCCCTGGACCAGCCCAGAGGGAGACGGGCCTCCCCTGGCCTTTGTACTTCTTCCTCTCAGTGGTGCAATTCTTTTTTGCCCGTTAGAAGCCATGGCATTTTAGAGGATTCCGGCTTCACAGAAACAAAGACAGTGAGTAGGTCCTCGGTCCTCCGAGCACAGATACTCACAGTGCACCTTCGGGACCCTGAGCTCCCTGCTTCTCTCCACTCACCTGTAACAGTGCACACCCTGCCCGCCCCCACTCCAGCTGCTCCGAGGGCTCCCGGGTCCTCCCGGGTGTGTAGAATGAGTGTGGGGGAAGGGACCTCCCTGGGCAGCTGGCACCCCACACTTCCGGGCAGAGCGGCACGCTCCTTGGAGGCACTGTCTGCCCCTCCCCGCCCTGGTCTGGTGGAGAGCTTGGGCCTCTCTGCACACAGGGCATCGGGGATGCTCAGAGGAGCTGGGTTGGGGGGCACCTGTCTCAGCAAACAACAAGCCACATTTGATGTGTCGAAAGAGTGACCCTGCAGGGAGCAAACAGGGAACAGGATCACAGAAGCCCTTCAGACAAGCTCTGCCTTATCTGGGAGAGAGGATGCCCCCAGGCCCACACCGCCACCCTCCCGCGCAGCCAGGAGCCCGTCCCCACGGCAGCCCTGCACAGTTGGATTTCCATTCTTTCAAACTCTTCTCGACCGAGTTCAGTTAATTACAACCCTAGTTCACCTCCGTTATTTTGATTTGCCTCCGCCTCCCAGTGCCGAGGAATTAGACTCTGGCATTCAGGCACAGCAGAGCGTGACCCGGGGTCCCTGTTCACCCCGCGGCTGGCAAAAGGAGGGAGGCGGCGGGCGGCCGGGTGGCCCAGGGGCCTGATGAGCTCCATCCAGGCCTGGGCGTCGGGGCCCTGCCCCCCACATTCAAGCCTAGAAAGTGTCACAGAGACAGAGTCCCCACAAATTAATTAGCAATTAAAAACTCTATTTATAAAAGCAATTGGTGAATGCACATCTTGTTAAAATGCAAACTATTATTTCCAGACTACTTTTCAATAAGAAACAAACAGAAATGCTAGAGACGGACAGGGTACAGTGCAAGAACGTCTTCGAAAACAATTTGCTGAATATTAATGAACTGAAAATGTCATTTCTGGTCCAATTACTAGAAGTAATTAGTTTTTTTTTAATTATGGAGGAAGTGGAATTTTAATAAGGTCAATTTTACAATCACAGTTTAAAAAATACTAATTGTATTGTCATCACATCTTATAGAATAAATGGCATTAACTTGCTAACATCTGTTGATTTTAATGTAAATAAAGCAAAACTATCATTGTGTTGAGTTCTCTGGGGAGTGACAGCTGGGGACAGCCTCAGCCCTAGGGTCACCGGGAGATAACCGGGAGGACCTGAGCCCTGGCTTCCTGAGTTGGCACACCTGCGGGCACGCGGGAAGGGCCTGTGCGTGCCCTGTCTGACGTGCCGTGGACACGGGCTTCACGAATACCCCTTCGGACTCAAACCTCCACGAGCCCGGAGGAGGCAGCCCGGGACCAGAGGTACGGCCTAGTCCATCGCCCAGCATAGGGGCTGACTCCCTCCTCCCAGACCTCCAGCCCCGGGGGGAGCCGAGCGCTGGCGGCTGCAAGCCCCCCTCCAGCCGGGGTCCTGAATCTGTCTCTCATCCCTGGGGTCCAGGCACAGTCCGTGAGCTCTGACACACTTGAGACCACACGACTACACTGACCCGCCATTGCACACGCTGACCTGACCACTTCTCCAGCTGCATCCCCCGCCCCCCAAAATCCACTATTATCTCCTCTTTGGAGCTGAGGAAAATGAGGAACGGAGGAACGGTGAATTCCCAGGCTGTGACTGGCAGCAGGTAGGGCTGGCCATGAGCCGAGGCCACCTCAGCCCAGAGGGCACGTTCTCCGGCCGCAGCTCCGGCCCTGTGTGGGTCATCACTGGCCCAGCCCGCCTGGGCGCCCCTCCCCTTCCCCAATCCCAGCTGACCGCACTCAGGAGGGGCTGGCAGTGACCGAGTGCGGGTGAAGGTCAGCAAGGCCTCCTCTGGCCACACTGTGGAGCTCAGTTCACTGATGCTGGAGGATGTCAGCCTGCCAAATGGGGCGGTAAGGCCCACGTCCAGCCCTCCACTACTTCTCGGATGACCTTCGCAGGACAGCACGCAGGAAACCTTGCTTGCATGAATAAACGTTGGTGAGCCCGGGGAGGGGGTGGACGGCTGCCCTCGCGGGGCAGCAGGAGCTCACAGAGGACCCATGGCTCATCCAAGGCCACACGGAGGGCGTGTGAGCAAAGCTGGACCCTGACCCCAGGCTGTTTTCCTCTGCTGTGTGCTGAGTGTCCTCTTACAAAAGGATCCCACTGAGTCTAATAAAATACAGGACGAAAACACGCTGCCAGGTTCAAGTCTCGCAAGAGCCCGAGTGATGTTCTGGCTGGAGCCCTGAGCTCCCCACCCCACGAGGACATTTCCTTGCAAGGGAACAGCTTGCGGTCATTAAAATGGTTTGTGGGCGTTCGTTACATCCCGGGCATGTCTTGTTGAATTTTAATTACCCAGATTAAGATCTATTGATATCATTATTGAGATATATAAAAGTTTTATTTAAACATGGACAGCCCAGAAGTGAATACTCCCGGGACAGCGGGCGACTTTGCCACCTCCTCCTTGGAGCCCGTGGGCCAAGGACACTCGCTAGAGCGTGAGAGGGACCTTGGAAGCCCCTGCGGTGGACGCCCGCTGGAGAGGAGGTCCTCGGACGGGCCCGTGTGGCTCAAGGCTTCCCCGCGCACCCCACAGCCTCACGGCCGGTTGGGTCTGACCTTCTGTTCTCCGTCTCAAGGAGGCGGAGGACGCCGGGTGCAGAGGGGCCGGCCCGCATTGCAGGCTTGGAAGAGGCTGAGCCGGGAAGGCAGGAGCCGCTGGCGCCTGACCACTGCGTGCTTACCCATCCTACCAGGGGCTCCTCATCTCCTGTCCTCACCTGACGCAGTCAGGGCAAGTGAAGGGGTGCAGTCTCCCCAGTGATAAGCTGCTCGCTCCCCGGGTGGTGCCCGGTTAGGAGAACTTAGCCTTTCCTAAAGAAAAGTGGGGTGCAGAGGTTGGGAGGGTGAGAAGGGAATAGTCAGGGTGACCCCCCTCACCATTGCAGACACAATCCAGGTGAATTAGATTTCAGTGGGAAAACAGGAAGTGAGACGTGTAGTGAGAAGGAGGAGGAAGATATTTATGGCTCTGGGGTTGGGGGTGGTTAACCCGGACACAGAGCACAAAGCCCACGGGAAAGGACAGCACAGTGAATGCAGGATGCTTCAATTCCCTGTTTGAACAAGGTCAGTTTGCGTGAAGTATGACAAATCTCAGAGTAAGAGAAGATATTTTCATTTGTATCCACGTGAAAGGCGTAGTATCCCTAATGTAACAAGAAATCCTACAAAGAGATAAAAAAAAAACAGCTAGCTAACTAGGAAAACGCGCAGAGGACAGAAACAGAAGATTCACAGAGAGAAAAACAAACCCAGAGGGGAAAGAGGCTTAAATTCAGTGGCAGTCGGACTCCGGCTGAAGGTTACCATGTAAGGTGCTGCGGCCGCGGGCGTGGGCCGGTCCCCCCCTGCTTTGGGCGTGACATCCGAATTCTACTTCTAGTGCTGAAGACCCGCTTTCCCTAAGACTCAGCGATTTATTTCAAGGCACATGTCGTGAAGAAACCTTCGCATGTAAGAATAAAGAGGGGCACACGGGAATTTCTCACTCTTCATTGTTTCTAATGGAAAACTCCAAAATCACCAGGTGGCCCCCCCAGAGAGAGGGCCCACCACCGGTCTGCAGCATGGAAGGGACTTCACGGAAAGCTAGTGAAATAGTTAAACGTGAGTCCGTGTGGATAAATCTGAGACCTTCCTACTGAGTGGAAAACATAAACTCTGACATTTGTGAAATGCACGTAAATGTTCAAGAATGCAAAAAAAAAATGTTTAATTCTGGCAATTCTCCAAAGTAGAAATAGAAATTATTAAGTATTGCCTTCAGGACAGCGACTTCCTCTGGGGAGAAAAGAAGGGAAATAAGGCCACACCATGCATATTTGTTACCCATTGCTGTGCAACGAGCAGCTACAAACTTAGCCCCTTAAAACATCTCAGGGCTTCCGCGGGCAGGAGTCTGGGTGCGGCTGAGTTCTCCGTGCAGCCGCCGTCTGTGGCCGGGCTGGGACGTGCCTGGAGGCTCAGCGCGATAGGAGCCCCCCCAGCACCACCCACCCCCCGCCTTGTCTGTAGGACTGAGGGCTGGAGCTGGCAGACAGGCTGAGCGCAACAGCTGTCCGGGGACGGGCTTGTCAGGACCCAAACCCAGGCTCCCGTCCCCTGGCCGCGGGGCTGCTGGCCACCGCAGGGGCCAAGAGCACAGGGAGGCCGATTTTCCAGGAAGTGGAAAGACAAGGAAACGGACAATCTCCAACCCTTGAGGCTAACCCGTCGACACTTGGTACTCGGTGCGGATGTCAGTACGGCAATATTCTTACCAATATTCATCTGTTTTTCCTGAATAAATGTTTTCCAAATGGTTGCAAGCCTTTGGTTGATTTCCAGTGTTCTGAATGTTGATTTGGGCTTTTGTTTGGCCGGGGTTCTCAATGCTTTTAGGAGTGGATTTTCTGGGATCCGTACTCCAGCGTTCAGAAGTCTTGCAGGGCTGGATTTTAAGCAATAAGCTCACATGGTTGTGGAGCTGGCAAGTTTATATCTGAAACTTCCAGGTCACATCTTTACATATAGAATCTATAGGGCAGATGGGCAGCCTAGAAATTCAGGCTGGGTTTCCATGCTGCAGTCGTGAGGACAATTCGTTCTTTCTCCTTGCTCTTAAACCTTCGACTGATTGGACAAGGCCCACCCACATTATGGAGGCTAACCTGTGTACTCAGAGTTGATCACCACATGCAGAAAACACCTTCACGGCAACATCTAGACTGGCATTTGACTGCACAACTGCACACCATGGCCCGGCCAAGTTGACACATAAATTTATACTTTTTCTCATTTCCCTCAAGTCCGGAATAAAGTCTGGGTGGAGCAGGGGCCACGGGGCCTGGAGATGGGTGTAGAACTTGGGGGCCTGTGCTAAGGGTGGCCTCAGTCTCCCGGTCCCCTGGCCCAGGGGCCAAGGACTACAGAGGCTTCTCCTTCTCTCTCCTTGCTTCTGGCTCCCCCATCATTGTCTATGATATTTTATATGACAAGTCACACAGGATAGAATGCAATCTCCATTTCCGGGGAAAGGCAAATGGGAACAGGGAGGTGAGTCAGGTGCTCTCTGGGAGCTGAGTTCACAGGGGGGAGCCCCCCAGATGCAGGCAGACGTTACCGCCTGTCCCCAGCCTGGCCTGCAGGGCGGTTCGACACCCCGCCTAGCGGGAGCGGGCGCTGTGGGGCTGATTCGGGCTCCACGGAGCAGCACCCCGGCCGGGGCAGGAGGCTCAGTAACTGGAGAGGCTCTGCTAAGCCCCCGGAGATGAACTAACATTCACAAAAGAAGGAAAAAGGAAGGTGGGGTCAGAGTTCCAACTTTGCTTATCTTTCTAAGATTACTTCTGACAAAAAAAAACACAAAAAAACAAACCAAGGGCATCAGGGTTGACTGGGTTAACTGAACGCCAAGGCTCTGCTCCTGGGACTCACACACGTGCACACGTGTGCATGTGCACACACTGACATGGACGCGTGCACACGCATGCGCACATGCACCATCACACGCACGCCTGTGCACACACATGTGCGCACACCATACACACCACACGGGCGTGCACTCGCACACGTGTACACGTGTGCACACACAAGGAAACTCATGCACCACACACAGACTTGTCAGAACATGGCAGCCTGTCGACCGCACACCGACTTGGGGAGGCAGCCCCTGCAGGTGGAAGCTTGGCGTTTTGAGCTGATTCTCTGCGTGGGGATCCCTGGGGGCGCTCTGGGCACCCCTTCCTCTTGTCCCTGGCCCTACTCCGCTCCTGGCTCTCAGGGAAGAAGGGGGGATCTCACCTGTTCTGCTGCTGAGGCTGCCAGTGAACCGCACGTTACCCCGGATTCAAAGACGTGGCACAGACTGATTTAAGGCCATGAGCGTCGGAGAACACCGACCGCCCTCCTGCCTCCTGCAAATATTTATTGTGCACTTAAAGCCTAAGAGGGAAGATCTCAAACTAAGTGTTTTCACCACAAAAATGAAAACAGAAAAAAGGGCACAAGAAATATTTGGGTGCAGATAGGTACGCCTACTAATCACCCTGATTGTGGTGACGGTGCCGCAGGTGCGTGTACTCGGCCCAACTCGCCAGATCATATACACAGAATGTGTGCAATCTGGGGACACTAAGTTGACCTCAATAAAGCTGAAACATTTCCCAAAAACATATGTGTAGGCGCTGCCTAGCACGACTGGCGCGGGTCTAGACGCGGGGGACAGCAGCGGGTTAGGGAAGGGACATCCGCTGGGCTGAGCTACGTCCCCATGCTGGCGTCCCCTCCCCCCACGCCTCAGGGTGGGGCGCTGTTGGAGGTCGGGGCCTTTAAAGAGCTGACCGAGGTGAAATGCAGTCCCAACGACGCGGCCGCATCCCCGGCAGGACCCTGGTCTGGAGCAGAGCTGACCATGTTCACCAACGACCGTGTTGCCCGCCTTCCTCGGACTCACTCTGGGCAGGAAGGCCCCAGGGGTCCTCACACGCACAAACGGCGGGAGAGTAGCCCACCGCCTCCTGGGACAATGACGGTCGAGGCTGAGACATAGAATGGCAACCCAAAGCAGGTGGTCAGGACCGTCAGAAGCACCCACATTTCCTGGGGGATTTTCCTCGCCCAGAGCAGGACATGTGCCCAGAAAGACCCAGGGAGACCCCGTGCTTCCGCCTCAGAGCTCTGGGCTCCATGTGGGCAGGAGGGAAGCTGAGGCAGCCTCTCCACGTCGCCCACAGCCTGGCTGAGCGAGAACAGAGCCGGGGCACAGGGCCCACCTGCAGAGACCGGGACGGGGCTCTTCCCGGTCCCCTCTTCCTCCTGTGTCCAGGAGAGAGTGTCCGTCAAACGTGAGCTGAACAGAAGCCACAGCCCACAGCCCACAGAGACATAGTAACCCCGTTAGTGTCGGGTCCCCTGGCTGGGACTCTGAGAAGCACGGACCCCACCGCACGCGGTCCCCAGCCCCAGCCTGCCGAGGACCTCCTCCTGCTTGTTCACCTCTCCTAAAAAGATGCCCTCGAACTGGACATTTATCCCTGAATATACAAACTGAAGAAACTGTTTTACTGTCGCCTGAACACCTTCTCCTGACGCGACGTCAGCGACCCTCCTGCCCAGAGTGGGGACAGCTGAGCCCCGACGGACGTCCACGCACAGGGAGCGGGTTGGGCCGTCCACGGGGAAGCTCTGTCTTCTCCGTCACGATCGTCACCTCGAGAGAAGTTCCAGGCTGACGAATCCTCCCACTGGAATAATTTCTAGAAATGGCTCCTAAAAAGGTCGAACCCGACCGGACTTCACAGTCAGAATCTGGAGTGGGCGGGAGGGGGAGGGGGAGGAAGGGCTTCCGAATGGGGCCTGAGCACATCGGCGGCGAGGGGGTGTGGGGACGCGGGACGTGTTTGGGGCTGTGTGGGGGTGGGGTGTGTGTTTGGGTTTGGTGGGAGGTACGTGGGGGTGTGAGGCAGGGGTGTGTGTGTGCTCAAGTGTGCATGTGTGTGAGTGTGCACGTCTGTGCTCGGGTGTGCACACGCGGTGTCCACACGTGGTGTGTGGCGTGCACTCCTCCCACCTGCTGGGGCCCTACAGCAGGCTGCTGTCCCTGCTTTGGGGGACAGTTTTTACACCAATCCGCTGACGTGGCATCCGAGGCGGACTCCGGACTCGGACCCGCAAAGAGGGGACACCTGTGGAGAGGACGTTCATCAGTTCTGCACGTCTTGCTGGTTTCCTATCACAGGGGAGCAGCTGCGTTTGCTCACAAGCCTGAAACCCCCGAGCTGTTCTCCCTGCGCCCCGACACTGGAGAGACACCGCACAGCTCACAGCTCACCCCGTCAAAGCCCTTTGTCCTAATGAACCGAATAATTTATTCATCGCCTCTTAGAGGATTGATCAGGTATCAGATCTGCATTTCTTTAGACGGGCATTTTTTTTCATTCTTTCCTGAACTGGTTGGATGGAACTAAGTAGCAGCAATCGGCCTTACAAGTCAACACAACGTCCCACTGTTCCTTAGGGTCCAGCTAATTAGAAGAGCAAAGCCAGGCAGTGAAATCCCTCCAGGCACATGGGTACCGGAGTTTACGAGATTAAGGGGCAACTGCCCTGGGATCTGTCTCTGCAGCCTGCGTGACCTCAGGAGACTTACACACTCGTGTGTGCACACACATGCACACACGTGTGCGTGTGCAGGGACACGCATGTGCACAGGCAAGAGTGCACATCTGTGGGTCAGCAAAGCCACTCCTGGACCTTGACGTTCAGGCCCAGGTCCCATTCCAGGACCTTCTGCAGCCCTGTGTTCTGTGCGGGGACACTGACACCGCAGCGTTAGCCTGGACCAGACGGCCCCACCTCTGCCGGAAGAAGGAACATCCCGGGGCTGGGCCAGAGGGCCCCACAGAGCTGGGCGCCACCCACCTGCACGGCGAGGCCCCTCCCCTGGGCTGCGCTCCAGCCACTAGCGCTCACACTGACTGACTGGTGACTTCGCCCACCCTGGGGGAAGAATCTTACTGAGGACTAAGGAGGCCAGGAGCCTCAGCCCGTCAGCCCATGGAAGGGGCTGTCCCCCTCCCAGAGCACGGTGCCGAGAAGGCCACCATCCCCACCGACCCCAGCCTGCCCAGGGGACCAACAGTGGTGCTGCCCTCGGCCCCCATTCCAGCTCTACACACCGGCCCCTTCCTGGGGGGCCCCGCAGCTCCTGTCCCCGACACCGACACCGGGGTGGGTGGGTGAGAGCGAGGGCAGGAGGAGGTGGCCCTGGGCTCCGGCTGCAGTGCCCCCATCCCGCTCTGTTGGGAATGAGGGCAGCACCTTGATCTCCAGTAGCCATGGGTGCTTGTCCCCTCGAGTAAGCCCCTGGGGCGAGGGGACGGGTTGAGACGCATCTGAAGACGCGTTTTCCAGGCGCCCCCAGTGGGTCCTGGAGGAGCCGGCGGGGCCGACCTTGGGTGCGCGTCGAGCCCTCGGGCGCTGTGGGAACAGACCCGCTCTGCACCTGCACACGGAGGATCCGGACTCCCGGTGTCTCGTCCACATTCACAAGGGCGGGACGGGAGAAGCCAGCAGTGGCAAGTCGGTCTTTCCGAGGTCCAAACGCCCCTCCAGTGACGTCCTCGCTGCCTCGGGCGGGACTTCCTCTCGGGCTCATGGCCCCGCTTTCCCGTCAGTGCCGAGCAAGGCCTGTGTCCCGGGGGCACCACGTGGTCACGCAGCACCCAGAGTCGAGAGAAGAACCACCCCCCGTTACTCTAGACAAGCTTCCCACGGAAGAGAACACTGGCTTTCCGGTGCTTTCTCCAGAGTCCAGAAGCACGCAAGTCTGACGAGCGCGAGTCAGCAGGGAGCAAAGCGCAGTGGGTGAGGACAGCTGGCCTGGCCCCGCGTGAATACTGAAGAGCCGGCTCCGGAGGGGAGCAGTGGGGCCAGGTGGGGAGGAGACGCACCTCTTCTGGGGCCACTGCTCCCCCCAGGGAAACAACTCTCCTTTGCTGGGTGAGGACAGCGTGCCTGGCCCCGCGTGAATACTGAAGAGCCGGCTCCGGAGGGGAGCGGTGGGGCCAGGTGGGGAGGAGACGCACCTCTTCTGGGGCCACTGCTCCCCCCAGGGAAACGACTCTCCTTTGCTATAAAAAAGGCATTTTGTAGTCATGTTCTGGGCTGACTCAGATGTCGAAGGGAAAGTGCTGGTTCAGATAGAGCCAACAGTGAGCTCTCCCGGATTCCTGGGGACAGCCGGGCACCAGCACTCCCGGCAAGGGGGGGGCACGGGCACCCTGCCCCTGAACTGCTGTCTGCATGGCCTCCAGACGCAGCCACGCCCTGCCCAGCGACTCTCCTCTGACACCTGCTAAAGCCCCACGTCTCCCCCTGGACACCAGGATGTGGCCATGGCCAGTGATGACCAGGAGACCCTCTTTGTTGGGGTTGTGGGTTGCACTGTGTCCCCAAAAGGCACGTCCTAACCCCCAGTAGCTGTGGGTGTGACCTGATTTGAACATTATTTGCGGGTGATCCAGTGAACGTGAGGTCATTAGGCTGAGCCCTGATCCAACACGACCGTGTCCTTATAACAAGGGGAAATTTGGATGGAGACGCGCACACAGAGAAGACACCACCCGCAGGCCAAGAAAGCGTGAGGTCACCAGCCTGCCCACACGGGGTCCCACAGGTCCAGCCCGGAGGGGAGAGCATGAGTGTCTGTTGTTCAAGCCGCCAGCCTGCAGTCCCGTTACCGCCACCAGAGGAAGCTCAGAAGGTGGGAGCCGGTGAGCGTCTGTGTCCTGTCCCTGCAGCTTTCTCCAGGGTGACGTTGACTTCCTCGAGGAGCAAACCCACCCCCTTCACCTCGGATCCCGCCTCTGGCCAACACCAGGCCCGCAGGTGCCGTCCCATCCCAACACCAGGGTTAGCGATATAACACGTGTGCACACATGTGCCCCGGCAACCACACACATGTGTGCCCCGGCATGTCTCCTGGGCTGCCAGCACCACGGTTTCTGTCTCCACGCGGAGCAGAGCACGTCGTCCTGTGACAGAACCTGCCTGGGGGCCGGGAAGGAGCAGGAGCGCGCGTCTGTGTGACCAGAGACGACTAATCCCTCCACCTGTGCAGTAAGATGCTTCATTATTCTCTAAACGGTGGCTGACACGGAGCACACCGAAGGACCAGTTTACCCTTCTTCCTTTTTCTTCTCTTTTTTTTGGGTATCTCCTGCCCAGGAGCTTGCCATCCTGAGACAGCCCGGCCGGCAGCAGCGGCGCGCACGTGGGGCCCCTGGCAGGAGGGAGCGCATGCCCTCTGTGCCGCGTCTGCTGCAGGAAGGTCTGGCCCGGGCCGACGGCCACCAGGACACGAGCCAGCACGATCCCCACTTGTCTTCAGGACAGAAGCCGGGAAAGCACTTGGCTTTGCGACAGACTCCAGACCCACACGTGGCTATTCCCGAGTTACAGGCACCAAACGGACTTGAGAAGGAAATGTGTAGTACGAACCCCAGGGCACAGGCAGCCGCGTTCCCCAGGCGCTGGGCCTCGCGGCAGCCCCGCCCATCCCACCCGACCTTCACGCCCCGGGGAGCTGCCAGGGTCACGGGGTCATGGAGGCCACGCAGGAGGACCGCCAAGGTCCATCTCTCCGGGCTTTAAATTCTCACATCTGTTTTTGCTGAACACCTGGATCCTGAACATTCCCGGGGACCAGGGCCTGTGCCCGAGTGGACGCGGGGTAACCGCAGCGGGAGAGCTGGTGCTCACTCCAAGGTCACTCCGGGATTCGGAGGGAATGAGTGGAGGTTTGCTCTTCGAGGAAAGGCGTGATGGAGATGCTGGGGGGCGGGGGGCACAGCCTGGCAGCCCCCAGATGGGGATCAGGTGCCCAGGAAGGCCAGCGGGCAGGGGGTGAGGGGTGGGCATCTGCCAGCCTTGGGGGAGAGGGGCTCCCCTGGGGTCTCTGAGCTGCCAAGCAGAGTCTGCCGTCGGCCTCCGGGACAGGGAAGAGCTCCAGGATCCAGACACGGCGGGTCGGGGCCGGCAGAGCTGAGACAACACCGATTAATGTTCACAGGGCTGTATCTGCTCACAAACCACACACACCGAAGGAAGTAGAATAGTCCAGAATCTTCCGGCATGATCCAGCGGGTGGGTGGCGGAGGACTCCGTGCACCGTCTGCCAGTGACCTCGGCAGGCGTGACCGGCGTGACCGAGAAGCTCGCACACAGAAGACCCAGCCCCCGGCCCTGCGTCGAGCGCACACGGTGCCCCACGTCCACGGAGCCCGGCCGCTCACGATCCGGCGCCTCCCGCCAAGCGGGGAGAGGGGGGGCAGGGATGCGGGGAAGGCGTCCGGCAGCGTCCAGCGCGGTTCCAGGTGCAGAGTGGAGGCATCAGACGTTCGGGCCGACTCCGGAGCTACGCCCGCTGAGCGCCAAAGGGAGGCAGACAGGAAGGTCTGTGTGAGGCCACCAAACGAAAGGAATTATCTAAATCTTCCACAGTAGTTTTCCCTGCCCATGTTTTTTGTTTCGTTCTATAGAATTTTATCTAGTAAGTATTTATAATGGTTCAAATTTAAAAATTACTCTAAGTCAGAAGTGTTGATGTCTAGCGACAGGCCAGAATTCACTGTCATTTTACGATTACCCGTTGTCGTCGGGAGCATGTCCACACCCCTTTGCCCCGCGGTGGGAAGGTGACAAAACAGAAGACCATGGTCAGCAACTGGACATGGCCAGTCACAGAACCTCCAGGTCGATGAATACGAGGGAACCCAACCCAACTCCGTGATGACAAAGCTGCTGAGAGGAGCACAGCGTAACCGCGGACGGGACACAGGATCCCCCTCGGGCGCCGCGTCTGGGGTGCCAGGCCCACGGCCAACGCCCGATGGGGAGCGCCAGCAGCTGTTCAAGATCGCTCACCGCCAACCCCAGAGTTTCCCAGACACGACGGGACAGAGATGTGGTCGGTTCTTACCCGGTAACACAGACGTGCCCGCAGACCAGCTGCGGGGCTGACGCCCTCCTTCAGAGGCGAGCTCCGGGAAAGACCGTGGGAGCCGAGAAAACCCCCCAGCGCAGCCAGAACGGCTCTGTCCTGCGGGCAACGTCAACCTGGTCAACACTGCCTGTAGACAGACGAGCACAGCATTAAGGAAACTGACACCTAGGCCGACGAGCCTTGGGTGATTTGACGCTAGTGACCGGCTCACGGCCAGCAGGGTCAGAGGCCGACGTGGAGGTCACTGAAGACCACTGCCAGGTGGGGTCTGAGCCTGGGTCCCTGGTGGCCGGGGTGTCTCTGGACCCAGCAGTGACACAGGGAAGCCTGGACGAGCCAGGAGGATGGCGCCCGGCCTTCCCCCACCACGGCCTCATGCAGCTGGGCCAGCCGCGGGGACCCTGACGTGTGGTGCCCCAAGGCAGCCCCGAGGGCAAGGGGTGGCCCAACCTCACTGCAGGAGGTGCCCGCCCCCTTGGACTGCCCCAGAGCCCCAGGCTGGCCCTCCGGCGTGGCACTAAAGCCAGTCACCGCGCCCCACTCAGCTGTGCTCCGTGTAAGTCTTTGGATGACTGAGAGAGCCAACGGAGATGGTCGGGTCGTCTTCCTCCCTGTCAGTAGCTTCTGCATTTGTCTGCTTGGCCTTCCAACGACCAAGGACCCCGACCAGGCAGCTCCCACCACAGGGAGGTACTGTCTCACGTCCTGGAGGCCGGACGCCTGAGATCCAGGTGTGGGTGGGGCTGGTCCTTCCTGAGGCCTCCTCCTTGGCCAGTGGGCACTGTCCCTTCCCGTGTCCTGGTGTTTCTCTGTGCACCCGAACCCCGGTGTCCTTCTTGCAAGGACAGCAGTCCTGTGGGATCAGGGCCCCACCCTCTGAGCTCACGTCCCCTCAATGACCTCCGTAAAGGCCCATGTGCAGACCCAGCCCTGCTGAGGATTAGAGCTGGAACCCACGAACCTGGGTGGGAAGAGTTCGCACACCTCCTGCCCCTCCCGAGTCCCCGCAGAGGAGTCGCCAGCCCGATCCCGGCACGCGGGCTCAAGGAAGGTCAGACCGGCGAAGACGAGGCTTGGAAACAGAGAGAGCGCTGGCCTGGAATGCATAAAACGCAGCCGTCTGGACGCCTCCTGCCAGCACCCTGGCTGGCAGCTCCCAGCTGCGCGTTCCAAGATGAAAGCCGTCGTTTGGAGCGGCTCCCACTCCCGGCTAGTGTTGAACAAACACAGACAGAGCGCCTGGGGGTGCAGACGAGGCTCCGGATGCTGGCAGCCGCCGCGAGCACTTACGCGCCTCTCAGCACCCTCCCCGACGCCCCTGTGCCCTGCCCTTTATCCCGCGGTCCCCTGACAGTGTTGGAAGTGGGTCCATGTGGAGCCCTGTTCACATTTCACTCCGCTCGCCAGTTTGGTGCCGTTCTGTTGGTAAAACAGGCGACCGTGGAAGTAAAGCCCAGGGGAAGGCGTGCCGACACCAGAGGAGGACCTGGGCGTGGCAGGAAGTCAAGCGTGAATGGGGCCTCGGTGTGGGACGTGAATGCTCCCTCCTCCTGCACCTGCCGGTCCCACCGACCCCGACAGGACATCCGGGAGCTCGGGCACAGGTGCGGCGTTGGGGCCGCTCGTGTGAGGGGTGCGTGTCTTTCCATGCAGACTTCAGACGGTCGGAGGAGTCTGTGGATGGTGACACCGTCTCCGCGAGGTGGAGAGCAGGGTCCCGCTGGGTCCCGCTGGGTCCCCTCTCCTCTCTGGGCAGTAGGAACCACGCTCACACCTGCCTGAGCGGCTCAAGGTCGTCCAGGTCACAGGCTCATGGGGGCCTTTTAGGGGCCGTCAGGGGAGGGGCAGGGGACAGACGGGGTAGAGGGGCGCCTGGGGGAGCGTGGCCTGCATTTTCATGGAGACCTGCGTGCCCCCGAGGCCGTCTTCCTACAGGTCACCTGTAGGAGCAGCAACGGGGTGTGAAGGCAGCGTGAGAGCTGCCCTGAGTCACAGGCACAGCCACGACGCTAGGGACGGCCAGGACCTCCCCCACGGCCGGGTGCTTCGGACAGGGTCGGCTGCCCTCCAAGCCCGCCGCCCATCCCCCTCCACCCCCTGCAGGCTGCACCAGCCAGGCAAGCCGGAAGCAGGGAGGCTGGCTCCCACCCAACGTGCCCCACGTGCAGCATCTCCTTGGTGGTTTCCTGCCCCCAAACACCACCGGTCATCACCACACACGCAGGCTCCGCCGCCTCCTCCCTCCCATCTCGGGCAGAACATCCCGACCCCACTCTTCATCCAGATCCTGCCGCCTGTGGCTTCGCCTGAGGTCTGCTGCCACGGGCACACCCCCGCCCGCACCCGCCTGCACCCCGTCTCTGCCGCACTCATCCGCCCACACGCCCCACAGGTCACGCGCTCCACCACCGCCGACCATCGCCAGACGCTGGGCTCCAGGACGTCAGAGCCACGCCCGTTATCCCTGCGTCTCTGGCTCCTGGCCGCACACGTGCAGCATGAGCTTCCCTGCAGAACGAAGGAATGAATGAGCCCAGTGCCACTCGAAGTAATGACGTACAGGAAGGAGCTTGACTGTCCAACAAGGACACGGTTATCCTCAGGATTTGCAATGATTACGCAAAGCATCCTCCCAAAATGTCAGGTCACACAGACGGCGTCAGCCTGGGACAGGCAGGTGACACGGGCTGACCCACAGCTGTTTCCAGGACAGTGAGACAGAAGCTGCGGGGAGCGGCGGCACCCCCGGAGGCCAGAGGGCCCAACCACACGGCACCTGCGGGGCCAGAGTGGTGCCTGGCACTGCCGGTTTTCAACACCGATTCTATAAATCTGGGGGGGGGTGTCTGAATATATGCTTTAACTTTTTTCTCTAGAATTTCCCTCATTTCCACGTTCCTTCAGAAGAATATACAGGGGTGCCTGGGTGGCACAGCGGTTAAGCGTCTGCCTTCGGCTCAGGGCGTGATCCTGGCGTTGTGGGATCGAGCCCCACATCGGGCTCTTCTGCTGGGAGCCTGCTTCTTCCTCTCCCACTCCCTCTGCTTGTGTTCCCTGTCTCGCTGGCTGTCTCTATCTCTGTCACATAAATAAATAAAATCTTTTAAAAAAAAGAAGAAGAAAATGTAATACTTCAGTAAAAGTAATTTTCAAGGATCAACTTGGGACCTCGTAAACACGGTGTGTCCCCCAGGCTGTGGTTTGGGGTCACATCCGGCCTTCCCCGAGTAACAGGACTCGGAGAGGTGGTGCCAAAGGGAAGTCAGGGGCAGTTTTGCAGAAGGGAACACTGTCTTCCCTGCAAGGTGGGCATTACAGGGCAGCCCTGCTCAGAATGCAACAGAATTCTTTGTAATGGATGCATTTTGGCAATGACACAGTCCACCCTGGAGAGGCATCCCTGTCCGTCAACAGCAGACACGGGCGGAACATGATTCTGCAGGGGGCGTCCTGTCTTGGTCTGGGCACCAGACAACTCTCTTCATTCGGATGCTTGTAGCAATGGAGACAAACCGCTCTGACCCATTCTGGGCTAAATAATAAGGAAAAGGTACAGTGAGCAACTGCTGTGTAACAAACCATCCCAAAACTTCGTAGCTTAAAATAACCACCGTTTGTTATTTCCCATGAATCTGCAGGTTTTCTGGCTGGATCTTCTGCTGACCTTTTCTGGGTTCACACATGTGGCTGCACTTAGCTGGGAACTGCAGCCAGCTCACGCAGCTGACCTCCCTGTCCGGGGGCCTCTCATTCTCCAGGAGGCTGGAGCAGACCTCTCCAGAGCAGAAGCTACTAGTCTCTGAGGCTGAGACCCAGAACAACTCAGCGTTCTTCTGCCACGTTCTCCACCACATCTCCTGGAGCGAAAGGAGACCCCGGCTCCTGGTGGGAGGAGCTGCAAAGAATGTATGGCCGGAAGGTTAGCAACCCTCAGGACAGGAAGCTCGGGGTCAGGTGGGCTTCGGGGGGCTGACCAGCAGCACAGGGACACCAGCAAGCACGGTGCTCCTTCTTCTCTCTGCCCTGCATCCTCCGTGCGGGTCCCACCCTCAGCCTGGGGGGAGACGGAGGCTGTCGCTGCTCCAGGCATCACATCCGGATGCGGCAGCACGCAGAGATTAAGGAGGAACCGCTGCTTCTCTCCTGGGGGCGAGGGAGCGTCCCCAGAGTCCTGAAGTCCGTGACCCCTCATGCACCCTTGGTCAGAGCGGAGCACATGCCCACCTCTCCCAGTGCTGGCAAGAGGAAATAGGGCCCTCACCGTGGCAAGGGGAGAGGGTGGCTTCCCCAGACCAAGCCAGGTCCCTTGGGAAGGAGGGTCGGATGGATGCTCAGTGGGAGGGGAGCTGCCTCAGCCCTCCGTGAGCCTCTGCTGGAAGATTTGTCCAATCACTCGTGGTCAAAATCAGGCCGCAGGCTCGGGCGATCCGTCGGAGGCAGAAGGCAAGGTCTGTAGGGACAGTTAGAATCTGACGGACGTTGTGCTCTCTCAAATTAATGCCACACATATCCGAGACAGAAAAGTTCTAGTTTTCCTACGAAAATCCCATTTAGCTTCAAGAGTTGTAAATTTTAATTTAATCTGACAGCCCCTACCATCTCCAGCTCTAAGGAGGCCCCCAGGCACCCGCCTGCCTTCCAGTATTATCTGTGATGGATGCAGAGTTAATTGTCTCCCAAATCGCATTTGTACAACGGGCTGGAAGTTATCTGTGGTGTGGAGGCCAGTGTTCTTTGGGCTGCAATCTGTGCATGTGGGAGGCTTATCGTCAGGACGGCTACGGCTGTGAATCCAAGACTCAGAGTCGGGCACTGCAGAGGTGACCTCCATGTGAGCAAGAACGTGGTTTTGAATCCTGCAGCCACAAGATCCATGTTACAGTTCTGGAGCCAGCAGGTTCACACACAAGTAGCAAAACGCACGCAGATAACAAAGACATGATGCCTGAGACCGTGAAGCGTGCGTCTGTACAGACACCTGCACACGAGCCTGCTTGCATCTCAGTGGCCTCTGTGGTGGAAGATGTGGACAGACCAAGGACAGGACACTCTGGGAGAGACCGTGGGACCTGCTCCACTTTTGTCAGGTGATGTCTCTGCTGCTGGGAACTGTGGGTCATGGTGTCAGGAAGCACTACAGTGACCGTGTAGTGGACAGCCCCGGGGGACACGTGTCCCTGCTTGCTGGTGTGCACGCCCCTGTGTCTCCCCTCGTAGGCACATGCTCAACAGCAGAACACAGCACAGAGCTTGACCACCTACACAGTTATGTCCTCATGTTACTCAGAACGGGAGACCCCATTTCTCACGCACACGCACTCCCACTGTCTGGGTTTAGGGGAGCAGGGTCATGTTGAAAAACCCTCGTGCTAATAAATGGAAGGTGGCCTCTAGGACCCAAGGCAGCCTCTGGCCAACAGCCGGTGGGAAACTGCAGCCTCGGTCCTACAACCACAAGGAACTGAATCCACAACAAGTCAAATCAGCAGAGCAGGAAATCCTTCCACGGTCATGCCACAGATGAGACCGCAGCCCGCCGGCAGCTTGCTCGGACCACGTAAGACCCCGGGCAGAGGATTCAGCCACACCACCCAGACTCCTGGCCCACAGATGCCGTGAGATGATAAATGTGTGCCACTGTAAGCCACAGATGCTGGGGGATTTGTTACAGAGCAGTAGCCAACCCATTAGACCCATGCTCAAATCTCACCTTCTCCATGAGGCCCGATCTGACCCCCACATCAGTTCCCCTTCCTCTTATCTCTGTGCACCAAAGCCCCGATGGCCCCTTTGCTCTGTGTTCAAGCGTGTGTCCCCTCCTAAGTGACCGTGTAATTTGTGCATTAGGTCCCCCTCCCCTCCCGCCAGCTGGTCTGTGAGCTCCATGGGGGCAAGAATTTTCCCTTGTTTGACACCAATATGACCCAAGCGCCCACCAGTGCTGGGCATGTGATGGGTACTCAGTAACCTCTTGTCAACTGAGGCCTGGGTTGGTCAGCTGACCGTTTGCCCAAGCAGAGCACGTCGCGGAGATGCCTGGTCCACGTTCCGTGGTTCCCGGAGTGCTCACGTCCCATCCAGCAGCACAGGCTGGACACCTACAGGCCCGCCTCCTCCCTCCTGGGCATCAGCAGAGGCCACAACACATCTCAGGTGCGCCCACGTCCCGCTCTGTCTCCACCATGCTCACACCTCCGGTTTAGGCAAGTCCTGCCAAGCTCGCCAGCACCTCCTCCGCCACTCACTCCCTTCCTCTGCGGCAGAGTGAGCACTCGAGGCAGATCTGAGGCCTTCCTGTCAATTCTTATTACACCCACTCCTGTTGTGAATACATGTCTAAGAGGACAAAGGCCCTGGATTTGTAGCTGTCACCTCCGAGTCATCACCGTGCTCTGGGACTCTGTATCCTCCTCCCCCCCGTAACTCCAGGGCCGTGCCGTGGGCGGCATGCATCTGTATTTTATAGATGGGGAGGCAGAGGTGGAGGAGGTGAGAGCTGCAGCATGGCAGGACCACGACCAAATCCACGTCAAAATCCACGTCAACTGCTCTGCAACAACGAGCTCTTAACCTACGTGTTCCACCGCACCGTGTAGGAGCACCTTCTGTATACTTACCTTCTTGCAGCTGCTCCACCCCTGACCGGGGATGGCCCACCTCCCCATGCAAACCTGGTGTCCAGTCCTGCTGCTGCCTGTGAACACATCCCACAGTGCAGGTGCCCTGTGAGCAAAGTTCGCTCCTCCCTGAGGTCCTGTCCAAACATTTTGTGTCCGGGGTCCCCTCGCCGGCAAGTTTCCTCAGAGACACGCCCCGTGGGCTCCATGCTCAGGGTGGATGCCTGCAGAGGTGCAGAGGCATGGCAGCCACTCTGGGGCACTGAGGTGGCCTTGTCTCCCACCAGTGACAGCGCAGAGGCCTGGGGGGAGAAGGGGGCAGGGAGGAGAGTGTGTCCTTCCCCTGCTGCTCGCCCTCTGGGAGCACCTGAGTCTCCACCTCCCAATGGGTCTGCCGGCGCTCGTACGGTCGGCTCCACAGGTGAGGCCGGGCGCTGTGTCGGTCTCGGTCTCGGCGTGGCGCCTCTGCCTGGTAGGCCTTTGCTCTGTGAAGCTGAGAGTCCAGAGAGGCACGGGGGGGTGTGGGGAGCGGGCTCGTTCCTGGACACCTGCTGTATTTCCGGTGCTGTTCGCGGCCTCCCACGCTTTGGCCTTTGCACGTCTCCAGAGCTCTGAGGACCCTGGTGCCCCCACTTCCGGTGGAAGCCCCTTCTCTAGACGTAGAGGAGAAGCAGCAGAGTGGACAGCACGGATGCTGGTGAGGCGAAGCCTCTTGGGATGTCAGTGAGGGGCGTCCAGGAGCTCGGGGGGCCGTGCACAGCCCCCGTGTGACCCACTGGCACCTGGATGGACCCCAGCCTGCTGCCGTGCATGTTCTCAGAGGAGAAGCCATGAGGCGGGGGCCCCACCCAGAGCTGGGCCTGCAGCATGACCTCTGACCCTCGCCCTTTCTTGAGAGCCCCTCACCCTCCAAAGGCATGGCTCTGAGTGTGCCATCCGCCCTTCACACAGGCTCCTCCCTCCAGGGATGGCCTCCAGCGCCCTCACCAGGACTGCACGCGTCCTGAGAAGGGCAAGCAGGAGCACGGCTGGTGCACACGGTCCCTCGGTGCTCCGGGAAACCACTCCGTTCCTGGGTAGCAGGCTGCCGGGTCCTCGAGAGGGGTGGGTGCAGGGGGCTGCTGCTGCCGTGTCACAAACCACTGAGCTCCTGGTCGTGAGGTTGGGTGGCTCACGTGTCTCCCTTCCGTGTCTTCTGCATTAGAACACACGCTCCTAAGGGCATCATTCCATGTCTCAATACTTGCCCAGCTCAGAGAAAATACTAAAAATAACCCTAATAATTGTTATTCCCAGACTGAGCCGCCAAGGCACCCGTCGGTGGTGCCAGCCGGTGCGAGACCCCGGGAGGGTGAGCCAGCGGGATGCCCTCCCCGGGCTCCGAGGGTGGACCAGGCAGGAGGAAGCGCCTTCCTCTCCAAACCGGGCAGCCCCACCAGACCTCCCCGGGGCCTCATGTCAGCTGAAGGGAGGACAGGCGAGCTGGGGGTGGCGGCCCTGATGACCCAGAGGACGGAGGGGCTGAGGCCCCACGGAGGCCACGCCTAGAGCAGGTGGACCTCCAGGCCCCAGGGGAGGAACGTCACTGACTGTCACTGCCCTGTAGTGGCGATCCTGCGTACAACCCATGACCACGACACGTGTCATCCGTGGTAAGGGAGCGCTGAGGCCAGCCCGCCGTTCGCGGGATGATCTGGTGGGGAAGGCGTCTTTCTCCCCCCCCCCCCACCACAGGCGCCTGGGGCGCGTCCTCCAGCCTTGTTTGGAGGCACAAGAAACGTGTGAGGCTCCGCCCCTCCTCCTGTCTCACAGAACTTAGGTCTGACATATGAAGCCTTCTTTTTCATGGCACGAAGGAGCAGTGTTTGCTTCCACTGGTCTGCAGCCAGCACGGTAGGGACGGCCTCTCTGCTGCCGCCTGACCCCTGCCGCCCGCGCTCACGGCAGCCCGGGGACCTGCTGCCCCCTGCCCCGGCGCCCAGGCCAGAGGGGACAGGCGGCCGCCGCCCGTGAAAGTCACGAAGGAATTAGCCGTGAATGATTTCCCTGTGACATTACGGATCAAAGGGAAGTGACAGGAAGACAAATGTGCTCCGGGGGCCCTCCTACCCCGTCGCCGGGACAGCGTCCGCCCAGTACGCTCGCCCAGCAATGCCACCAAAACCGCGTGCCTGCATGCGGGGCCCCACACGTGCCCACTCGCATTTCTTCCTCTTCCTGCTGAAGGACCAGCGAGCACGGGCTGAGCCCTGGCCAAGCCGCGTGTGCAACGACGCGGGGGCTCCACCGGGAAGCCAGCCGGCGCCTCCCTGCCAGGAACGCCCCCCCAGACACACCCTCCTCCGCCCAGTTTGGGTACAAACAGCAGGAAATCGTAGATACGATTTTCAGAACCCCACAGAAGCGAGCCCCTCGAGGGCTGCCAGTGACGGTTTGAGGATGGCCGCTGCTCAAAGGGTCGGGGAGCTGGGCCCCCAGCCGCAGACCTGCCTGCCCACGGGAGCCAGGAGCCGCCTCCACCACTGCCCATGGAGCAAGACTGCATCCACGTGAAGACGGGGATGGTGTGGGCTCGCCTGCAGGAGGGACCCCATGCCTGGCCCGATCCCCTTCCCTGCTGTGACCTGGGGCATGGCACCAGCTCACTGTGGAGAAGATTCCATGCCCGTAAAACCACGCGGTACCAGGCTGGCTCCCTGCTCACATCCTGCCTGACCCAGTGGACGGGGAGCTGCTCCCGGGTGCCCCTCACGGCTCAGGCTCCCCCCCGTGGGGCTCTGCCCTCATTGGGGCCCCAAGGTCCTCTCTACTGGGGGTAAGGGGAGCAGGCAGCCCAGGCCCCTCAAACACAGACTGGCAGGTGACGGGACCCTGTGGACCGCATAGCCCAGGGTCCACCAGCTCGTGACCGTGAGTCACAAGTGTGCGGAAGGTGGGAATCCGCTACAACCGTAGACGCAGCACCGCCCGGCCCAAGTCAGAGCAGCTGAGCATCTGGGGAGAAGCCGGCCCAGCCCCTCAGGTCCCTGAGACGCCTGGTGACTCTCGGGGACCCTGGCCCAGGACCAGCTGGAGGAGATGCCCCGGATTCAGCCAGAACATTCTAACAGGATCCCACGCAGGCGCCGGTCTTCGGACATGGGTTCAAGCCCAGCGTGACTTCAGCTAACTCCCTCTAACTGGCACCCGCCGGATGCTAGAACTGTCCGAGTCTACAAGCCTCCACCACTCTCCCCGGCCCCTCGGCAAGCTGGCCTCAGTCCCCCCTGATCCTGAGCCTGGCCCTCGGGTGCGAACCCAGACCCCGGCCACTGTCCGCTGCCCTCTGGAAACTTCCGGAATGTTGGCGCTCCCCCTGCACGGTGGCGCTGCAGAGGCGAGGCGTGCCGTGCTGCTCGTCAGGAGGAATTCAGAGGGGAATCTGGGACTGTCCCAGGAGAGAGAGAGCAGCACTGGCGAGCTGCGGAGCGTCGGGGGCAGATGGCGGGACCCAGGCCCCCGGCGGGAAGGTCTCTCCCGGATCACTGCCCGAGCCACGTGAGGAGAAAATCCAAGGGAGACATCATAAAAAAGAAAAACCAACAGACGGTAGCTTTCCTAAAATGAAAACAAAACTGGTCATTCTCTGCCTTTAACAAACCAAAGGTTATTTCTCTAAAATAAGAAAAATAAGAAATTATAAAGTTCCAGAGGTGCCTTTCATTTTGGATGGATAGTATAAGCTCCTTTTGAATTTTAACCATTTCAAGGTTAAAAAAAAAAAAATGTCTCACACCACTCATGCTAAAGGTCCGTGCCGTTCGCGGACCAGAGCGGAGGCCAAAGGCCAGGTGCCGGTGACCAGGTGCCTCCTGCACCAGCGTCCAGCCCCCCCCACCCGCGTGCACAGCTCTGTGCACACTCCCGGCCTGCATCCCCACACCCCACACGGTTCTCCCGGGCAGACAACCAGGGCCCATTCGGGAGGACGGGTCAGGGGCCAAGGCCCTGCTCGGGCTGGGGCAGGGTCCACGGAGAACCAGCGCATGGTGGGCCCAAGGAGTGGGGACGGTGGCCACCGGACGCAGAAGGGGCAGCACCCGCAGCCCTATCATGGGCCGAACTGTCCCTGATGGTCGGTGTATGGTCTGGTCCTAAGCCCAGGACCACAGAACATGACTGGATCTGTAAACAGGGTCGTTGCAGGAGGATGACAAAGATGAGGTCATCTTGGCGTACGGTGGGCCCCCACCCAGTACAAGTGGGGTCACTATGGAAAGGGAGAGCACGAGGTGCAGATGAAGGCAAGACTGGTGTTGCTCCCACACGCCAAGGACCAAGGCCCAGAGCAGATTCTCCCGCCAGGTCCCAGAAGCCACCAACCCCACAGACACCATGATCCCAGACTGCCAGCCTCCAGGTCGTGAGAGAATAGATCTCTGTTGAGTTGGCCTCCCCGTCTGCGATGCTCTGCAGAGGCAGCCCCAGGAAACGGACACAGGCACATCCACGGCCACCGCGACAGGCACCCGCTGCAGACCGGGTAAGAGCTGCCCGCCACATCAACCCCCACCCCAGGCCCCAGCCCACGCTTTGCAAAAACAACGAACTTGCCGAGGGCAGCAGCTCCTTCCGCACAGGAGACGGCCCCAGTCTGGCCCCCTGGGCACTGCCCACCTCAGGCCACACAGCATTCTTCAGGGTCAGCACCGTGACCTGATTTCAAATGTGTCATTCTTTTTGTTGTGGGGTCTCTCAGGTGAGCTGACCAGCCAGACCCATCAAGAGAGCCAGCACCCACGTGTGGCCATCACCATGGACAAGTGCCCAGACCAGCCCCTCCGTCCAACGGAGACTCACCCCAATCCCACACAGCAGTGCCTGCCTCCCTGTCTGCACCCGACACAAAACCTTGGCCAGCCAACCAGCCCCATTTGAGTCCCCCCCCCGGGCGCTGTCCGGGACTTCCACCGGACCGTTGGCTGGAGGTGGTAAAAGCAGAAATCCCAGCTTCACCCCAGTCTTAGAGGGGATGTGTTCAATGTTTCAAGCTGATGACAACACTGTCTGGAGGTTTCTCGCAGATGCCCCTCCCTGGGGTTAGAAAACCCTCTCCTATTCCCAACCTTCTGGGAGGTTTTGTCATGAATGGGTGTCAAACTCTGCCAGATTCCCTTTTCTACATCTCCTGAGGTCATCAGTTTTCTTCTGCTTTATTCTGTGATGCGGGGAACGACACTAGGTGATTCTGAACTTTCAAGCAAGCTCACCCCCCTGGCCGTGCCCCACTGGTCACACCATAATGTTTCATGTCACTGGAGTTGGGTCTAATTAGGAAGCATTTCTGCGCTTGTGCTCATTGGAGATACTGGCCTCTAATCTGCTTTCTTGTTCTTTCTTTGTTTTTGTTTTTTATGTTCAATTAGCCGCATATGGTACATCATTAGTTTTTGTTGTAGTGTAATTTGCTTTCTTGTTAAGTGCCTCTCATGGTTTGGTGTCCAATGAATTGGAAACATTCCTTTCATTTTCTGGAAGGGGTGGTATACATTTGACGTTATGTGTTCCTTGAACATTGTATAGACTTCTCCAGCAAAGCCATCTGGGGTTGGATTTTTCTTTGTGGGTACAATTTTTTATTTCTTTGATTTTTACAAGATCAATTTCCTTCCTCGATATAGGACTACTTAAATTTTCTATTTCTTAATGTTCAAAATCATTAGCCATCAAGGAAATTCAAATCAAAACCACACTGAGATACCACCTTATGCCAGTTAGAATGGCAAAAATAGACAAGGCAAGAAACAACAATTGTTGGAGAGGATGTGGAGAAAGGGGATCCCTCCTACATTGTTGGTGGGAATGCAAGTTGGTACAGCTACTCTGGAAAACCGTGTGGAGGTCCCTTAAAAAGTTAAAAATTGAGCTACCCTATGATCCAGCCATTGCACTACTGGGTGTTTACCCCAAAGAGACAGACGTAGTGAAGAGAAGGGCCATATGCACCCCAATGTTCATAGCAGCAATGTCCACAATAGCTAAATCGTGGAAGGAGCCGAGATGCCCTGCAACAGATGACTGGATTAAGAAGTTGTGGTCCATATATACAATGGAATATTACTCAGCTATCAGAAAGAATGAGTTCTCAACATTTGCTACAACATGGACGGCACTGGAGGAGATAATGCTTAGTGAAATAAGTCAAGCAGAGAGAGACAACTATCATATGATTTCTCTCATCTATGGAACATAAGAACTAGAATGATCAGTAGGGGAAGAAAGGGATAAAGAAAGGGGGGGTAATCAGAAGGGGGAATGAAACATGAGAGACTATGGACTATGAGAAACAAACTGAGGGCTACAGAGGGGAGGGGGGTGGGGGAATGGGATAGACCGGTGATGGGTAGTAAGGAGGGCACATATTGCATGGTGCACTGGGTGTTATACACAACTAATGAATCATCGAGCCTTACATCGAAAACCGGGGATGTACTGTATGGTGACTAACATAATATAATAAAAAATCATTATTAATAAAAAAAAAAAAAAAAGAAACAGTAAAATCAAAAAAAAAAAATTTTCTATTTCTTAGGACAGATCAATGAAACCAAGAGTTGGTTCTTCGAAAAATTTAATAAAATTGACGAACCTCTAGTTAGACTTATCAAAAAGAAAGGAGAAAGGACCCAAATAAAATCACAAATGAGAGAGGAGAAATAACAACAAACACCAAAGAAATACAAATAATTATAAGAGAATATCATGAAAAGCTATATGCTAATAAATTGGACAACCTGAAGAAATGGATAAATTCCTAAAAGCACATAAACTACCAAAACTGAACCAAGAAGAAACAGAAAACTTGAACAGACCAATAACCAACAAAGAAATTGAATCAGTAATCAAAAATCTCCCATCAAACAAGAGTCCAGGGCCAGATGGCTTCACACGTAGGACACTTAAAGGAGAGTTAATACTGGGGGCACGTGGGTGGCTCAGTCCATTAAGCGTCTGCCTTCAGCTCAGGTCATTATCTCAGAGTCCTGGGATTGAGCCCTGAGTAGGGCTCCCTGCTCAGCAGGAGTCTGCTTCTCCCTCTCCTTTGCCCCTCCCCCTGCTTATGCGCTCTCTCTCTCTGTCCCTCAAATAAATAAAATCTTTTTTAAAAAAAGTTAATGCCTATTCTTCTCATGCTATTCCAAAAAAAAGAGAAATGGAAGGAAAACATCCAAACTCTTCCTATGAGGCCAGCACTACCCTGATTCCAAAACCAGACAAAGACCCCACAAAAACGGAGAATTACAGACCAATATCCCTGATGAACATGGCTGTGGAAATTCTCAACAAGATATCAGCAAATCGAATCCAACAGCACATGAAAAGAATCATTCACCACGAGACAGGCACAATCAAGTGAGTTTTATTCCTGAGTTGCAGGAGTGTTTCAGTATTTGTAAACCAATATGACACACCACACTAATAAAAGAAAAGATAAGAACCATATGATTATTTCAATAGATGCAGAAAAGCATTTGACAAAGTACAACATCAACTCATGATAAAAACCCTCGACAATGTAGGTTTAGAGGGAACACACCTCAACATCATAAAGGCCATCTATGAAAACCCCACAGCTAATATCATCCTCAACAGGGAAAAACTGAGAGCTGTCCCCGAGGTCAAGAACACGGCAGGGATGTCCACTCTCACTGCCGTTGTCCGACATAGTACCGGAAGTCCTGGCCTCAAGAATCAGACAACAAAAGGAACTAATAAACACCATCAGATCAGCAAGGAAGAAGTCAAACTGTCACTATTTGCAGATGACATGATACTAGGCTGGCTCAGTTAATAGAGCATGTGACTCTTGATCTCAGGGTCATGAGTTCTAGCCTCATGTTGGGGTAGAGATTACTAAGAAATTAAATTAAATTTTTAAAAAAATTTTAAAGAGAAAGAAAAGCCTAAAGACTCCACCTAAAAACTGCTGGAACTGATACACGAATTCAGTGAAGCCACAGGATACGAATCAACGTACAGAAATCTGCTGCTTTTATGGGGCGCCTGGGTGGCACAGCGGTTAAGCGCCTGCCTTCAGCTCAGGGCGTGATCCTGGCGTTATGGGATCGAGCCCCACATCAGGCTCTTCCGCTATGAGCCTGCTTCTTCCTCTCCCACTCCCCCTGCTTGTGTTCCCTCTCTCTCTGGCTGTCTCTATCTCTGTCGAATAAATAAATAAAATCTTTAAAAAAAAAAAAAAGAAATCTGCTGCTTTTCTATACATCAATTATGAAGCAGCAGAAAGAGAAATCAAGGAATTGAGCCCATTTACAACTGCACCAAAACCATAAGATACTGAGGAATAAACCTAACCAATGAGGTGAAAGACTTGTACCCTGAAAACTACAGAACAGTGATGAAAGAAAATGGAGATGACACAAACATTCCATTGCTCATGGATTGGAAGAACAAGTATTTTTAAAATGTCTATACTCCCCAAAGCAATATACGCATTTAATGCAATCCCTATCAAAATAGGGATTTTTCACAGAGCTAGAACAAAGAATCCTAAAATTTGTATGGAGCCCCAAAATACCCCAAATAGCTAAAGCAATCCTTAAAAGGAAAAACAAAGCTTGAGTTGTCATGATTCCAGACTTCAAGCTATGTTACAAAGCTATAGTCATCAAGACAGTATGGTACTGGCACAAAAATAGACACATACATCAACGGAACAGAACGGAAAACCCAGAAATGAACCTGCCAGTATGTAGTCAGTCCATCTTCGACAAGCAGGAGAGAGTATCCAACGGAAAAGAGACGGTCCCTTCAACAAATGGTGTTCGGAAAACCGGAGAGCCACATGCAGAAGAATGAAACTAGAATAGTTTCTTATACTATACACAAAAATAAAATCAAAATAAAGTGAAGGCCTAAATGTGAGACAGGAAACCATAAAAATTCTAGAAGAGAGAACAGGCAGTAATTTCTTTGACATCAGCCACAACAATATCTTTCTAGATATGTCTCCTGAGGCAAGGGAAACCAAAGCAAAAAAAGGAAAATTATTAGGACTTCATCAAAATAAAAAGCTTCTGCACAGGGAAGAAAATGATCAATGAAACTAAAAGGCAACCTACTGAACAGAAGAAGATATTTCAAATGACATATCCGATAAAGGATAAGTATCCAAAATATGTAAAGAACTTATCAAACTAAACACCCCCCAAAAATAATCCATTTTAAAAATTGGCAGAAGACATAAAAAGACATTTCTCCAAAGAAGACATACAGAGGGCCAACAGACACATGAAAAGTTGCTCAACATCACTCATCATCAGGGAAACGCAGATCTAAACCACAGGGAGATACGACGTCACACCTGTCAGAATGGCTAAAATTAACAAGTCAGGAAACAGTGGATGTTGGCGAGGATGTGGACAAAGGGGAGCCCTCCTACACTGTTGTGGGAACGCAAACTGGTGCAGCCACCGTAGAGAACAGTAGGGAGGGTCCTCAAAAGTTAAAAATAGAGCTATCCTACAACCCAACAATTGCACTACTAGGTATTTATCCAAAGAATACAAAAATACTAATTTGAAGGGACACATGCACCCCAATGTTCATAGCAGCATTATCAACAACGGCCAAATGATGGAAAGAACCCAAATCTTCCATTGACAGATGAACAGATAAAGATGCGATGATATATACAATGAAATATTACTCGGCCATAAAAAATAAAAATCTTACCATTTGCAACAACATGGATGGAACTATAATGTATTATGCCAAGCAAAATAAGTCAGAGAAAGACAAATACTATATGATTTCACTCATAAGTGGATTTATGAAACAAAACAAATGAGCAAAGGAAAGGGAAAAAGAGAGACAAATCAAGAAACAGACTCCTAACTCCTAACACAGAGAGCACACTGGTGGTCACCAGAGGGGAGGTGGGCAGGGGGACGGGGGAACAGGCGATGGGGATGAAGGAGGGCACTTATCCTGATGAGCACCAGGTGATGTATGGAAGCCATGGACCACTACATTCTACACCTGCAACTAATACGACACTGTATGTTAACTATACTAGAATTTAAATGAAAACTTTTTTAAGTATAAATTTTTTTTTTCTTGTATAAAGCTTGGCTGGAGCAGAGCCAGCAAGAATGAAGACAGCACCCAGTGACATAAGCAGGGGACCCAGGAGATGTGAGCAGGACCCACGGCTGCACAGGAAATGCTCATAATCAGGATGAAAGTAGCATTTGACATACTTTCAAATTTCTTACTTTAGATAACATCAAATTCAGGGACAGAAAAATTTGCAGATGCTGAAAATGCCTACCTTGATATTAATTCTCCATTTACAACTTAAGTCTAGAGACCTGAATTGAGGGGCTATAACATTATTAGCTCCTGGGTGACACCTTGATCCATGATATTTTAGCCTGGAGCAGAAATTTTATTGCTGCATTATAAAGCCTTTAAAAATACTGTTTCTCACAGACGTACTTGACAGGAGCTACAAAATTTCCATGCACATAATTACGCTCTCAGAGGCTGGTAGGGGGGCACAGCACAGTCAGGGGGCAGTTATGTTCTTGTTTTCTATGTTGCTATTTTTATTTCTCTTTAAATAAATGTTTACGCAGCTCATAAAGTCAGTTCCCATGCAAATGCTCATGCTTTTAGCTACAGAAGGTATTCCATAAAAATCAGGATACAGGCAATGGGGCCAGGTCACTCCTGGGTCAGGACAAGGCACTCTTACCCTGCCAGCTATTAGCCCCAGTAGTACCATCGGTGGCATTTCTGTGCCCAGGAAAGCCAGACATTTGGGAGATGGTATGTCCATGATGGGGAAGTGAGTTGTTAAAACGTGTGCCTGGACCCAGTGAAGGGAACTAGATGCTTTCTCACCATCCTGAAGAGCCAAAAATGACTTTGATTTGATCACAAGTGGAAGTTGACATTTATTGGGTCTTAGTGTGGAATTAGAAGCCCATTACTGTTATTAGTTTTGAGATATGATTGTCTCTTTTCCGTGGCCCCTACAGGTCCCCAGTTTCCTCAAGATCTGTCTGTGTCCTATTACCCAAAACATACACTCCTGGCATCACTTCCAGCATTATATCATCACCACCATCACCACCATCATCACTACCACCATCATCACTATCACCATCATCATCTCCATCATCACCACCATCATCATCATCATCACCATCATCACCACCATCACCACCATCATCATCTCATCACCATCATCACCACCATCATCACCACCACCATCATCATCACCATCATCATCACCATCTCCATCATCACTATCACCATCATCATCATCATCACCACCATCACCACCATCATCATCATCACCATCATCACCACCATCACCACCACCATCATCATCATCACCATCATCATCACCATCTTCATCATCACCACCATCATCATCATCATCACCATCATCACCACCATCATCATCATTACCATCATCATCACCATCTTCATCATCACCACCATCATATCACCATCATCACCATCATCACCACCATCACCACCATCATCATCATCACCATCATCATCACCATCTTCATCATCACCACCATCATCATCATCATCACCATCATCATCACCATCTTCATCATCACCACCATCATTATCTCATCACCATCATCACCACCACCATCACCACCACCATCATCATCATTACCATCATCATCACCATCTCCATCATCACTATCACCATCATCATCACCATCTCCATCATCACCACCATCTCCACCCCCATCACCATCACCACCACCACCATCATCTTCATCACCATCATCACCATCATCACCAGCAGTGCCCTCCCCACCATCCTCTTCATCACCATCTTATGGTGATTATAGCCACAATGGGTCATTTTGTTGGAAATCTTGCTAGGTGCTTTCACATGTGACACCTTTTGACCTATACATAGACATACTGATGATGGTGAGAATGAGGGACCTGGTATACAGTAGGCTGAGGTGGGAAGCTTTTTTGTCACGATAAGCCTGGGGGTCCTTGGTAGCTAAAATTATAAAGGAAACCAAGTTTGCCTTCTGAGTGCCCTTCACCAAACACTGCCTCAGCAATCGCTAAGTGCCAGGGACTATCTAACCACCCTCCACCGCATGCCTCGGCCCACACCAGCCAGGAGATCCCAAAGCAAAAAGGTTAAAGTTCAGCTCCTCACCTCATTGTACCCGAGGCAAAAACAGGGGGCCTCTGAGAACTCTGGGACCTGGCCAGTCTCTGGGAGAGGTCAGCCCAGCACACAAGACCAATGAACCCCCATCTATGTGTACCCTCATCCTGGTTCCAACGTACCACCTACAAAGAGCTCCCCAGGGGTCTCCATAGCCTTGCAAGGACTTTTCCATCCAGCATGCCTTCAACTCAACTCCAGACTTATGGAGCCCCCCAAGAGCAGTGTGCATGCCAGGTTCTGCCAAAGATAGAGGGGAAAATGAAAGTACAGTCCTCGCCTAAGGGATTTTGTAATTTGGTTGGTAAAACAAGACATCCCTACATGAAAACTTAAAGACCTCATGAGAACAGCATGAGAGAAGCCACAGGTAGGCCACAAAACACTGCCAGGTGGAGCGGTCCTACACCCCACTTCTGCATGAGCTTGCGTCTAAGCCCCACCCTGATGCGGGAGACCACAGCCCCACGTCCTCAACTGCACCAGCCACGCTCCGGGATCCCTTCCTTCCAAAGCTCCGTGGCTCACGATTCTCGGCCGAGGCTAGGTGTCAACACGGGGACGTGAGCACGTCACACACGCGAGGCCGGCTGCTCACTGATGCGCCCCACACCCCGTCTCCCAGCACCTTCATGGGACCAGGCGGCCAGTTACCAGCGAGGTGCGTGGGTGGGTGTGGCAGGGTCCCTGTCCACGGAAGCACAAGGGAGCCGCACACCAACCCGCCTGCTTCTCCTGCAGTTGGGTGCGATTGTGAGGCCATCTGCCGACATGGAGGAAGCAGCACATGGACACCACAGAGGTGGGCAGCGGCCCTGGGAGGCCCCCACCTTTAGCTGGACCTCCGTGGACAAGAAGACAGCACGCTCTGTCACTTTACCGCGTCTGGGTAGCCTCCACCCCAATCCGGGCCAGGCTCACCCTCCACGGCCCCGCTCTGGTTAGCTCGGGGCTGGCAGGCTCCCAGAGGCCACGGCTCCAAGTAGCACCACCGCCATGGGCTCGCTCCCGCCCCTCCTGAGGGAGCCCGTGGAGTGGGTCCTCCTCACAGCCTGGGTGCCCAGGACAAGCCCAGCAGAGGTAAGTTCCAGGCTGCACCTCCAGGCCAGCTCCCAGGACCTTTCCTGTTTGCAGACCTGCCCGGATGGCTGTTTCCAGGACACCCGGCAGGTCCTCAGAGCCGTGGTCTCACCTCTACAGCCTCGCAAAGAGGACCGCGGGACAGGACACGCCTGCAGGGCCCACGCTGCCATCAGACACAGCCCAGAGCCCAGCATGTTTGCGTACCGGCTCTGAGAAGGGCCTTGTCACCCGCAGGACACACGCCCCACCAAGAGCTCACGGGGGTTCCGGGGAGCCCTGTCTCCCTGCACCCCATGCGTCCGCCGGCCCTCACTGGGATGCAGCCGACACAAAGCCCGGGGGCCGCGCACGTGGAGCACAGTGACACAGGACCGCTGCCCTGGGTGGTGCTGGAGGGAGGGTGGTCTCTGCTCCGTTCACCCTGGGTCCCCTGTGGTCAGAAGAGCACCTAAGGCCCATCATCATCAGAGGCTCCCTGGGTCAGTGAGGCCAAGCCCAAGGTCCAGGGCCCGGAGGCAGACGGAGTCCCAGAGTCAAGGCTGTGGCCGGCAGGTGGCTGCCAGTCCCCTCACAGAGTGTGTCCCATGCTTCCCGGGGGGGCAGGTGTCTCTGGGATGCATATGAGGAGCAGGGAGGTCAAGCAGGCAGAAGTCTCGGTCCCCAGGACACTTCCTTGAGTCTACTCCAACAGACACTTACTAGGCACCCACTGTATGCCAGATCCCCCCTAAGCATTGAGGACCCAGAGCCGCAGGGCAGACCCCAGAACCAGGGCAGAGACTCTGCCTGGACGTGGACAGGCGGGTAGAGTGACCCCCAGGCAGGTAGCCGGGCTGAGCCAGGGTCGGGCCTTTCCTCCAGAGCAGAGAACGAGGGAGGTGGGGACCCGGGCAGACAGATCATCACCGAGCTCTCAGGAGGGGGACTTCCCTGTCCTGTGCCCTCCAGGCTCCAGGAGCCCCCCAAGGAACGTCAAGGTGGACGTGGCCAGGGCGAGCCGATAAATGTGTCTCTTCCTTGAGTTTCACGAACTACAGTCCCCTTTGATTTAAGCACTAAGAAATTATTTAAAGTTTCAATAAAACAAAAAGGCTTGAGGTCAGAAATGAGGCGTGTCGAGCTAATAAAGTGGAACGTGGAGCTGTCCCGGCTCCCTGCTCACAGAGGAAGGTTGGGGGCCAGCAGGGCTGCTGGGCTCATTGCAGAAGGGGTGGGATGCCAGGGACACTAGGCTGGGAGGGGACAGAGGAGACACCCAGCTCTGCCGGACGGTGGGGACTCCAGGGACACCCGGCTCTGCAGGGACAGGGTCGTCTCCTCCCTGTAACCTCTAGAAGCAGCCTCTTGGAGCTTGGGCGGGCCCGCTGGGTGGTTGGCCTGGGGAGCAGGGACATGGGCGGGATGCCCCTTCAGCCATATCTTGCAAGGCCTGGGTCCCCCTCGGGTGCCGGGTGGCAGGAGGGACCGGTTCACGGCACACAGGTCATTGTAACGCTGCTCAAACTTCTCCTGTAACTTCTACTTAAAACAAAGCCCATCAGGCCCCTTCTCTTCTGCTCCCTCAGGATGCCCATGGGCAGCTCACTGACCGGGCGCCGTCCTGGCCGCCCGTCTGCGCAGCACAGCCACACCCCGTCTTCCCTTGCTCCTCCTTCCGCGACGGCCGTCACTCCACACGGGCTGCTGTGCTTATGGCTGCAGCCGCCTCCCGGTGGGCCGGGTCCTCCTCCCCGTTCTGAGCTCCATCCCCGCACCCGGGGCAGCGTTCGCGCCCAGAAAGTACTCAAGATCTGTTCACCAAACACATGAGAGAGACTCGGCCCCTCTGCAGGCCAAGGGGAGGTGGGGCCCGGACCCCGGGACCTTCGCCCCTGACCTGCCCCGTGGGCTCTGCCTGTGTCTCATTTCACATCAGGCTCTTAATGATTTCTGCCTTAATGAAGGGGACTGCCAACAAGAAAAGGTGAGGTCCGCCCAGTCTCAATGGTGCACCTGCGGAGACCCAGCACCGCAAGCCCACACGGGCCCGCACGTGTCCCATGCGCCCCTTGCCTCCCATCTCCTGTAAAATTCAGGGAATTTGGGGGAAAATCTCCAGTGCACCATACAAATTCCAGTTCCTTCCTTGGTCCCCAGTGGATCTGGATAGCCAGAGGCCCCAAGACTACACTCGCTCACAAGTAGGCTTTGCCCCAACCGTGGACACAGGCTGTGGCCCCAAAGGGCTAGGCAGCATGGCACAGAGTCCCCGTTTCCGATGGGACCCGAGGCTCATGGTCACTCGGGTCTCCAGGTCCTACTGTATCCATTTCCCAAGTGCCCAGTCCACCTGGCCCCATGTCCAGCTGCAGCCTGGTCCACGTCACCTGGGGGCCCTCTGGCTGGACGTCTGCACCCGTAAGGACCCTTGTTCCCATCACCCAGTGTTTGGCTGTGCAGAGTGGGCCCAGCCTCTCAGACCACCAGGCCCCTGGCCCACATCGCAGCGTCTGCCCGGGACCCAGCACCCAGCACCCAGCACGAGCCCTTCACCACGTCGGCTGGTGGCAGGTAGCGTGACGCCCTGTGGGCTGTGACCGTGCCTGCCTCGTGCAGGAGCGAGAGACTGGCAGACAAGAAACGTGCTCTTCTCAAGGAACTCGCCACCAGGTGTCTCCGACCTTCCCAGAGCTGTCCGGGCGATGCCCTCCACTTCACGCAGACCTGCGGGGGCCTCACGTCGCCTCTGCAGACGGAACAGCCCTGGTGTGATTCATGGAGAGGCCACGGCAAGGGGCCACAGGACGGACGCCGCAGCCTGAGCGCCTTCAAACCCCAGGAGAACTGCTTTCCTAGCGCCCAATGAGGCTCTGGCCTCGGGCATCGGCTTCTGGAAGCGGCCACGCCTTCCTGCCGTTGTGGTCAGGCTCGGCTGCTGCTCCCGAGCGGAAGCCACAGCAGGAACCCCCTTTCTCCATGGCAATTGTAATTAAAGCTCTCTCAAACCATGAAGGCCAATCTCTCTGAAGTGCCCCTTTGGGCCTCTGCCATCCGTGCTCTGAAGCCCAGACCCTGTGGGCTCCCGCCTCTGGGCCAGGAGCCCCTTCTCTGGCGGGGTCCCCGCATCAGCCCTGCCACGGACCACACCATCCCCCACTCTCCCTCCCCCTGCCCGAGTGCCCTGCCCTGACACTCCCAGAAGGATGGCCCCCACAACACACAGCAGTGCGCGGGCCCATGTGTCCACCTGCACAGGGGCAGGTCCCTTAAAGCACGGCGATCGCGACACGTCACACAGCACACGCCCCTTGTCCGCTGACCGCGTGCACGTCACCTCTTAGTCCCAGAACTGATCAGCCAGTGGGCGGAGTTGGCAGAACCGGCACCACCTGGCAGCCTCCACCTGCCTGCGACACAGTTCACCTGCGACCTGCGGGAGACCCGGGGCGTCGCTCGGCTTTCCTGAGCCCAGGCTCCTCCTGCACAAAGTGGGAACGAGCATCTCAGGCTCATCCGAAACCCAATCAGGACACAGATGGAAACACACCGGGTAAGCCGTGAAGGACTATGCATGCACCCACACGCACACATGGGCACACATGCATGCAGGGGCACACATACACGGGCACACACAGACCCACACACACATGCATGAGCACATACACACGTGCACACACACTCACAGCCCTCTACTATTGTCAGGATCACTATTATAACCTCAGACATCACAAGTCCAGGCTGTTAAGTCACTGAGGGACTGAATGTGCCAGAAACACACAGAAGCCCTGTTTTCCCCTGTAGACACGTGGAGTTTGTTCTGCTTGTGTTTTATTCAGAGAAGGGTTGGGACTGAGATGCCACAGCTGGTCCACGGCCGAGAACAGACAGCGCTCAAGGACAGCTGCTGCGTCCACGGCCAACGTGAGCCTACTGGGACCACCTTCCCCATCAATGTCCCTGGGCCCCAGGCACCAGCTGCCATCTGTCCCACCTGAGGACCACACGGGAGCAGCCTGGACATGGGTGGCCCGCACCAGCTTTTTCAGGGGTGCAGGACCAGGGAGGGCCCAGATCTTCAGCCCCCTCTTCGCCTACTCCACCTCTAACATGAGGAATAATCAGCACCCAGGACAACTGAACACCAGCCCGGCAGGCATCCCCTCCGGAGCTCAGGTCGTGCAAGGGACTGACCTGGCATGGCAAACGGGATTCTGAAGGTGGGATTAGCTTAGGATCTGAGATGCAGGGAGGTCATGGATTATCTGGGTGGCTCAGTGTCATCCCAGCGGTCCCCATGAGGGAGGCAGGAGGGTCAGCACTCAAGGAGATGGGCCAATGGGAGCAGAGGTGGCTGAGGGCAACCCTGGACAGTGGGAAGGCTGAGGACCCCCATCCTCACGCAGCCCCTCCATGCCTGTCCTCCCTCCCCCAGTGTCAGCCTGACTCTGCAGGTCCTCTGAGGGCAGCAACCCAGCCTGGGGCAGGACAGGAGTGAACCAGCGGCAGAAAGAACCGGTGTCCCTCCAGGGTCCTGCATGGAGCTGAGCAGGGAGGGGACACAGTGGAGGACGAGGCAGCACGCCTGGTTGTCTGTCCACTTCACTTCTGTGCGGGGTCAGCAGGCAGTGGGCTGGCAGGTGTCCAATCCCAAGCGCCTTTGTGAAACTCTAGTAAGGAGCAGTTGCAGGCATTAAAATCACATCTTTGAAAAGAAGGCACCAAGACTGCTAAATCCAAGAGATCTAGCTCGGTCCAGCCCCCCACCTGTGGCTTCAGCCTCAGATGAGGCAGCCTCTTTCCAGGTAGGGATTCAGAAGAGGATGGAGCAGAACAAAAGCCACCTCTTCCCCCTCACATGTTATCCTTTCTCCATCCCACCTTTTCCTCCTCACCTGCCCACCTGCTCCTCCCCACCTGCCCACCTGCTCCTCTCACATGCCTGCCTGACCACCTGCTCCTCCCTCCTGCCCACCTGCTCCTCTCACCTGCCCACCTGCCCCCCCCTCCCCCTCCCACCTGCCCACCTGCCCCTCCCTCCTGCCCCCCTGCTCCTCTCACCTGCCCACCTGCTCCTCCCCACCTGCCCACCTGCCCTCCTGCTCCTCTCACCTGCCCACCTGCCCACCTGCTCCTCCCCACCTGCCCACCTGCTCCTCTCACCTGCCCACCTGCTCCTCCCCACCTGCCCACCTGCTCCTCTCACCTGCCCACCTGCTCCTCCCCACCTGCCCACCTGCTCCTCCCACCTGCCCACCTGCTCCTCCCCACCTGCCCACCTGCTCCTCTCACCTGCCCACCTGCTCCTCCCCACCTGCCCACCTGCTCCTCTCACCTGCCCACCTGCTCCTCCCCACCTGCCCACCTGCTCCTCTCACCTGCCCACCTGCTCCTCCCCACCTGCCCACCTGCTCCTCTCACCTGCCCACCTGCTCCTCCCCACCTGCCCACCTGCTCCTCTCACCTGCCCACCTGCTCCTCCCCACCTGCCCACCTGCTCCTCTCACCTGCCCACCTGCTCCTCCCCACCTGCCCACCTGCTCCTCTCACCTGCCCACCTGCTCCTCCCCACCTGCCCACCTGCTCCTCTCACCTGCCCACCTGCTCCTCCCCACCTGCCCACCTGCTCCTCTCACCTGCCCACCTGCTCCTCCCCACCTGCCCACCTGCTCCTCTCACCTGCCCACCTGCTCCTCCCCACCTGCCCACCTGCTCCTCTCACCTGCCCACCTGCTCCTCCCCACCTGCCCACCTGCTCCTCTCACCTGCCCACCTGCTCCTCCCCACCTGCCCACCTGCTCCTCTCACCTGCCCACCTGCTCCTCCCCACCTGCCCACCTGCTCCTCTCACCTGCCCACCTGCTCCTCCCCACCTGCCCACCTGCTCCTCTCACCTGCCCACCTGCTCCTCCCCACCTGCCCACCTGCTCCTCTCACCTGCCCACCTGCTCCTCCCCACCTGCCCACCTGCTCCTCTCACCTGCCCACCTGCTCCTCCCCACCTGCCCACCTGCTCCTCTCACCTGCCCACCTGCTCCTCCCCACCTGCCCACCTGCTCCTCTCACCTGCCCACCTGCTCCTCCCCACCTGCCCACCTGCTCCTCTCACCTGCCCACCTGCTCCTCCCCACCTGCCCACCTGCTCCTCTCACCTGCCCACCTGCTCCTCCCCACCTGCCCACCTGCTCCTCTCACCTGCCCACCTGCTCCTCCCTCCTGCCCACCTGCTCCTCTCACCTGCCCACCTGCTCCTCCCCACCTGCCCACCTGCTCCTCTCACCTGCCCACCTGCCCACCTGCTCCTCCCCACCTGCCCACCTGCTCCTCTCACCTGCCCACCTGCCTGCCTGCCCCTCCCCACTGCCCGCAGCCCAGACTTGCCCCACTAAGTGGACGTGAGCCTGAGGAAGTTGTGGCTGAGCCCCCACAGCCCCTTTCCTCCATAAGCTCACTCTCACTAAGTGTAAAATTAGCCATAATATCTTTGCAGCTCATTTCATCATTACAAAGATAATGGAGATTTTAAAATACTTTACTTGAAATTGTTAACTGGTTCAAGCAGACGCAAGGAGCCGAACCACCCGAGTGAGCGCTATTTTCACAAATGTAAACCGTGTTGTTCTCAGCTCTGTCGGCAAAGGAGACGTGCCTGGAGTTCCACGCCCACCGCGGGGTCTGGGGCCCCCCCTCCAGAACCCCTCAGGGCACCTGTGGGGAGGGAGACTGGGGTTGGGAGCCCCAGGAGCGTGGACGCGCACCTCCGTGGTCTGGTCGGAGAGCCACGTGCAGAGCCAGAAACTCACCCACCTGGCCCCGGGGAGCCACGATGCCTGGCGAGGCCCTTCTTCTGCGGCTCCTAGCCAGGAAACCAGGCAGGGTGACCTTGACAGGGACACGGGATGGCCACCTGAGTTGCACGCGCCCCAAGCACAGGGCACACGCCCAGGACGCTCTGCTCGCACGTGGGCTCCAGCCGGCAAGCGCTGGAGCACGCCACGGCCCGGGACTGACAGGGAGCCACAGGCCCCGGGGATTTATTAAACATCCGAAGGTAATTTCCCATTAACATTTACTATTTTGGCATCTTAAAGAGAGTGAAAGTTGATTTCAGTTCAACATCCTGTGGGGAAATTAGTTCATTTTGCTAAAGTATCTTAATAATTACAGTGACATCAAGGTTAATTGCTTAATCTGGATTGCCACAGTGCAAGCCGCCAACTCCCCACGCAATCTGTGCTATAATTAGTGCAGGGCGTCCATATTTAGAAGCGTTTCCACAGGAATAGCAGAGTCAGGCAAGGTGATCGATGGGTGGGACCAAGAGGACACTTGGGACAGGTGCCCCCACTGGGATCCCTGAGGCCATGCAGCCGGAGCGTGCGGGACAGAGCAGGCTCCCCGGGCCACGGAGAGGGGCCCTGGCTGCCCTCCTGCACCCGCCACCTGCACTGGGGACAACAGGAAGTGAACACCCCCGCCGGTCCCCTCAGCCACAGAGGACACCCTCTGACCCTGACCACAGCCAGGACCACAAGATGGAAAGGCCACTTGAGATAATGAAGCCCTGGAGGCACCTCGGTAATCCCCAGGATTGTCCCGGGACCCACGGAAACAGAAAGTGCACTTGCAGTACTCGCCACGCCAGGCAAAGCGGGCACTGAGCTCCCACCCCGCGCCCAGGCGTCCCTGTGCCCAGGCGTCGCCGCCAGGCTCCAGCAGGAATGGAGTGGATGGAGGGGCCTGGCACCCGCCTCCCTCGCCCCGAGACACACACTGACTCGGTTCCTGGCGGCTGAATCCCACGTGCTCGCGGCTCCAGCTGGCACGTCGTGAAGGGAGAGAAGACGTGACCTTCCCAGCCGCACCAGCTGAGCCATTCCCAAGTCAGCTGGTCGTTTCCTGGTTGACACCACCCACGAGAGGGGCTGGCACGTGGCCCTTCTCCCGCTTCCCCCCGCGAGCAGCTGGGCGCCTCGGCTGTCCAGGAAGTGTTGCGGGGTCCCCGCGGGCACCCCAAGGGCTGCTCCCACTGTGTCTGGTGCCAATACCAGCCCTGCCATGTTCACCGTGCAGTGGCTGCAAGCCTCATCTCCACTCCTGGCGGTGCCAGTGCCCATGGCCATCTGGGGCTCCCACTCCTGGGACACCCCCGGGATGGGCCGCACAGTCTGTAGCCCTCCACAGCCCCCCACAGATCCACTCCACCCGCTCCTGGCAGCCCCACCTGCCCCATGAGCACACCAGGGTCCAAGTTTTTGCTAAAATATGGGCTATTTTCTGGGTAGAATTTCCTTAGAGCTTGAATCAAAAGTACACGTTGGAGTGGGTTTCATCTTGCCTGGACTAAAATAAAAAGTTCTGTCACGGATCACGACATAGAAGTTAGCCGTTCCCACGCGGCACCAGGAGCCGCTCTCCCTCCGTCAGAACCTGCCTGGGTCTGCGATTCTCTGTCCAAACGGTCCGGCAAACACGGGTTTGCCCACGCAACCGACGAGCCAGACAGCGCTCACCCCGCGCCCGCGCCCGCGCCCGGAAGGTCCAGGGCGAGGCTTCACCACCCGGCGAGGAGCCCACTTCCGATGCCGCCCACAGAACCCAGCAGGGACTGGGAGGGGAGCCCCTCGAAGAACAGTACTTAGAGCCATTCTGCAGTGCCAGGTCCCAACGCGACAGAGCACCCCACGTGGAGTTTCAGGAGTAACGATGAGGACCCTGTCCCCGTGCCGTCCTGCCTGAGAGTGAGACCGCTCGCACACTCACTCCCACCCCAACCTGGACCTGCAGGCCCGCCCTGCACCACGCGTCTCAGCCCTAAACTGTCTGCTTTTGGGCGTGAAGGTCTATGAACTGCATCTAAATAGACTTACGGGGCATGTGCTCCCCTCTGCCCCCGAGGCCACGGGGGCCCGAGAGGCCAGTCCCGTGAGCATGCCACGGGCTCATGGTTCATTTTCCAGGCCTCCTCCATGGAGCAGACGTGCAGGTTTCTCTAGGTATTTATCTGGGGGCCGTGGGGAAGGGGGGCATCTGTAGTCTAAATAGATAATACCACGTGTTTCCCAGCGTGGTTCACCCACTTCTGCTCCATTGGCGGCATGCGGCATCCTCGTGGCCCAGCTCTCAACAGGCTGCTGGGGGTAAAATAAACAATCTGGTGGGCGGCCTTCACACCTTGTGCAGGAGTGGGGCCCCCCTCCTACTTTCCTGCTCCACCTGCAAAGAGCAGCCCTCTCCTAAACCCAGAAACTCTCACACGTTTTTGTTTGTTTGTTTTGCCAGATTGTCCATTGAGCTACCGGGCTACTTGTCTTTTTCTTATGAATTTGTAAGACATCTTAATATATTTTGGAGAATGTGATAACTTCTGTCCAAAAACAGCCAACATAACTTCCTGCCCTCCATGAGCCTCGAGCCTCCGCCGCCTGTCACCCCTGCGACCAGCATGGGGTCCAGCAGCCTTCACTTCTTGCTCTTGGAGCCTGGGGTCCCATCGGGATGGCTCCAGCCCAGCCGCTCTCCCACTGTAACCGCGTCAGAAACCCAGCCGAGGACCAGCTGGTTGAACCCACCCAGCTCCCAGAACCGTGGACGTGATGAGGGTCGCTATTCTGAGCCTGCGAGGTCCCAGAGCTTTGCTGCACAGCAACACAGAACGCTTGTGGGGTTGTGTTTTATTTGAAAAACTCATCACCATCTCAAAGACATAAAGATATTCTTACAGTTTCAATGGGTTTTTTTTCCTTCGAGTTTTGGTTTTCACAGTTAATTTCTGAGTCGTCCTGGAGTGTATTTGGTGTACGGTGCGAGGTAGGGACCCCGTTGGATCAACAATCAAGTGCATCAGGGAGGATTTAAGAGCAGGCAGTCTGTTTCCTCTGCTGTCGCAGCAGAATGAGAGCCCCTTCCTTCTCTCACAGGCTTGGTTCCACGTTTCTGGCTCTTTTATGCTCAGTGTTTTCTTCTCATTTCTCGCCTTGTTTCGATTGAATATTTTCCATCGCATTCTTTTCCCTGCTTTGAATCAGAACTTGCACACTTCACACTTTGTAAAGAGTGACTCTAAGAATGCTAGCATACGCATCAGAGTAAGATTTCAATTGGTATCTTTATCATATTCCTGCACAAAGCGGGATCTCGGAGGGGCTGCATTCTGAGTGCCACCTTCCTGATACAATTTATTTTTGTGTAGTATTTAGGTCTATCTCTTTTTCAAATTCTGTGGATCAGAAATTATTTCACTGTGCTATGAAGTGTTTACAACTCACTTTGTTAATGTCTCCTTGCACCTAAGACTGTTCTCCCCGTGCTGATTCTCTCCTTCCTGAGTACGTTCTTCAAGAAGGGCCTTTGAGGAGGGATCATTGTACCTGAAGGGTCACATGCATGCACTGGAGTGGGAACACCCACAGGACCAACACTGGGGGGAAGCAGCATTATGGAGATCGCTGCCATCCCTCCTTCAAACCACAGGACCCTCTCTCCCCAGAGCTCACCACGATTACGATTTTATCACTCTAAAGTAGTGCTCCCTTTTCTACATATGAGTAGAATCATGCAGTATGTAGATTTTGTGTCCACATTCATAAGCCCCAAATTAACTGAGATTTTAAGACTTGTTATTTACATTTATTTTTTACAGCATTACATTTGTTTTCACTTTTTAATACTAATTTGTCATATGAATATATAAAAGCTAACCTATCCATTCTACCATTGACGGACATCGGACTGTGTCCTGTTTGTGTCTATGACAAATCATGTTGCTGACGACATTTTTGTGTTTGTATTTGGTGACTTTCTATTGGGTATATAATGGGCTAGAACCATGAGGTCACACACAGGTGTGCCTACACCTGTTTTCCAGATTGTTATACCTGTTAACTCCCCCCCCAGCAGTGTGTAAGAGTCCTGACTACTCCAAATGCTCACCAACATTTCATATTGTCATTCTTTTTAAAGAATCTTCTGGCAGGTCTGTACAGCCCATGTGAAATTAACTTGCATATCCCAGATGGCCTACGGGATCGAGCACCCTCTCGCATGTTGTTTACCATCTTGGACACGGATACCAACTTGTTTGGGATTCCCGTTCATGCCTTTGCAATCTATTAGGTAGATGGGGTTTTTCCTATTAATTTGAAAAAGTTCTTTGAACATTCTTTAAAAAACTCTATGCTAGTTTTACACACTGCCACATCAATTCCTGCTTTGTGACTTTGTTCATCACCCTCCCAAAGGTGTCCTTCATTGAACAGAGGTCCCTAACCTTAAAGACCAATGCATCAATCTTTGGCTTTATGTTTAGACTTTTTTTGTGTTTAAGAAATCTTTGCTTGCCCCAGATTTATGAAGCTATTTTCCTATTTTATATCCTACAAGCTGTATTGATTTACCATTCACAAAATGATTTCTATATATGATATAAAGTAGGGTCAAGATACAAATGTTTTCCATTGGGACAAACATGGATCAGGACATTCATTACATCCAGCACCATTGATCCGAAATGCCTGCTTTTTCTCCAATGTTATTTGGTACCCTCTCTTTTTTTCCCATAAATCAAGTATCTACATGTGTTCGTCTATTTCTGGGCATTTCGTTGTGCTCAATACTCTTATCACTGTTTCGATGGCTACAACTTTACAAGAAGGGCTGGTATCTCTTAACCTCCAACTCTGTTCTTAATCCTCAAAACTCTTCATGGTCTTAGTCATTTGCATTTCAAATAACTTTTATAATCAATTACTAACTTCCACTAAAAAATAATTGTAGTGGAATTTTAAGTAGAATTGTTCTGAATCTAAAATCAGTTTGTCTGTGGATTTACAGATAAACTTCCAGTCTTCTGGCTTCTTGCGATGACACTTTGTCGTTTTTATGATAAATATCTGGCACATATTTCATATTATTCACCGCTATAAACTTGAAGTTTAGGACACTATTATAAGTAATATCACTTAGAAAATTTCGTTTTCCCATCTTTGTTGCTGATGTATAAAAATATACTTAATTTTTCATTATTGACCTTGTATCTAACAAAGTTATCAAAGTCACTTATTAGAGATTATCTTAAATTTTCTACACAAAATCACGCTGTCTGCTAACAATGATGGTTTAATTTCTTCTTCCCATTCCTTATTCTTTCATGCACCCACATTTTATCCAGTTACTTTATTCATTCATTCATTCTGCCAAACTCTTCCAAAATGGCTCCACCATCTGGCATCCCACCAGCAGTGTATGAGGTCTCCAACTGCTCCACATCTTCACTTAGACGTGCTGTCATCAGTATTTTCTCATTTGAACCATTCTTGTAGTGAGCAATGGTGGGTATCACATTAAGAAATCTGCATTTCCCTAATGGAACATCTTTTCAGGGGCTTATCTACCATCATATATCTTCTTGGGTGAAGTTTCTGGTCGTATCTTTTGTTTTCTTAATGTTGGGTTTAGAAAATCACTTGTATGTTCTGAATGCGAACTCTTCCTCAAACACGTGAGCTCCACACATGATTGTGCGTTCTGGGCTCTTCCTTTCAATGTTTCAAGGGTGGCTTTTCAAGAGCAGAAGTTCTTAATCTTGATGAAGTTCAATGTATCATTTTTTTTCTTTTACGGGTCATGCTTTTGGTGCCATATCTAAGAAATATTTGCCTACCCCTAGGTCACAAAAATTTTCTGCTCAGTTCTAATCAGTTCTATAATTTGAGGTTTTACATTTAGGACATGCACCATTGGGTTAATGTTTGTGTGTCGTGCGAGACACAGGTCGTGGCTGATTGTTCCGCTTACGGGCATGTAGTAGTATCAGCATCACTTGCCCCCAAAAATTACCCTTTTTCCACCGCAGTGTCATTGCACCTTCATGCATAGTCAATTGGCCTGATATGTCTGGGTCTATAAATAGACTCTGTTCAAGTCAGCTGACCTGCGTGTCTATCTTTCCCAATACCACAGTATTTATTGTTGTGGTTTTTGGGGAAATCTTGAAAACAAATGATATTTTGTTTTTATTATTCTTCTTTTTCAAAATTGTTTTGGCCGTTTAGTTCCCTTGTCTTCCCATACCCTAGATCGACTTGCTGGTTTCCATAATAACAGGACTGATCGTGATCACGCTGAGTACGCGGGTGAGTGTCGGGAGACTGACACCCACCAGCGCACTGTGCCTGGTTGCTTACCGCTGTCCTTTTATTTATTTTTCATCCATATTTTGTAGTTTCATCTTACAGATTCCACACATCTTCTGTTAGATTTCTCTGTAGAGATCTCTTTTTTATGCTGTTGTAAATAGCGGCATATTGTTAAAATTTTTGTTTCCAATTCTGTATTTATTGCTAACATATAGAAATACATGTGTGTTTTTGTAAACTGGCCTTATATTCTGCAATCTTGCTTAGTTCACGTATTTGTCTAGGGCCACCCGTGTCTGAGACTGAGTTCCAGCCGTAAGAGGACCGAGCTTGGAGATCCGATGCACGGCATGGGGAGTGTACCTCACGATACTGTACCCTGCACTCAAGAAAGCTGCTGGGAGTAAGGCGTGAGATGTGCTCACCACAACACAAACACCGTAAGTACGTGAGGTGTTGGAGGTGACAGCTGTCCCTGCTGGGATCGTCCCTCCACAACGTATACGTGAATCAAGCCATCGTGTCATGCATCTTAAATCCATGCGATGTTATACGTCAGTTGTATCTTGACAAAGCTGGGGGGCACGACCCTCCTAAACCCACCCCCACCCTTATGGACTGAAGAATGCTCCATGGCTTCCCTGTTGCCCAGCAAATAAGATTTCAATCCCCAAGCTTGCGTCCAGGACCTCCATCACCTGACTCTAAGCCTTCAGTCCCCATTTCTGCTCCTCCTCTTGACCCTGGCGTTCACACCACCAACACGGGGCTGTGCTGTCATCTCCAGAAGCAGGGCCCCTTGTCCACGTGCTCCCTCCACCACATCCATCCCCACTCGGAATCTCAGCACATGACCACCTTCTTTCTAAAATTTTCCTGGGCCTAAAAAATGTATATTAGTAAATTAGAGAAAAATATTATTTCAATGGATGCAGTTTATTGATATTATGTATTTGATGTAATATATAATATTAGCATCAAAAATTCAGGCTTCTCTTTTTACCAACTACAGTAAGGGTTTTTGCTATGTTTGTAACCTCTCAGCTCTGTTTTGGGGTGAAACCCTTCATTCTCTTATACTGGTAAGTTTTTACTGTGGACATTGTAAGGTGTGTCTCATCGATTGAAGTGGCTTCTTATTTCAGTAACAACAGGTTTATTTTCAGGCTTTCTGATTGGTTCTTTTTCATCTCTACCTACAGACGGAGAGATACTTACCTCCTTCCCCAAGAGCCCTATCATTTTTACTGCTTCTGGAGAGGAGGCACCCCTGAGTGGTGGCCTTATTGCTCGTCCCTCCCACCGTCTTTCCTCACACATGTTGGAATGGGGCTCACAGGTGCATCTTGAGTGCGGCTGTGGGAGCCTTGTCCTCCTCCTGCTCCCCTCCAACCTTCCATCCTGTGGTCCTGTGCTGCTTCTGGTGGTATCCCCCAAAGTGATCTGTCCTTCTGTCCCCAGGTGTGCAGGCCCAGGGAAACAAGCGCCCCAGACGAGGAGCAGTTCTCCCCTTTGTCCAGGCTCCGTGCAAAGCAGCGTTGCTTCTCCAGGCTCTGGTTAGGGCCCCTTATCCCTGTGGGGTGCCCGTTCTTCTGGAAACACTGTCCCGCCCTTTGTCGCTTGCTGAAGGTGTTCAGCAGTATCCTGGTATCTTTATGCTCTCCCGCACAGCCGAGGGCTCGCAGCAGACAAAGCTTCGGAGCAACATGGACCACAGCAGCCTCTTGAATACAAGTAGGTTTCTAACTGGAGATAACACATCATAAAACATCAGAACCATTTCAAAGTTGCAAATAACACAGGGAAGCAAGTGGCTCTAGAGGACCATCGTGACAGACGTGGACGAGGATGAGAAGAGTTAGCAGGAAGCATAAGGTGGGACGATAAAACCAAAGCCCAGCATTTCTCTTGTCAGAATAAACCTGAAAGGGGTAAACTGTCCTATTTAAAGAGAAAAATGAACAGACTGAGTGAAAACAGACAAAGGGACCTGACCCTACACGGTGCAGGAGGCAGCGCAGGGCCATTCTCTGTCCCCTCTGCCTCGGTTTCCATGCATGAAGACCAGAAATCATAGTAGTGCACTCGGGATGTCCTTATAAAACCCTTATAGAGGGACGACTCAGTCAGTTAAGAATCTGCCTTCAGCTCAGGTCATGATCCTAGGGTCCTGGGATTGAGCTCTGTGTTGGGCTCCCTGCTCAGCCAGGAGTCTGCTTCTCCCTCTGCCTCTGTCCCCCTCTCTGGCTTGTGCTCTCTCTACGACAAATAAACTCTTTTAAAAAATTGTTTTAATAATAAAAACGTTATCGAACAACCCAGCTTGCTGAGGGCGTTCAAGGCAGCACGTGGGCTGCGGCGGGCACAGAACTGTTAGAGCGGCATTGTTGGCGTTGGTGGTACCACTACCCTGGGCCACGGCGGGAGGTGGAGACTGGCAACCACGCAGGGGCAGCCGAGTGCGGTGTTGAATAAAATGGGCAGAACTGTAGCACGTGGGAAGAGAAGCTCCTTGAAGCGGATGCAAAGACGGAGTAGAAGCCCAGGGAATCCCACGCGGTCTGTGCACCGGGGAACCACGCGGGGAACCCACAGAACAGCATGTAGACACAAGGGCGAGGGAGTCCCGGCACCCCTGAGAGCAGACCAGCCCCGGCCCGAGGAGCATCAGAGACCAAATCAGGGGACAGTCAGCACAACGAACACGCTCCACAGGGCAGGCTCTCGGGACGGTCACACTGAAGATCCACGGCGGCCACCAACTTCTCATCTCCCTGGGACATTCAGAAGCACTTGCATCCACGAAATGAGAACATGACAAAGACCTCCAACTCTGAAACGGAGTCGGCAGCTTTCTCAGGGCACGGCGGACGAACCCGAGGGCTGAAGCTTGCAGGCGCCTCTCCCTGAAGACGTTCACGATGGAGGGATGCCAACAGTATGCTTCCCAAAGCAGGTTCCCCAGAGCACCCCTCCCATTCCGTGAGATGACAGAGGGACAAAATGGCATAAAATTGTGTGCTTTGATGAGCAGACCCTAATTCAAGCCCCACGCTGAACTTCACTGGGTGGGGGACCAGCTAGCAAGTCTCTCGTCTGAAATTGGGGGGACAGTGGTGTCAGTCTTGTGGGATGAAGCAAATCTGATGAGCTTGCGCTGCACCCCACTGCCCGGCCCTGCACCCTGCTCTCCGGCCCTGCACCCACAGCCCAGGGCTGCACCCCTCGCTGCCAGGACTGTTGGTGAGCGGGAGTCACGGGAGGGACGGCGTCACCGTCAAATGTGCCTAGGCGTCCCTCCCGTCCGGGAGCTGGGTGGGAGCAGCGCATGGGTGACAGCGCGGCCACCGCTCTCCGGGCAGCTTCCCCAGAGGCCGGTTCTAGTTTAAGAGCTCCCCCTCCCGCATTTGCGCGTTCCCGCCTCACTTGGTGACGGGCTCCCCCTCCCCCATTTTTAATCTGTGTGTCTGTGAGGACGACCGTGCTGCGGCTCCTGGTCTGACGGGGAGGGTGTTCCAGCTGTGCCATCGATCACAGCGGGTCACGCGGCGGGTCACACAGCAAGAAGGCCGGGAGAGGACGGCTGCGGGCTTCCCACACGCCCCGTGAGGTGGGTTTTCGTTTCCAGGTGACAGCAAGCCATTCCGACCTCGCATTTGTTCGGTGATTAGCGAACCATCATCGGGAAGCCCCGTCGCACGCAGCTTTTCCAAGTCGGCAGGAAACACTGCGCTGGGCGTTGGGTTGTGCGTGTGGCTTGTGCGTCGGCTGGCGGGAACACCGTCACTAGGGAAAGCGCGGGATAGTCCTACTGGGTCCACTCGGCTTCCTCGGGATTTGGGGGTGGCATGAACCCAAGGAGAGGGTCAGGTGGGAAGAGATCAGGGGGTGCAGAGCTGGGCTCCCCACCTCCAGGCTCTTCCTGATTAGCCCCCAGTTTGGACCCAAGTGGGAGCACCACGGGGGGGGGGACAGCCCGGTGGAGCCAAGGGTGTGAGGACCGGCCCTCAGTGAAGAAGAACGGTGTGTTTCGGGATTGTGGGCTGGCGGGAGCCTCAGGGTGCCCAGGGCGTCTCCACCCGCCACACAGCCACCCTCCAGGCCCCGGGCAGCCAGGAGCTGCTCCAGCCTGGCCACTGTGCGGTCAGCGGTCACTCCTCGTCACCCCTTCCTGGAGGGTGTGGCCCAGGGCCTATGCCAGGATGGACTGGGTGGATGTGCCCTGCACTCCATTCGTTCAAAGCACGGGTTTAGCACCTACTGTGTGCAGCACTGAGTGATGGGCACGAGGTCAGGGGTCAGGGCTGCACCCTCAGAAAGACCAGCCAAACGGAGCCTGTTGCTTGTCCCCACGGCAGGAAGGAATCTGCCAGAGAAGGAGAAGCTGTCCGGGGGCCCCAGGCCTCTGCCCACCTCCTGTCCTCATCACTCCACGGAATGACCAGAGCCCTGCTCCACCTGGACGGCCTACAGAGGAGGACGTTGGCCCCTTCACCCAGCATGCCCAGCGAGACAGTGGGAGATGCTGGGGCACAGGGAGGCCCCCGGCCGCCCAGCCTGGGGCAAAGGTCCTGGAGAAGCCTGTGTTTGCACCCGAGCCTGGGGGTGATGAGCAAGGCAAGGCGGCCCCAGGAGGGAGGAGGACAGTGTCTGTGGCGAGTGGAAGAGCTGGGGACACTCAGATGGAAAGGACCCCAGCGCCTGGTGTAGACAAGGGGCACAGGGCCCCGTTGGGAGGGCACCGAGACCCTCCACGCAGTGAGATCCTTACCCAACACTGCTGGGGCTGCCACCTCCCAGGGCCTGGCGGACCCCGACCCAGCCCCACACCCACTGCTGTATCTGCTCTTTGGGCACCAGCAGCCTGAGAACCAGGTCATGATGCTCCCTTTCCTCAGAGGAGGCTGGAGGGCCCCCTGAGACCCCCATGGCTGGGCGAAAACCTGTTACTGACCACGAGTTCGTCCTGCTCACCAGCGCCTCCCGCCTCCAGCCCCAGCCTGACCTGAGGAAGGACAACGAAATGCCAAGGGCCCTAGTCACTGACACGCAGAGGCTCTCCCGCACCGATTTCCCCAGAGCTATATTAGCAAAACGCTGTCCAACAGAAAAGTGAAAACAACCAGTCATTCTAAGAAAAATAATTAATCGAATGCCAAATGTAAGCACTGAAAGTTTTGAATAAATGTAGAGACACAGTTATGAGAGCAAAATATTATCACTTGCCCAGCATAATTATTTTCTTGGAAACAGCCGATGATTAATAAGGCACATTATAAATATGCTTTTGTGCACCAAATCTCATCTCTCCAGCCTAATTAACATGCTACGGAATTGCCCTTTCAGTGCATAAAGACATTTAAAATATATATTTCACGAAATCCGAGTTATTTGTCATAACCTCCAAGAGGAAAAAATAAAATATGAAGAATGCTACAGTCATTTAAATACTTTATAACACAACTGTATTCAAACAAATTAGTCCCCTGGGTTCTGGAGGCACAGGAGGACGCAGGACTCCCGAGGGAGGTGACAACATGCCTCCCTGCGGACCCCGCATCTGCTCCCTTCTCACCGCACGGGCTCGGGGTGCAGAGGGCGGCCCCACGCGTAGGCGCCCGGATCCCCTTCCGTCCGACGGAGCCAGAGGCCTGGACCTGCCCTCACTGCCCTTCACAGGTGCACGAACTGAGGCGGAGCCCGCGGGCGTCACATCCACACACAGAGCGACAGGGTCCCGTAGAGCAGCTCCCCGCGGACACGTCCCTCGTGCGGTGAACCAGGAAATGAGGGTGGAGTTTGACGTCATGAAAACATGGGGGATTTGGGAACACATCTCACGCTGAACCGTTAAACTGTGGTTTTTAAGTGACCGTTTAGATGTCAGTGGCGTTCTACACTGTATTCGCTTCAGGTGCACGATGCCCTGACTCAGTATCGCAAACACCGCCAACGACCGCAGCCAGCCCAGCTGGCGTCCGGCAGCGCTTACGGGGTTTTCTTCTCGCGACGGGAACTCCGAAGACCTGCTCTCGGCGGCTTTCAGACACACTCAGCCGCTTACCGCTGGCCCCTACCCTCTGGGACCGCCGATCCGTTCTCTGCAGGGTGAGCTGGGCTTTTTGGGTTCCGTTTTTAGATGCCACACGTCAGTGAGATCGTACAGCGTTGGTCTCGGTCTGACTTACTTCACTCAGCATCACGCCCCAGCTGCATGCACGTCGTGGCACACGGCAAGATTCCGTCTTTCTGATGGCTGACGACAGTCCATCGTGTGCGTGAACCACACCTTCTTTATCCATTCTTCTGCCGACGGACATCTGGGCTCTTTCCAGAGCTGGCTACTGTAGATAATACTGCAGTGAACGTGGGGTGCAGAGAGCTTTTCCAGTTACTGATTCAGAAACACCAGCAGTGGAATTACTTGATTATATGGTAATTCCATTTTTGAGGCCCCTCCATGCTGTTCTCCAGAGTGGCGGCACGAGCTTGCATTCCCACCAACAGGAGGGCTCCCCTTTCTCCACGTCGTCGCCAACACCTGTTGTTTCCTGACTTGTTGATTTCAGCCGTTCTGCCCGGCGTGACGTCGTGTCTCCCTGTGGTTTGGATCTGCGTTTCCCTGATCATGAGTGACGCTGAGCTCTCTCCAAGTGTCTGTCGCTCACGTGTGTGTCTTCTTTGGGGAAATGTCTATTCATGTCCTCTGCCCATTTTTAAATCGGATTGTTTTTCTTTGGCTTTTGAGTTGTAGGAGTTCTTCATATATTTTGGATACTAGCCCCTTACCAGACATGAAATTTGCCAGTCCTCTCTCCCCTCCATAGGCTGACTTTTCATTTTGTCGACGGCTTCCTTCGCTGCACCGAGGACTTTCGTTTGATGTGGTCCCACTTGTTCATTTTTGCACTTGTTGCTTAATTGTCCTGGGGGAAGGGATTTTACCTTTGTGTCCTGAGCAGGGGGCTCCCTCTGTGAGAATGAAGTGTGACCCCACGGAGCCCAGCCCTGGGTCCCTAGTGAACCCCACAGTGTCCCCTGGCTGACCATGGGCCACAGTCCCTCGCCAGGGATGGGTGTGGGTCTCGCCGTGAGATGTGAAGGGAGGTCCCCGGAGCAGCCAGGAAGCTGATTCTCACCCCCCTAAACAGACACCTGTGAAGAACAAGGTCCAGCTGGTCTTTCTGCCTTTCAGTGCTTTCATTACAGTGTGAGCTCCGGGGCTGCTGCAGCCACCTTGAGACCATGAGGGGAGTGGCCTGTAGTAGAGGCGGGAGTCATGGGGACAAACGCCTAGGCCCGTGATGATATCCTGGGAGCTGCCTTATGCCAGGCTCCGCTCTGCAAGATGGGACGTCCATGCGTCTGAGCCGGCTGACGGGTTTCCACTGCTTGCCGAGGTAAGGGAAACATCACTAACGGCGCTCCGTGCTTCGTAGCGTCGAGTCTGGACCATGGAAAGGAGGTGTCAATGAGTCTTTTGCTGAACAAGATCCAGGTGTCAGCAGGGATGGTTTCTCCTGTCGTGTAGACGCCTCTCCCCGAGTCCTCAGCCGGCCGCCCCAGGGTGTCTGTGTTCTGATCCCCTCTTCTTACAGGAGCACCCGTCACGTTGGACTAGGGCCCTCAGTGACCTCATTTTACCTTCACCACCTCTGTAACAGCTCGGTCTCCTGACACAGTCACACTCTGAGGGTCCTAAGGGTTAAGACTCCACCATGTGGATTTGGGGGGCACGGCTCAGCACCTAACAACTGACGGGACAAGACAGCACTATGTGGGTGTCGGGGAACGCCCCGGGGGCTCCAGGTCGTCTGGGCGTCTCCAGGCTGGAGGAGGCAGCACAGGCCCCAGGCCGGGGGGCACGGGTAACCCTGGAGCCCCATAGCCTGAGGAGCACCGTCTCCAGACAAGGCCTCCTTCCACGTCTGGGATGCGTTTACCCAAGGCTCGAGATTGCAGCTCCCTCGGAGGGTGACGGTGGCCACGGCCGTCCCGCGGTTGCTGGGACAGGTGGGACCAGGAACCCATGCTGACCTCTGGGGAGCAAGCCCGCGGGGGGGCCCCCACCTCTCGCAGCTACACAGCTGTGTCCCAGTCAGCTCCTAACAGATCACCCCTCCTCTCCCCAGAGACCCCGTTCTGAGGGCAACAGGCCCATCACGAAGACGTGCAGGCAACAAGAGTGACCAAGGGCTTCTGGAAGTTTCCAGACAGGGGTCATGGGCGGGACCCTGAGAAAGATGACACATTCCCCTTTAAACCCTCGAGAAACCCACACCCTCCAGGAACTTCAGGGAAGAAACCCCAAATCTGGGCCAGAACCCTCAGAGCCTGCTTCGGACTTGATGCAGTCTGGCCTCGTTTGGTGACAAGCCTTCCATGAAATCAACACATGCTGTTTTTTGAAAATAGAGAATCAATTTGTGTGTTTTCTGAAATTAATTCTTCCTGACAGCCTGGAGATAGCGGGAACCTGCCAGGGAGAAGTGGCGGGTTGCCCTCGAGAGGGGGACCCATCCATTCGGGAAGCCTCGTTCCCACATCTTGAGACCGTGGATGCACCGCAGGGGCAGGCGGGTGAGGGCACGGGCCTCGGGCTCGCGGGTCTGCCTACCCAGCTCTGCATCACGCCTGTTCACCGTCGGGAGGCCCAGCGCTTCTGCACAAGCCCCGCGCCCACCATCGGCCGGGAGAACGAGACGCTCACAGGAGCCACGTGTCCACGGAGGCAGTAAGACACAGACCGTTGTGCAGGTGCCACGAGGACACGGCACAAAAGAACAAACGAGAAGGTAACGTTCGTGGTGACCATGAGGCGGTGCAGCGTGAAGGGGGGGGTGCAGCCTCGAGTGGGGGAGCCCGCGGTCGCTGCCCAGTGGACAGACGCTCAGAAGGACGCGCTACAGCCGGGCAGGTTTCTGTTCCATCAAAGGGACAAACGCCGCAGGGCGCGCCCCGGGTTATCTCCAGGCTGAGCTAATGGCCACTGTGTTGCCCTGTGCATTGATTCCTAGATTTATTTTGTCGTCAAAAGGCTTTGCTCACACGAGGGTCTTTTCTCTCCCCGTGTGGTCGGTGCCAGAGCGAGACCCGCAATGTGCCCGAGCGGAGAGCTCGCTCCTTCAACCTAAAGGCCCAGCGAACCCCCACCACGGCTCTTAAACCCGCCCTTACGCGACACAGTAGCAACAATTCCGCCCGCGATCCGCGACCCAGTGGAGAACCCGCGGGGGATCCGTCCTCCCCCGTGGGGTCCGGGGTCATCCGTGGGCCGGCGTGTGGGGGCCTGGCGGGCCTGGCGGGGTCAGACTTACCCGGCTCACGCAGTCGGCACCGCGCAGTGGCTCGCTCCCCGTGCAGGCCGATCCGCAGGGCGCCCGCGGGACCTCCGGGCAGGAGTGCTCCCCCGCGAGTCCCAGCTCTCGGGGTCTGTGTTCGCAGGGGCGCGGGGCTCGGGCTCGGGCACAGAGCATGACGAGTCCGTGGGCCACCTCCCGACTGGCACGGGACGCGTCTCCCATGAGCAGCAGGCTCGACGGGCACATGGGGGAAAGCTCAAGCACAACCAGAAAACCAGAGAGTCCCCCGTGCGGATCCTGCGCCCGGGGAAGGCAGCACCCGCGAGCGCGAGCGTCGTCAGACGTTGTCCCTTCGCCCCGCGCCCCAGGGAACATGGCAGCCGTCCGAGGGCACAGCGGCTTTGGCCAGCGGGGCGCCTGTTCAGCTCTGGGTCCGATCAGCTCGCTCGGGCAGGAGGCGCAGCACGTCCGTCCGCCGCTGAGCTGTGCGGCGCCTCCATTTTGGATGAACCGCGGGCGTACGTGCGGTACGTGCGGTACGTGCAGTACGTGCGGTACGCGCGGTAGCTCGCCCGTCGCGCAGACCCCGCCCCCGGGCGCATCCTCCGCCGAGCGCGGGATCAAATCGCCGGGACGAACGCGGAGGAGGGTCGCAGGGCAGGAATCGGTCCGCGGGGCCCGCGTGTCCGAGCGACGGCAGCGCTGCACCGACCGCGTCGCGGGATCCCCTGGGGAGTGTGTGCAGAACGGCGCGCGGCCCTGCGCAGCGTCCCGGGCCGAGACCTCCACTCCCGCACCTCCCCCGCGGCTCGGCAGCTGGTTGGAGACTCCCGGCTGACGGCGCGGCCAGGGGCGCGGTCCGCAGGCCGCTCTCTGAACCGCGTGTGTGTGCAGACCCCCGGGGGGAGTGCGTGCACGTGCCGCTCTGCGCGCGGAGACCGTCCGGCTGACCGTGCGTCACGTGGGCGGACACGTGGTGAAGCATTATTCCGGGCGTGCCGGTGGCTCCGGACGGCGCAGTGTGAACGGTGCGCTGAGCGAGGCGCATGCCCTCCCCGGTGTGGGGGCCGTCCAACCCCCGGGGGCCCGAACGGAGCACAGCGCAGAAGTCAGGGATCCGCTCTTGCTGACTGTCCCCAGCCGGACGGAAATCTCCTCCTGCCTCGAGCTCAGGCTGGAACCCACGCCGCCGGCCTCCGGGGTCCCCGGGGCAGACGCCAGACCTGGGCTTCTCAGCCCCCATCATCACGCAGCCAACTCCTTACCGTAAACCCGTTGGTTCTGTTCTCCAGAGAACCTGCCAGATACAAGGACCGTACAGTCGAACGTCTCCGTTAAAGCTGGAGACATCTGTTTCAGCAAATGTGAGTGACGGGAGCTGTTGTGTTTGAAACCTGGTAACTGGCCAGAGGCGCCTCTTCGTGGCTCCGTGGATGGGGCGTCCGTGGCAAGACAGCCGGCAGGTGCTTTGTGATGGAGTGCTTCCCATTCTGGGAAATATTGCTGCTGGAGTGTTAAGTAAACCGGCCTCCAGCGGATCCAAGGCCATCCTGTTGAAATTCGTGAAATGTAAACACACTTTAATTTCTAAAGGGACCGTCGAGGCCTGGCCCCCAGATAGTGGCGAATCCGGGATTTTTGTCTTGGGGTCAGACGTTCTGTCGACCACCGCCCCTGTGGGCACTGCGAACGGGCACAAGAGAGAAGCCTAAGGCCATGCACACACTGGGAGAGAGCGGCAGGACGAGGTCACCGACCACATGGCCCTGAGGAGTGAGGGGCGCCCCGTCCCACAATGTGTGCAGCCGACGGCAGCAGGGCCCCTCCCTGAGCCCGAGAGCACGGGCAGCAAAGCTCACACCTTACACAAACAAACTATGGGTGGATTGAAATCTGAAGACAAATAAACCAACTGCATGACCCCAAAACTTGAGAATATGTATGCTTCCTAAATAAGGAAATAAAATGCCATCAAGGAAACAGATATATTTAAAGATGTCTTTAATGATATGGGAGGAGCCGCACAATGTCCGAAGCCACTCAGGAGCCGGGAGGAAATGTGTGAGAAGTCAGGACAGGGGAGGCCCGCTGTCCCCAGCAGGAGGACTGAGGCAAGCAGAAGAGGCGATCCAGCTTTTCAAGGGAGAATGAGACAGAAAAGTCAACCCAAACAGCCAATGGCATGAAAAGGCTCACGAGGCCAAATCAAGGGTGCTGAGCACCCATTTCCCACCACTACGCAGCCGCCCCTCAAAAGAGCATCTGTGTCTGGTGCCCAGGTGGGCAGGTGCGCGTGGTGCGCAGGTGCAGCAGGGTGCAGAGAAGCAAGCTCCCCCATGGCAGGTGGGACTGGAAACGGCTCCAATCACTCTGGAAAGTCACCAGGCGATGAGCACGGGGATTTGCAGTACCCGTGTTCTGGCACAGCCTTCTCGGTGCCAGGATGTCTTCCTGGGCCACCAGCTCCGCCGCCACGGACCTATGTCCTCTCAGGACAGGGTGACAATTCTACACCCGTGAAGGATGCTCAGGGGCTGCTTGAGGTGGGCTTGGCTCAGAAAGACCAGAGGAGCGGGGGGTGCCCAGCGCAGAGATGGAGGAAAGGCAGGAGCAGGAGGTAAGCTGGGAACAGGCGGGAACGCCCACCATCTTGCCGCCACTACCGTGGCCCACGCACAGTGATAAGGGCGGCGAGGCGCTGGACCAGGCTGCACGTCGTGTGTGAACTCGTGCACTTGCTGTCTGAACGCCATGTGATCTGGTCCAGCAGCGTCATCGTGCCACCACAGCTGCTGACCTCCAACCCGTTCAACTCACGCCCACGCCCCGCCTCCCATGCCCGGGACAGAGGGCTCTTGCTTCCCACACCCTACGGCAGAGGCAGCTTTGAGCACACACCAGGGACCAGACCCGTGCCAGGCGCTCCCACGCTGGTCTTGGCACCAACATCCTGGCGTTGGGCGCTGCTGTCCGTCAAAGGCTGACGCTGCTTGGGAAGGAGCCCGTGTGAAGCTGGGGTTACCTAACGCGGCCCAGGTGTTCCAGCCACTGTGGGGGCCTCCTGACGCTCCCCACCTTGTGCCCCAAACAGGTGGGGGCCAGTGACACACAAAACAGGCCTTCGTGGGTCACAGCTGCTCACAATGCCCTATTTTTAATTCCTCCAGTTTCAACCCAAAACCTCACACTGCAGAAGAGACCGCTCTGTCCCTGCAGAGCCCAGGGCTGTGAGCTGGACCCCGTTCCTCCCGGAAGCCAACCATCAGGCAGGACCCAAGACACAGAGGCTCTCGGTTCAAACAGTTTTCGATGCTGAATCTTCAATGCCTTCCCTGTCCTGTGTGCCTGGGCCATGGACAGATGAGCAGACAAATGGACAATTACAAACAGTGACGGAAAGACAGGGAGAAGCTGTGGTCTGTGCTCTTCCCCGCACCAGACCCGAGCGGCTTTTTCCAAGTGCGTTCGTGTCCCTGCAGGCAGTCTGGCTGACGGGGCGAGCTTCAGGCTCGTGTTGTGTGGGGGGTGGCCGAAGAACATGGCCGCAAGCACACAGGAAGGCTTCCAGGTTATCAGGGTGGCCCATGCCCCCCAGGAGACCATGGCAGACCCTGGGCAGACCTGCTGCTCACGTGACCTCCACGTCCACACAGCGCTGGGGAGGAGGACGCAGGGCCGGGAGCCAGCCAGCCCAGGCAGCCTCCAAGGCTGGAAGGAGAAGAGCCATGCCCAGGGAGAGGGCTGCCCGCTGGTCCTCGGGGAGCGCGGCGTCCCGGCTGGACCCAGACGTTGCAGGCACAGGAGAGAGGGGCCGTGTTCAGACTGGGAGCAGGAAAGCACACGACCCAGCCCGCGGCACACGACCCCCACCCGAACACCCTCCCTCAGTGTGGTGCGCGGCCGCGGGGCTGCTGAGCTTGTGGGCACTGGGCGGGTGGGGCTGTGTGCGGCTCGAGCTTCATTCTCTGCCGGCACCCCCGCAGTCTGTGGGCACACGGCATCCCGTGTCCTGTCCCCGAATCCAGTTGTCCGCGCACGCTGCCCAGCGCCGCGAGCGAGGGTCGCACCTTCCTCCACGGGGACAGGAGTGGGTGACTAACCGCAACACTGGGTCCACATCTACAACAGTAGCCAGTTGTACTAACATAATTCTGAAACAAGAACCCGGGAGAAGTGCAGGGAATGATCTCCTCCTCCCGCTGCGGGGGAGGGTCACCCTGTCCCCGGGAGGAAGGTGGGGGCGTGAGCAGCCGAGGCCCAGGAGAACATTCGCCGGAAACACGAAGCCAGCCCCCTGGTCGCAGAGCGGCCCCAGCGCCCCAGCCGGACCACAATGAGCCCGTTCCAGGTACCGCCCTGCTGATTCCTGGCGATGTTTTATTGACGACGTGGTAATAACGGAGGCTGAAAACAGACGTGCCCCCCCCCATCCGGGTTCCTAAGGGACAGATTCGTAATAATCTTCGTATGCACAATAACAAGACAGATAAATACATCGCACGGTGTCTAGAAGCAAGAACCGTTCTCGGCATAATTAAATGCATGTTTCATAAAACATGTTGGGGAAATCCGAGCGTGTCCTCAAGACATGGAGAGGACACAGACGCGGGGTTCGCTGTCAGCCGTTCCGAGTGTGACTCAACGCCCGTCTGGCTCCGGGAGTGTGTCCCAGGTGCTGACCCGTTCACGCAGGAGGCGGCATCTCCATATGTTGGTGTCGATTCCCTTGCTGAGGGGTTACCCAAGGGGTGCGTGTGCCGCAGTGGACGAGCCCTGCGACCTGTCCCCTCCTGGGGGCGGGGCAGGGCCAGCTCACCGCATGCCCGACTGGAGCACAGTAGGTCGTCCACAGATGCTCACGGGTTGAACTGAACGAACTGAGGCGATGCCTACGTCACTTCTGGTTTCCTCATGGGAGATTCCCAGGGAGGCCTCGCTCTCTTCCCTCCACACCCTCAGGTGAACCCGTGTCACTGTCACCATACCGTGGGGCTCCCGTGGGGACACTGCACTGCCCCTTCCTACTCTCCTCCTGTGCTCGTGGGGAACGTGTGCCCCATCCCAGAGTGTTCCCATGAATTGTCTCCACCCAGAAACACGAGCAGAAGGGACGTGTGTCCCTCGGCCGGGGCTGCGAACACTGACATGAGACTCTCTGTCCTCCTGTGTGTCGTCTGGGGACACAGATCAAAGCCCACCGCCCAGACCTCACCAGAGCTGTACAAGGATTGGGACTGCGGGAGACCCGGCGTGGCCAGGTCCTCCCAGGTACGTGCAGCTCCTCTAACAGCTTGGTCCTGGGCAGGCCCTCGGGGGCCGGCTCTCTGGTGCAGGAAGACCTTCTGTGCCAGCTCGTTCCTGCTCCAAGGACCTGGGGGGTGGGGGGGAGCCTGAAACCAGCAAACCACACCCCAGACCAAACCCAGCCAGCTACGTTTCCTGCAAATCAAGTTTTATGGGCGCTCACCTGCACCGTTCGCTTATTGTCTCTGCCCGCGTGGAGGCTACAGGGCAGAGAATTACAATAGAGACCCCACCACCCACACAGCCCACACTATTCGCTCTCTCATTCTATAAAGCAAGGCCTGGCTACGGCGAAAAGAGCAGGCTTCCTGGGATTTCAGTGTGTTCTGCTCCTTGCTGTGAAAGTAAGGTTTCCAGGATTTACTAGGCACGAGGTACCCCAGTAGCTCACTCACACCCCAGCAGCCCCCAGGCTCCTCTCCGGGAGGGTCGGTTGGTGGGGGGCAAGCAATCTCCAAGACCACGCAGCCAGCAAGGGCCTGCCTGTCCTGGGCCTCCTTTGCAGGGCTGTCCCTCTGGGTCCCTCTCAGGCGTGTCACCTCTGTGGGCACAGCCACTGTGAGAGGTGGGGGCTGCATGCTCACCCCTCCCCAAGCCAAGGCTCACAGCATCTGTGAGTCCTGCCTGGGGCTGCCTTGTTTGGTGTTGGGGGCTGCACCTGGCACCGGGCACCGTGACCCATGGGGCCCCTTCTCGGGGACTCAAGTTCACAGGTAGAAAAAAAAGTATTTGTCCAAATACCTCCCACCATCAGTCTGACCGCCCACTGTCGTCCGAGGAGCTGGCTTCCTGGAGGCGCCGGCTGGGGTGCAGACTTCCCTGGGCCAGGGGTCCTGACCCGCAGCTCCACACCTGGCCCTTTGCAATTGTCCTTTTATTGTTCTTTTTAAAGTCGACGAATCTGAACGCAGTGGTGATTGCAGTCAGTCTGTGAGTCTCAGGCCCGAGAGGCAGAGGCCACTTGCATCCCTGATGCCGTGGGCAGCGTGGCTGGCCGTGCACAGGCACATGCAGACATACACCTCGGGAGGCCTGGGTTCTGTGGGTCTCAGGGGAGCGTGGGGAGAACCCCAGCCTCAAGCCCGGGAGGGAGCCTGCAGGTGCAAGGCTGCTCGCCAGGAGGCCGGGAACCTGGGCTGTGCCTGGCCCCACAGGCCACCTGGGGTCTCCGGAAGGAAGCACAGGGGAGGTGTGCACACGGCCCTGGGAAGCACCAGCCACGTGCCAGGCATGGGGCAGGGGCAGGAGGGAAGACGGGACTCACAGCCTGGCCCACAGAGATGGAATTTTCCAGCATCGCTGCTAAAGACCCCTTATTCAGTGACATCCGCACGGCCCCGGGGACGTCCATAGACTCGGGCCGGCCAGGGCCCCGCTGGCACATACATTACCCATGACTGCAATGCTTCTCGGAATTATGAATTTTAAAACTTTCTAAAACTGACCACATTTTCCTGCACGCTCCATTTACAGAGCAAGGGGACCACTTTTCAGAGCTCCTTATGGGAAATTAGTGACTGGGATTGTGTGTCTCCAGATGCATCCGGGACTGCAGGCCTCCAAGTCTCTCACCGAAATGGCCCTCGTGGGCCCGAGAGCTGTGTTCATCAACGCCGGCTCCGTCTGTTGAGAAATGTGCCCGTGGCCGGGGTGCGGCACCAGCCGTGGCCCCCGGAGAGCCAGGAGCCGCCGTGGAGGCCGCCGAGCGAGACATCTGACAGCACGGGAGCTCAGCCCCAGGCCGGCACGGGAGTGACGCGGTCTCCAGACCCCGGCCCGCGCCCCGGCCGCACCTGGCCCGGGGAGGACAGAAATGGGCTGGCAACGCCTCATTTAGCCGCTCCTGCTGCCTCCCGTCCCCTGCTCGGTGAACCCCCCCAGGCTGCGCCGTCCAACCATCGGACCGAAGGCCAGGCTCTGGCTCCAGCTCTAAACACCGCAGTGTCCCCAGCAAGCCCTTCAGAGGTCAGGTGGCCTCTCCAGGCACTGCAGCGCCCCACCTCCACGCTCCGTCCATACCAGCATCCCAGCCTCTCCTGCTCCTAAACCCTCACGGCACAGGTGTCTCCTCCACCAGGGAGCCAGCCCTAACTGCACAGACCGCCTGGTGCTTGGCTCAAACCCCCTCGTCAGCACTGACGTGGCCCTGGGACTGTCGCATCCCCGATCCATCCCGGTAGCTGCCAACGGAATTCCCTGAGGGCCGAGGCTTCTCTGCTGCCACAGGGTGGCCCGGGCAAGTGCTGGGCTCCGAAGAGGCCACGGCCCTGTGTGCAGCCCCTGCTCCCCATCATCCCGAGAAAGGGCCAAGGAAGCTGTGAGGCTTCGACACCAGACGGGGCACAGCCCTCCCGCAGCTCTGACCACCGCCCGGCACGTGGACCAAAGGCCTGCTAATCATCCCCCGGGGGGGGGGGGGCAGAAAGGCCTCGATGGCGGTCTCAGAATTCCCCTCGGAAGGCGCACGTTAGACTTCAGAAACGTGTGAGAGCGATGACGGGGCTGATGGCCGGTGTGTCCTGAACCGTCTCAGCTCTGAAACAACCAGCAGCAAACAGAACACGGGCGGCCTCCATGGCTCCGTGGGGAGAGTGCTCGGTGCTCTCCCTGCTGGCCTCCTGCCCCCGCCCGGCTGGACACCCCCCCGGGGCTCGGGTGGGGTGGGCGGAAGCACCTGGAGCCCCTGCCCCACCTCCTCGGGAACGGGACACAGAACAAGATACGGGGTCACAGGTCGACAACCAGAGATCGGACGTGTGGCTCGTCAGCCCAACTGCACACGGAACCCCCCCGGATCGGTCGCCAGGCAGAGAGAGACGTGAGGAGTCAGCCCCTCGCCAAGGGGCGTCCACACAGGGCCCCAGACGTGGGTGTGTGTGCTCCCCTCCCCGCCTCTGCGCGGCCCTCACTCCCCCGCTGCTGGGAACGCAGCAGTAGCGAACTGGCCAGGTGGAGACCAGTCCCCTGCAGGGGCCGTACAGAGCGGGAGAGCGGGCCAGGCGTCCGACGCCCTCGTGCGCCGTAGCCTCGGAGGAGCAGGAAGGAGGGCTTCCTGGCAGAGAGGACGCACGTGACCCGGGAGGGCAGAGCATGTTCCAGACCCCGCGTCCCCTCAGTGCCGCCTCCCCCGAGCGGCTTCTGTCTCCTGAGATGCTGGTCGGGCAGGAAGCTCCTGGCCTCCCTGTGTGAACTTACCGAGTCCGGCAAGTGAAGTCCGGGGCCTTCCTCGCACGTGTGAGACTGCACCACGGGGCAGCGTGTCCGCGGGAGCCGCAAATGGAAACCTTCTTGCACATTCCCCTGCGCGGCCACGCCTGTGCCGGTGAAGCGCGTGTGCCCACCGCCCCCGGGCGTGCGTTCTTTCTTTGAACAAAACACAAGGGGAGGCAAAGCGATTTCAGAAGCCTGGGGCCTGGATTTCCTTGCTTGGAGGGGGAGGGAGGTCTGTGAATACTCAGAAATTATGTGCAGTTTTGTGCGTAAACGTCATGCATTTTTCTAGGAGGGGCACCCCCAAATTACACGCGCTCTCAGGAGCACTCGCCGTGCTCAAACAGCAAAGCGCCAGTGGCCGCCGTGAGGACGCCCGGGACCCAGGGCCTCCGCACCTGCCAGAGGACGTGAAACGTGGCCCAGGCTTCACAGGGGGGCGCCCACATCCGATGCCACGAACACGAGAACGGCGCTCCCCCCAGGCTCACACAGGGCCCCTGGCCCGACGGGGCAGCGGGGTCTGGCGTCTGTCGGGAGTGACAGAGGTCCAGTGCAGTGAACGTGCGACAGGACCCCGGGGACGGGATTGCCGGCTCCTGGTGCACATTTCCAGATGCCAAACAGCACTCGGTCAAAACCGTCCACGAAGGCCAGCAGCAAGCGCTGTGCTCATCAACCCCCCACCCCCGTCCAACGTGCACATTCGCACAAAAAACTAAAGGACTTAGAGAAAGATGTGTGTCAACGGGGCCAGAACATACTCTGCCGCTCCCCAAGTCTCCAGATGCCCACTGAGTGGACAGTGCTGTCCCCACCCTTGTCCCACCTTCACTGCTCCAGCGGAGACAACAAAATGTAAGGCCCCTACTCGCACCTGAAACTGGAGATGTTCCCGCGTTCACGATGTGTGCGCCTCTGAGAAACGAAGTGACTTCACGCCATGCACTCATGCTTCTTTCGGTGGGTTTGTCCTTGCCTTAGTGTTTGTAAAAACTCTTTATATATTGAGGGTAGCAACTCAGTGTCACAGCGGTTCTGATTCTGACTTTGTGTGGACGGCACCCTGGAAGGCCTCCTGAACAACGGGGCTACTACTCGTCACTACTCAGTCTGCCCCTGTCCCTGTGGTTTCTCGAGTGACCCACTGGGATATGGAGGTGACCACAGCCCAAGGAGCTGAGCCATGAGGAGCTGAGGCCCACGCACTTGGGGCCCCGCCCTCGTTGTGTCCCGGTTCCCTGGCATTCCCTCAGCCGGACCCACGCCCCTCACCCCGCAGGAAATCCCTCTCTTCCTGAGTTCCCGCAATAAGCCCTCGGCCTAGCCCTCCTCTCCTGAGAAAACTAAACCATTTGGAGCCGGCACCGTTAGATCCAGTGAGGTTTTCAGGAGATGTTTCTGGAGACCCTCTCCCTGGGAGGAGGATGGTGTGTTTTACAAATGTGCTCAGGCCGGGAGGTGAGGGGGAGAGAGCCCCGTGCAAACAGGGTGTGTGGGAAAGAGGGACTTAGAAGCCACCAAACAAAAACCCTCCCCACGAGCAGTGGTGTATTTGGTGGGTGTAGACCCAAAGCAAGCACCCACATCCTTGGACCCCATCTACACGTCCTTGCAATGGCAGCATGGAGAACGGCAGGCACCCAGAGCCCAGGAAAGGGAGTGGAACCGCCTTCCCCGGCTGGCGTCTGCAGAGATGGCCGTGGCGACCCCGTGCTCCTGTGTCCGAGCGAGGAAGCTGGGTCTCCCCGCCCAGGCGGCTCACCTGCAGGGCCACCGACCCGAGCCGCGGGAGACCTGAGGACGGGCTGACTGCGGTCTCCCCATCTAGCAGCCACCGTGGCAACACCAGCCAATGCCAGTCAATCACTGGTCAACCCAAACGTGCACTTTTCCCTTTAAATACATAAGCCCATGTAATAGATAAAGACATGCTCACTTATTCCCTTGATAACGTGCGTGTGCACACACGTGTGCGTGTAGTTGCGTGTGTAGCATGTGCACGTGTGTGTTCAATGCGTGTGCGTGTGCACATCTCACTGCATTACGTGGCACAGGTCGTGTCAATTCCTTGGCCTTATTTCCAGATCATTTTACTCCCACCTGAGGTATAATTGATAAAATATACACTATGCACCCGTTTTAAGAGTTCAGTTTCATGGGTTTTGCCAAAGGTGCGCCCCACACCCGGCCTGCAGAGCTCACCCCGGCCGCCCCGGCTCCCCCTGCTCGTCACCGTCCATCGGATTGCAGACAGACAGACTCGCACAGGACGTCTCTGTCTGCTTCTCTTGCTCAGCATGTTCTCAGTGTGACCCGCGTCCTTGGTGTCCCCGCGGCTCACGCCTCTTCGTTTGGAGTCAGGGCCCACACGTTCCCATTCACAACAGAAACAGCACCGCGCCCATGCCCTCCACCGGGATCGGCCTCACGGGCCGTGTGCAGGTCCAGCCCGAGCCATGGCGCCCGCGAGCACCTGAACACGAGTCTTGTGGGACGCGGGTCTTCTGTCCTCTCGAGTGAACGTCTCAGAATGGCGCTGCTGGGCCGTGTGCTACGCACACACCTAACTTTGTAAGAAAATGCCAACTGTTCTCCAAAGCTGGGTCACCGTGGCTTCCTTCCAACGAGCCATGACATTCTCCTCCACGCTTGGTCTCGTCTTGTGGCCATGGCTCCTCGTGGCGTGGCTTTGTGCTCCCCAGTGCACAACCTCGGTGACGTGTCTCCTTGGCCGCTCTCGTTTATCGCACACGTTCTCTTGAGACGTGTCTGTTCAAAGGTATCGATCTCTTTCTAAAGTCCTGTGGAGTTGTGCGTCCTTCCGACTTGGGACGAAAGTCTCTAGAGCCGTACGGGTGACGGTCCTCGCCGCTACTTCGCGACGTGCCTCGTGCTGTGCTTACAGTGACTTCCAAATAGGGAACGTTTTTAATTTCGATAAAGTGCAATGTATTGATTTTTTTCTTCTTTTGTGGCTTTTTTCCTTTTTTTTTTTTGTCTGTCTGAGAAATGTCTGCTTACACCAAGGTCACAAAGACTGGGTCCGCATGGTTTCTTCTAGCGATTCTAGAGTTTCCGTTCGTCTACGACCCATTTTCTCCCAAAGCTCGTGCGCGTGGAGCAGGGTTGAAATTCGTAGTGTTTCCATGAAGACGTCTGTCCCTTCCTGGCTTCTCTGTTCTGCTCCACCCATCTTCCTCTCCCTCTGACCATATAACACCGTCTTGTCCACACTATTTTATGGTAAATCTTGAAATTGGGAAACAGAAATCCTCCAACTTTGTTTCTTATTTCCAAAATTTTTTGGGGTATTTCAATCCTTTCCATTTCTGCATAAACTTTAGAATCAGCCTGTCAACTCTACAAAGGGTCTTCTGGGATTTTATTTGGGGTCACACGGATTCTACAGACCAGTGGGGTAAGCTGTGGACATTCATCTTCGGACCACAAACGCGGGTCCACAAACATGTCCTTCCACATATATGCTCGTGAGGATGCCTCATACACACTCCGCTTGCTTTGTTCCTCCGCATTTCTTGCTTCAGATGCCATTAAAAGTGGTTTTGTTGTTGTTCGAAGTTGTTAATGTAATTTTTTCTGATGTGGGCATTACTCACTAAAAGATTAAACTGCATCACCAGGGATCACGTCAAAGTCTTTTCCACGGAAGGGGCGGCAAGCAGGCCGTGGGCCAGAGCACCGCTGGACACGCTCTGGACCCCCGCGCCAGGCCGCCTCGAGGCCCGGCCCCTCCACCGAGATCTGTCGCCCGCCGCCGGCTAAGCCCTCTCTGCTGACCATCAGCTGCTCTGTCCGCCCTGAGCAGCACGCCGGCCAGCCCCAGGCCCCAGTCCTCCCTCCGCCCACGTGGACCAGAGCATGTGTGGTTGCTCCGGAGACACCGTTCGCGGCTCAACCTTCTCGCTGACCCCGGATGAACAGCAGGTGCGTGCTGAGTCTTTCTTGACCTTATAGCCGACCTCAGAATGTTCCGTATCTGATAATTCTGCTGTTGACTAAAACCGCATTGTCGCGGGAGGCCCGTTTATCCGCGCGGCACGGCGCCCACACACGCCGGCGGGAAGCAGTGGGGTCACGGTATCAGCTGTGCAGACGCTCGGTCCGGGTGCACCTGCCCCGTCTGCCAACGTCCTGCCAACGCGCATGGCCACGGCACGTGATTGTCTGCTCGGCTGGGAGGTGGGCCCCGCGCCCCCCAGGTAGACGCGCTCTCCCTGCGACGCTGGGAGCTCGGGTAAGTCCAGGCACGAACAGGTGCCCACGCAGGGTGCCCACGAGGCCGCAGCGGGCAGGCTCCGGGGCCCCACCGACGGAGGGGACGGCCAGGGGTCTCGGGTGGGCGAGCTGGCGGGGCCTCTCTCCTTGCCGGCCCCACGTCAGTAATTAACGGAGCTTTCCCTAGAGGCTTCCCCACGCGGACCCTCGGACCCACCCCGCCGCCTGGACCCTGCGGCTGCCGTCAGGGCGCCTCCACGCCTCCCGCACTGGGGCCCCCACGTCCCGGGCTCAGGGCCACGCGCTCCTGCCGACGCACAGCCCTCGATGTGTCTGTGTTTGGTTCTGATTGGAAGACAATAGAAGAATGAGACTCATCTGTATTCGCAGCATCACTAATGTAACACGGAAGAGAAGAAAATAAGAGAACACACAATCCGTGCATGCAAATCCGGCTACAATTTATTACTCACGATAACAAAAAGAAGCTTTTAATTAGGAATCAGCTATTTTAAGGACAGGGGTAGGCGTGGGACATGACTCCCGTGCTCTCTACATAACAATCTTAAAAAGATAGAACTTTGGTAGGAAACACACCAGAAAAATTAACAGGAATTGTGTCTGGGCAGCCAAGTTATGGATGATTTACTTTTTAATTTTCTTCTGTGTGTCTTTAGGTGTTTTCCAGACCCTTTATAATGAGGTTTTTTTGTTGTTGTTTTTAGTTTTTTAATAAAAGTGTGCTTTAAAATCAGGGTCAAGTCAAAGTTGATGTCTACTAATTAAACTACCTATGCCAGGTTGAGGCTGCTAACCCCTGGCGTGCACATGGCCGCGAGGGTCCCAGCCTGGGGGCCCGCGTGCTCCTGCTGGATTTCAGCGCGTGCAAGGAGCGGGCTCCCCCCGCCCCGAGGAGAAGACGCTGCTCTGGCTCACGGAGGGCACGAGCCCGACTTAGGTCCGAAACTGCAGGCCTAGTGGGAAGGCCGCCGGCCCCTCCAGGACTCACACACCCACACGGGAAACAAAGGGAGAGAAAGGGTGAAGGGCATAGCTGTGGTCTGAGTGCCCGCCTCCCCCTCCCCAAATGTGTCTGTGGACGCGCTAGAGCCCACGGGCGCTGGTGCCGGAGGCCCCAGAACAATCGCTCCCCTTCTATCACGGGAGGACACAGCGAGGGGGCAGCTGCTCGCTGGGCAGCAGGCCTCATCAGACAGCGGGGCCGTGGCGTCCTGGGCTTGGACTTTCAGCCTTGGACCCTCTAGGCCAGAGGGTGAGAATGAACGTATCTGTCTGAAGCCCCCGGCCACGGTGTCATCGCTAACACAAGTCCTGATGGACGGCGACAGGTGAGAACCACCCTTCCAAGTGCCCTCTACAGCCCACGCTCTGGTTCAACATGGAATCAGCTCCTCCAGGTGTGTGCGCAGACGGTCCCTGGCCTGCCCTCACTGCCAGGGACCTCCCAGCACACGGAGCCACGTGGCCACCATCTCACAAGGCTCCGTGGCCTCCTCCCTTAGCGACCTCTGCAGGGAAGACACCATCCTCATCGACGTGGGACATTGCTGCTCTGGGCCGCCTGCCAGGAAGTCTGCCAGTGCATCTGCGGCCGCATGCTGGCCACATGAGCCACGTGACGGTCCTGTGATCAGATCTGGATGGGGTCGACTGGAGAGGTTGGGACCCAACCGGCTGGGACTAGAGGTCCCTGTGCAGAAAGAAGCAAGACCAGAATCCCGACACCTGAGCACCCCCGACGCCCCCCACGCTGCACCCCAGGCCAGTCCCCTCATCACTGAAGCCCTGACCGCCCGCCTCCCTGCGCAACGGAGGGACGGGGCCCCCAGAGTCAGAATCTGCAGCCAGGACTCTTCCTGCGGCATCCCAGACCCCACGTCACACAGACACCACTTTTGACAAAACTGAAGTGGAAAGATGCCTCTTGACGATTCGGGGGTCTGCCCACAAACGTGGACACGCGTGGTCCTGGTCTGCAGTGCTGGCAGGCACCTCCCTCTAGGCCCCAGGACCCCCCGGGCACTGGCCAGGGGATGGGGGTGGCCACATACCATGCATCCCGGGGGTCTCCATGCAGACGGGGAGCAGAGCCCTCGCAGAACGCATTGGAACAGAATGGCACAGCCTCACTGCACGCGCAGGCTCCCATCTTGTTAAAGACAAGGAAAGGGGGCTGGGCCTGCAGGAAGTCCAGTCCGCGACAGGTGGGAGGCCCTTCGGGATGCGGCACAACAGGTGGTGAGTCTGAGAGTCCGCGACGGAGAACAGCAGTTTCTGGCAAAACCGTGAAAGAAGGAAGCGCCCGGGCAACAGAAAGTTCCCTGCAGGCAGGGCCGCTGGACAGAGGGCTCTGCCACAGGCCCTGGGGGTTCTGTCGGGGGTCAGGGGGCGTGCTGCCCTCAGGAGCAGAGAAAAGCCTGGAAACCATGACATGCCTCCAGGGCCCCTCCTGCTCCAGACCACGCATCTCGCTCAGGCCATCATCCCCTTGGGCCATCGTCCCCCTCGGGCCTTCCCTGGCCTCTGGGGAGGAGCCGCGCACCAGCCCATTGGACGCTCGCCCTCAGTCTCCCCACCCCCCTCCTCCACCCGCCATCCACTCGCGCTCTTTCACTTGCTTGTCTGATAGCCCCCTCCCCCGATCCAACCCCCCCGGCCGCCGGGTGTGGACGCTCAGCGAACCTGATCCAACCCCACGGCCGCCGGGTGTGGACGCTCACCCCCAACCTGACCCAACCCCACGGCCTCGTTTTTTGCTAAGCGTAAGTGACCTCCCTGGTAGACGTCTCCCCGAGAACTTTAATGCTGTTCTCATTAACTCTCTCAAGCCCCCTCCCATTTTCAGGGACCGTTCTTTATGCAAACACAGTGGTTAATTAGACAGTTTGTCGAGCTGTTTAAAATGCATTCTCCTTTAAAAGAACAAGTAATCACAATAAAGAAATCACAGCATTTTTAATATCAACTAATTCTTCCATCAGATTCTTAGAAAAATGAGTTCACATAAGTTATTAATTCGCCTCCTCTAATTTCATTCATAAATAAGTAAATGCATCTCAGCTCACGCTGACAGATGGGAAGGTCGTGATACAGGAACCACTCCACGTTTGGAGAGAAATCAGGGGGCGAAAGTGACAGGGATGGATTCAGGTGCCCTGGGGGGTCAGTGCAGCCTGTCGCACCCGTCAGAGCTCCCACATGGGCACCGTTCTGTCCTGTGAAACACCAGCTGCCCCGCTCAAGGCCCAGAGCACAAACACGAATCCAAAGGGACGAGGAAGGGCACTTCTCTGAAGCAACAAGAGGCACTGGGCTAAGTGGTGGCCGGCGGGACGGGCAGCGGAGCCCGGGGCCCTGGTGAGGCCAGAGCCCAGCACAGCGCCGGAGCCGAGGCGGCCCGCAAACGCTGCAGGCCAACGCCAGGCCGCGGTGCAAGGATGGGGACAGGCACGCAATGCGTCACAAACCCGACTCCTCGGGACCCTCTGGGCTGGCGGCCCCTGGAAGACGACAGCACCCAGCGCTGTGTCTACAACGCAGACGGGCTCAGAGAAGCGGCCGGGCTGGGGCACACCGCCAGCTGACCGTGTTCCCAGGAAGGCCCGGAGGACACTGCAGTGTCCACCGTGATGTGAGGGTGGCTACCTCGTGGCCAGAGCTGGTGGCTGGTGCTGTCGCAGTCAGGCTCCCCAACAGCAGCTGGGGGTCTGGATCGCCCATCGGCAGGACGGGGGTCATCGCAGGCCGAGCAGCAGGCAGGACTTGCCATCATCCAGACCTGCAGACACCACTGAGATGCCCTTGAACCTGCAGCTCCGAGGCAGGAGGGGTGGACGGCCGACGGGCTGTTGCTCACTCCTCCCGTAAAAGGAGGCCAAGGGTGAGGCTGGGAGGCCAAGGACAGTGTCCAAGAAGAGTGACCGCCCCTGCTCAGTGTCTGCACCTGGATCCACAGATAAAGGGAGGGAGGAAGGCGCCTGGATGCCGGCGACAGCAACCCCCACCTCCCCTAGATGACCTCTGGACGTTGACCTGGGGAGGAATACCCTCACCCCAATAGAGCAGACAGGCTCCTGGGGGGCGGCCGCCCGTGTTCCAGGCACATTCTCCACGGACGCCACGTGCACGCGATGACTGTGTTCCTGCCCAAGTGGGGCATCTGAGGGTGGCCTGCGGCAGCCGTGTGGACAGCTCCCATGCCCTGAAGCCCTGAAGACGAGGCGTGCGGGCAGGCTCCACCCCCCACTTGGTGGATACCTGTGGGCCCACCATTCATTGGCAGAGCCCCACACTGGTTCCTGACCTGTGGGGAAGACCAGGTGGAACGTTCCAGAACTCCTCTCCCTCACCCAGATGAGAGACCGAGAAAGAGATAGACACACAGGCACAAAGAGATGAAACCAAAAGCAGTACCACGTCCCAGGGGGACAGCAAACTCGCCTCCCACCTGTACAGACCTAGGGATGCAGGGGTGAGGCTTCTTACAGGGAGGTGTCCCGGGAGCCCAGTGGCCCTGCATGCAGGGACTGTCAGCAGAGGGTGTGAGGACCCGACTCCGGGCCACCTCTGAGGGGCTGTCCCAGCTCAGAGCCCCAGGGCACTCTGCTGAGAACCCTCCTCTGCCCAGTTCCTGGAAGCCCCCCAAAGGCTCCCCCATACCTGACCTATGCTCCGCAGAGCCAGGGACAACCTTCAGGAGCCCGGACAAGCATCTCAAACCAGGTGGCCAAAGGCAAGCTGCCTCCCCTCCTCATAAAAGCTGCCTCTGGCCACCCGGGCCCCCACGTCCCCCTCACGCCCTCCGAGCCACCTGTATGGGGGGTGGTCAGGCTGGGTCAGCAGCTCCATCTGTGGGTGTAGCCTCAGCCACTCCTGGTGGGCCAGGACACAAGCTGGCCTTTCTAGAGATGAGTCACAGAGAAGGGCGGGGACTGGGGGCTGAGAGTGGGAAGCCACCTTGATCGGGTGGGCATAAACCTCGCTGCCCCTGGGGCCGCCCGGGTGCAGGCCACTTTCCCAGCTGCCTCTGGCCACACCGAGCCTGGTAATGGGCCGGCCGCGCACAGCTCTGCCCCCTCTGCAGGATTTGTGTGGCATCTGTCTCTGGCGGTGGCGTGCTGGGACTCCAAGCAGAAGCCAGCGGCCAGGTCCTGAGCTCTGGGCTCATGCCTCGGGTCCTCTCTGATTTGGAGTCTCTGTTTCCCAGCCCCCACTTCCTCCCTAACTCACTGCCCATCCCTGCCCCTTGCAGTGGAAATGCCATCTGGGAAACATTTCCGAGCCACCTGCACAGTTCTTTCCTCCAGCACGGCTGCTGTGTCTCTGTCATTAGCCACACATGGTGCAGCTGCTGGGAAAAAATGATGGTAAGACCCAGGATCTCCCACTGTGACCACATGCACCCATGAGAAGATGGGATGAGCCCCCCATGCAATTCGGGGTGTGGGGACAGCGACCAAGGCATGGGCAGGTCACATGTGACCCAGGATAGTCTGGCTGGTTCTTCCTGGAGGTCAGAGGAGGAGCCCATCTTCCAGTCTAACAGATAAAAGAGTTTGTTCAAAAACATAATAGCATTCACATATCAATCAATATGAACACCCATTAATGAAATGAGGGATAAAAATCATACAATCATCTCGAAAAAAACAGAAAAAGCATTTGACTAAATTCAGCATCCATTTATGATAAAACACTTAACAAAGTGGGTATAGAAGGAATGTACCTGAACATTAAAAAGGCCATAAATAACAAGCCCACGGCTCACATCACACTCAGTGGTGAAAAGCTGGAAGCTTTGCCCTCTAAGATCAGGAACAACACAAGGATGTCATTCTCACCACTTTCATCCAACCTGGTTCTGGAACTCCTGGCCACAGCAATCAGACAAGAAAAAGAAATCAAAGGCATCCAAATTGGTAAGGAAGAAGTAAAACCGTTTGCAGATGACATGATGTTATATACAGAAAACGCTAAAGACTCCAACAAAAAACTGCTAGAACTGATACATGAATTCAGGAAAGTCGCAGGATACGTATCAATGTACAGAAATCTGTGGGTACCTGCATGGCTCAGTCGGCTAAACATCTGACTCTTGATCTCGGGTCAGGCCTCAATCTCAGGGTCATGAGTTCAAGCCCTGCGCTGGATTCCATGCTGGGCATGGAGCCTACTGAAAAGAAAGAAAGAGGAAAGAAAGGGAAGAAAGGGAAGAAAGGGAAGGAAGGGAGGAAGGAAGGAAAGAGAGAGAGAGAAGAAAGAAAGAAAGAAAAAAGAAAGAGACGAAGAAAGAAACCTGTTGCATTTTTATATACTAACAATGAACTGTAAGAATGAGAAATTAAGAAAACAATCTCATTTACAATTATATCAGAAGGAATTAAATACCTAAGAATAAATTTAACCAAGAGGTGAAAGACCAGTACACTGAAAAGCATGAGACACCGATGAAAAAATTTTAAAAGATACAAATAAATGGAAAGATACCCCATGCTCACGGATTGAAAGAATCCATGGTGTTAAGATGTCCACACCACCCAAAGCAATCTACAGATTCAATGCAATCCCTATCAAAATTCCATGGCATTTTTCACAGAAATAGAAGTAATAAATCTAAAATTCATATGAAAGCGTAAAAGACCCCAAACAGGCAAAGCAATCTTGAGAAAGAAGAACAGAGTCGGAGGCACCATGCTCCCTGGTTTCAAACTATATTATAAATTATAGTAATCAAAACATAGCATATTAACATAAAACAGATACATGGATCAATGGAACAGAATAGAGGGCCCAGCCATAAACTCATGCACATATGGTCGATTAACTCATAATAAAGGGGGCAAGAATATACAGCGGGGAAAGGACAGTCTCTTCAACAAATGGTGTTGGGAACACGGACAGCTACATGCAAAAGAATGAAACTGGACCACTATCTTACACCACACACGAAAGTAAAGTCGAAATGGAGTCAAGACTTGAACATAAGACCTAAAACCATGAAACTCCTAATAAAAACCACAGGCAGGAAGCTCTTTGACATCAGTCTTGGCAACGATTTTTTGCATCTGACTTCAAAAACTAAGACAACAGGGTAAAAATGAAGAAGTGGGACCACATCAAACTAAAAAGCATCTTCACAGCAAAAGAAACCATCGACAAAATGAAAAGGCAGCCTATGATATGGGAGAAAATATTTGCAAATAAAAGACCAGATAAGGAACTGATATCCAAAATATAGAGAAAACTCACCCAGAAGCCAAAAACCAAATAATGTGGTTTAAAAGTAGGCAGAGGACCTGAGTGGACGTTTTCCCAGAGACGACCTGCCAACAGACACGTGAAAAGCTGCCGGACATCACTCATCAATAGGGAAATGCAAACCAAAACCACATTTCACCTCACACCTGTCAGAACGGCTCGTGTCGAAAAGACAAACTAATCTGTTCTGTGTCGACTGCATCTCAATTAATAAAAACAGTGGCAACAATGTAGTTGGCGATTATCGCTTCTGGGTGAGTGAAATGCTGCCGCCCAGTTGTGAGTGCAGAGGGACGAGCTGGGAAGGCCCCGTATGAGGCACGTGCAGCGCTCGTGCACCGCACGGCACTACTTGAAGTGGACTTGCATCCGTTATAAATGGATATTGCAAACTCTAGGGCGACCACTAAAACAAACTGAGGGCCTCAGAGGGGAGGGGGGTGGGGGAATGGGATAGACCGGTGATGGGTAGTAAGGAGGGCACGTATTGCATGGTGCACTGGGTGTTATACGCAAGTAATGAATCATGGAACTTTACATCAGAAACCAGGGATGTACTGTATGGTGACTAACATAACATAATAAAAAAATATTATTATAAAAAAAATTAAAAAGTTAAAAACAGCAACAACAGAGGAAGTGCAACAGATGTGCCACGAGAGGAGAGAAAATGGAATCGTGCAAACGATCAGTTAAAAGTATAGAAAAAGAGCCGATGCCCAGAGAAGAAACAGAGCAGAGAACAACGAACGGCAAACAGTAACTAAAGCTCTGGATGCTATTCCCACTGTAGCAACAGTCACTTTAAACGGGAGTGGCGTAGTTAGAATGGCAAAAATTGACAAGGCAAGAAACAACAATTGCTGGAGAGGATGTGGAGAAAGGGGATCCCTCCTACATTGTTGGTGGGAATGCAAGTTGGTACAGCCACTCTGGAAAACCGTGTGGAGGTCCCTTAAAAAGTTAAAAATTGAGCTACCCTATGATCCAGCCATTGCACTACTGGGTGTTTACCCCAAAGAGACAGACGTAGTGAAGAGAAGGGCCATATGCACCCCAATGTTCATAGCAGCATTGTCCACAATAGCTAAATCGTGGAAGGAGCCGAGATGCCCTTCAATAGATGACTGGATTAAGAAGTTGTGGTCCATATATACAATGGAATATTACTCAGCTATCAGAAAGAACGAGTTCTCAACATTTGCTACAACATGGACGGCACTGGAGGAGATAATCCTAAGTGAAATAAGTCAAGCAGAGAAAGACAACTATCATATGATTTCTCTCATCTATGGAACATAAGAACTAGAATGATCAGTAGGGGAAGAAAGGGATAAAGAAAGGGGGGGTAATCAGAAGGGGGAATGAAACATGAGAGACTGTGGACTATGAGAAACAAACTGAGGGCTACAGAGGGGAGGGGGGTGGGGGAATGGGATAGACTGGTGATGGGTAGTAAGGAGGGCACATATTGCATGGTGCACTGGGTGTTATACGCAAGTAATGAATCATCGAGCCTTACATCGGAAACCGGGGATGTACTGTATGGTGACTAACATAATATAATAAAAAATCATTATAAAAAAAATAAATAAACGGGAGTGGCGTAAAGACGGCGACTAGAAGACACAGACTGCCGGGGTGCAGGAGAAGCAAGACCCAGCTATATGCTGTGTACAAGCAACTCGCTTTCTATGTGAAGGCGCTGACAAAGCCAAGGGATGGAGAAAGCCATGCCCTGCTCACACTGGTCAAAAACAGCTGGAACCATTCCGCTAAGGTCAGACAGAGCGGGTTTCAGAGCAAGGAAGGTCCTCAATGATAAAGGAGGGCATTACGTAATGATAGCAGACTCAATTCTCCCAGGAGGTGTAACAGTCCTTGATGTGCACTGGCTGGCATCAGAGCCCCACGAACCCCACCCCACCTGGTCAGGTCCTCCCCCTCCCTCAGCCCCATGGTCTACACTGCAGGCACACTATAGGCCTGGCACTCATCCCCACTGTCCTGAGATGTGGGAGCTCTACCCACCCTGCCCAGCTTTGCTCCCTTCAGCTCCCAGATGGCTTCCCTGAGCTCCCCCTTCACCACACACCTGCTCCCCCTTCACCATGAACCTGCTCCCCCTTCATATGCACCTGCTCCCCTTCACCATGAACTGCTCCCCCTTCACCACCCACCTGCTCCCCTTTCATGCGCACCTGCTCCCCCTTCACCACCCACCTGCTCCCCCTTCATGTGCACCTGCTCCCCTTCATCATGCACCTGCTCCCCTTCACCACACACCTGCTCCTCCTTCACCATTCACCACGCACCTGCTCCCCCTTCACCATACACCTGCTCCCCCTTCATATGCACCTGCTCCCCTTCACCATGAACCTGCTCCCCCTTCACCACATACCTGCTCCCCTTCACCGTGCACCTGCTCCCCTTCACCACGAACCTGCTCCCCCCTTCACCACGTACCTGCTCCCCCTTCACTACGCACCTGCTCCCCTTCACCACGCACCTGCTCCCCTTCACCGTGCATGCTCCCCCTTCACCACGTACCTGCTCCCCCTTCACCACGCACCTGCTCCCCTTCACCACGCACCTGCTCCCCTTCACCGTGCATGCTCCCCCTTTACCACGTACCTGCTCCCCCTTCACCACGCACCTGCTCCCCTTCACCACGCACCTGCTCCCCTTCACCGTGCATGCTCCCCCTTCACCACGTACCTGCTCCCCCTTCACCACGCACCTGCTCCCCTTCACCATTCACCATGCACCCGCTCCCCCTTCGCCGTGCACCCGCTCCCCCTTCACCGTGCACCTGCTCCCCCTTCACCACGCACCTGCTCCCCCTTCACCACGCACCTGCTCCCCTTCACCGTGCACGTGCTCCCCTTCACCATGAACCTGCTCCCCCTTCACCACGCACCTGCTCCCACCTGCAGCCCCTCCCCGCTCTAGCTGTCTAGAGTCCCCACTAGCCAGCAGTGGGTCACAGGTGAAGACCTCTAGCAGTCCAGGTAACAGAAGCCAGCAGGGGTTGTCCTTGGCCTGGGCTCTTGAGAGAGGGATGGTTGGAGATTCACCGCCAGCCCCCTACCCAGGAAGGATGCAATGAGGGAGGTTGAGCAGGGTGGCTGCTGTGGGGACCCCCAACCCTGGGATGGGAGGCAGGGGCTGGTGTGAAGACTCTTCACAGAAGGATGCTCCAATGACCCCATGCTCTTAAGCTCAGGAGTCCAGACCCCGCCCCTGAGGCTCCAGGCAGGAGGTGGGAGTGGGGTTCAGCATCAGGACTTGGGGCACCAGCTCTCTGAAGGCGTCTAGATGAGTCATCATGTGACAGAGCCCAGCAGAAGCCCAGGTGTGCTCACACTGTGTGAGGCTATGTCCCTGACACTGACCCCCCACCTCTGGTTGCCCCCCCCCCCGGACGGGATGGAGGCCACTCTTGGGCCCCGTGGCTGACCTGCAGGATATCCGACCTCCTTGCCTGGGTGGCCCTGACACTCTGTGTGGGGTGAGCAAGCAGCAGCCACCCCGTGGGGGAGGGGGGCTCCCCAAGCAGAAAGGGGTCAAGGATCTGTCCCCTGAATCACGGGGACCACTCGTGTTCTCTTCCCAGTGACTCTGAAGGAGCGTGAGCACTCACTGAGGTCTCTGGAGAAAGAGCTGAACCAACATAATCGAAGCCTCAGAACGCCACGTGCGCGTGGCTTCGAATCATGGTCACCGGGAAGCAAGTTGGAAAGGGGCATTCACACAAGGAGGGCTTTGCAGAGCAGGGGCGCAGAGCGGAGACACGCCACCACGGACTCGGGGACTGGGCCAGGCATTTGTACGGGGAGCAGGAGGCTGAATTTCAGGGTGGTGCCTGAGCTTTGACAAAGACTCCTTGTCCAATATTTGTTGTGGAGGCAGAGATAACTGTCAAGTAGCACGCACTCCACTCGGCACCACCCCCAGGAGTGAGAACCCAGGAGCCAGAGGGGAGGGGAGGGAGGAGGGAGCAGAGAGGGGATAGGAGGGGAGGGAGGGGAGAGGGAAGAGGGCGGAAGGGGAGAGGGGAAGGGAGAGGGAAGGAAGGGTGGTGGAGGGGAGAGGGAGGGGAGAGACTATCACTGCTCAGCCTCACCGGTAACGCCCAGGCCTGTTGAACTTTGGGAGAAATTACCTGGAATGGGAGAATATATTTGCAAATGACACTACAGATAAAAGACTGGTATCCAAGATCTACAAAGAACTTCTCAAACTCAATACACAAGAAACAAATAAATCATAAAATGGGCAGAAAATATGAACACTTTTCCAATGATAACATACAAATGGCTAAAAGACACATGAAAAAATGTTCAAAATCATTAGCCATCAGGGCAATTCAAATCAAAACCACACTAAGATACCACCTTACGCCAGTTAGAATGGCAAAAATTGACAAGGCAAGAAACAACAATTGCTGGAGAGGATGTGGAGAAAGGGGATCCCTCCTACATTGTTGGTGGGAATGCAAGTTGGTGCAGCCACTCTGGAAAACAGTGTGGAGGTCCCTTAAAAAGTTAAAAATTGAGCTACCCTATGACCCAGCCATTGCACTACTGGGTATTTACCCCAAAGATACAGACGTAGTGAAGAGAAGGGCCATAGGCACCCCAATGTTCATAGCAGCATTGTCCACAATAGCTAAATCGTGGAAGGAGCCGAGATGCTCTTCAACAGACGACTGGATTAAGAAGCTGTGGTCCATATATACCATGGAATATTACTCAGCTATCAGAAAGAATGAGTTCTCAACATTTGCTACAACATGGACGGCACTGGAGGAGATAATGCTAAGTGAAATAAGTCAAGCAGAGAAAGACAATTATCATATGATTTCTCTCATCTATGGAACATAAGAACTAGAATGATCAGTAGGGGAAGAAAGGGATAAAGAAAGGGGGGGTAATCAGAAGGGGGAATGAAACATGAGAGACTGTGGACTATGAGAAACAAACTGAGGGCTACAGAGGGGAGGGGGGTGGGGGAATGGGATAGACCGGTGATGGGTAGTAAGGAGGGCACGTATTGCATGGTGCACTGGGTGTTGTACGCAACTAATGAATCATCGAGCTTTACTTCAGAAACTGGGGATGTACTGTATGGTGAATAACATAACATAATAAAAAATATTATTATAAAAAAAAAAAGAAAGAAATTACCTGTGAATCCCAGGTCCGGGTGCCCATTTCCACAGAGCAGACGGGACCCCTGTGCACAGGGGCAGGACTCAGGAAGGGAGGGCCCCACACACCTCCCCAAACTGGCCTGAGCGCTGACTGGGCACGCGGCGGTGGGAGCCCAGGGGCAGCTCTTTGTTCAGGAAACAAAGCAAGGGGCTGCTGGGCCTCCAGCTGAGGCTGGGGGGGGGGGGTCCCCTCCCAGGTGAGGGACCAGGTAACACCAGCCACCAGCTGTCTCCACAGGTGGACACTGAGGGTGCAAACCAATGGCTACAATGGAAACGCACTGAGGGCCAGAGGCTGCCCGGCTCGAGCGTCCTGGGCTGGTGTCCTAATGAGCACAACACTCCAGAGGCTGCAGCCTCTCCTCCTAGGTCCCTTCACGTGCCACTGGCCCCTCCTGGCCCCTCACCCCCACCCCAGGCCCCCGAGACGGGGCCGCAGAGCACAGCCTTGCGGGGAGGTGCTGGCCTCCACCAGCAGACAGGCTCCCCGATGAGGGAGGCGGGGTCTGCTCTGGGAGCCCCACACCAGCCTCAAGGTTAGCATTAGCAAGCAGCATCGGCTTTCGACTGATGCCAGATTTGGATCCTGAGACTTAAAGACAGTCCTGACCCAAGGGAGGATCCCTCGAGGACACCCAGCCCAGAGCAGGGGCCGCCCCTGGGGGAGCTGGGGCCAGGCTGGACTGAGGCCGCTGCATGTGGCTCCTTGACCACTAAGCCCTCTGGTACTGGGGGATGGGACCACGCTCCTCCCACAAGATCCCCCACGAAACAGATGTGGGCTGCCAGCCCCTGCTTGCGGGGCGTCCCCGGGCCAAGCCCCCGCACGTCGCCTACTCTCTGACTTGGAGTCGTGGGAAGGAGCATTTAGGTGGGGAAGACCTTGTCCCACATGGGGATGCCCACCCCGGGCCTCAGGGGAGGGCCAGAGAGAGGGGCAGGGGGCCACACCCGCAGCTGCAGCGCCTGCACAAGGCCTGGGAAAGGAACTGTGTGTGTGGACAGCCCAGGGAGCAGGTCATGGATGGGGAGCTCCTGGGACTTGCAAAGCATCAATTCGAAGTCTCTGCGGGTGAAAAGGTGGGGACGGGACCCCAGAGAGCTCACACGCTGTGTCATCTGGGTGGCTATGTCCGGGTCCCCACAAACAGCACAGACCTAGGGATGAGTGTGCTAGTCCTACCCCCACGTCCCCCCAGAGCCCCCCAAACCCTGGGGGGTGGCCAGTGAGGGCACGGCCCCCTCCACCCTACCCCTTGCATGGGGGGCACCCAGTCCTGGAAAGAGTGAGATCTGGGCGCTCGGTGACCCTCCCCCAAGGTTGACGGGAGCCAGACTGGTGTGCAGAGGGGCCCACCGCCCTCCCCCACAACGAGGGAACGGTTCGGAGAGGATTCTGGCTTGGGGTTCATCCCACTGGGGAGACAGCGCATCTTTCCCCAGAGATCCGAAATGAAGTGGCTGCTCAGCCCCTGTCTGGACACTTATAAGCAGCCCAGGGCCCTGCCGGCAAAGGCCCCGGGGCGCCCGCACCACCTCAGACCCTCCCTGCTGGAGACCGGGGCGCGCAGGGCACGGCTACGGGAGAAGCATAAGTAATCACTTGCCTCCTTGTGCCCAAATGTCCTTGCAATTAGCAGTTCTAGAACATAAATAAATTGAACCCTGTAATTTGTCAGAGTCCAAGCATGCTTTCCCGTCCCGAAAACAAACAGGTGTGTGTACACTTCAGAGCAGTGTCTGAGGGAAGCTGTGCCACCTGAATTACGAGACCTGTGCCCCCGCGTTCAAGCCAAAACTGGGGGTGGGGGTTAGGACGGCCCAGCCTCTTCCGGTGCTGGGCTGGAGGCAGGCCTGGGCCACGGGGTGGGGGGCCTGAGGTCAGAGCAAGCATCCTCCAGGCCCAGGGCACCTTGTGGACCCCACCAGCGTGTTGCCTTCACCAAATGCCCAGCTGCAGGGCTTCCAGAACATTCCATCCCCTCCCTCCTCTAGCAGCACGTGCAAAAGCCAAGCTATGCAGCACAGGGGGAGGGGCCTCACCTGTCATTCCTCACACACCTGCAGACACACCCAGGCCAGGCAGCTCCTGGACCAGCCCAGGAGGAAGCCTCAGCTGCGGCCCCGTCATCTGTCTGCCCGGAGCAGAAGCAGGGAGGTCTTCTGAGCCGCAGGGATGCATTCCAAGGACTTTCCGGTAAGAAACAAAGCAAAAATCCAGGCATTAACCAGTGAACTGGTCACAGACGACAGTCCTGTTCGGAGACAGTGACTCCCTTGTTCACGTATTTACTTAATTTTAAGTAAGGCTCCCCAAATCCCTAAATCAACAGTGGATTCTGTAAATTGTTGCATAAGAGGAAAACCAAAGTCCTGGGAATGGCTGTCCGCATGAAACCGCGGTGGCACAGCGCCATCTGCGGGGAGACGGGGACACAGCCCCCGTCCCGCTCCACGACCGCGGATCCCACAAAGGGAACCAGGAACGGCTTGCAGAACAAAAGAGCAAACTGTGGCCGCCATAATTCAAAAACCCTTACATGAAACGTCTGAAATGAAGTGGAATTATTTTTAGGGAGATCTTATCTGAATAGGAGCTTCTGTGTTCCGCAGACTTCGGTTTCAACGGCCGTTGACGAGCTCATGCGTGGGGGTCCGTGGCCCCCTGAGGCTAGTATCCCACGCGGACGTGAACTCGTGAACTCAGGCAGCAGGACGGGAGCCCCCCAGGCCGCTGGAGCCCCCGGGAGAAACAAGGCCTGCGTCTGCTCTCCGAGGCTGTGAGACCGCGCGGCCCTAAGCCGCTCCCTGAAGACCCAGGCGCACAAACGGCCGACCTTGGCCTGAGGAAGCCCAGGCCTGTGGGCGACCCAGCCCCGGCGGGCGGGAAGGCTGGGACAGGAGAGACTGCCGTGGGGAGCTGGCCGGGCTGTGCTCTCTCTGCTTCTTTGGCTCTTCCCTCTTCCCCTGCCCCCCTTTCACAAACGTCCTCAGAGCCTCTGTGTGTGCGGGGCACAGAGTGGGGGGCTCTGGGGGCCTAAGAGGAGTGGCTCATGGAGATGGGGCCTTTCTCCCCAGAATCTCAACGTGGTCTGGATGCAGGGCCTGTGAGGTGCACCCAGGACTTCCTGAGATTTGAGAAAAAGAAGGGCATGACCTTCCTCCTGTCAGTTCTCAACATTCAGTGGCAACCCTTGTTTCAGTAAATGGCTCTTTGTTTCATTTTGGGAAATCACATCAGGGACAGAGGTAACAGAATTCTTAAAAGGAGTGCTCTGTGGGGTCTTGAAGGATGAGTCAGATGTTGGTACTGGAGATGATGGAAAATATTCAGGCATTTCCCCATCCTCCCATCCACCCATACATCCAAATACCCATTCATCCACCCGCCACCCACTTACCCCTTCCTCCCTCTACCCGTCCACCCATCCATCTATGCACCTATCCACGCACACACTCCAAGCCACCATAAACTGATGCGTGCTCACCATGGAAGGCCTCCCCTGCAGGGTGTGAGTCTGGACTGATAAATGGGACTCAGGGATACCCCGTGTCTCTGGGTGTGTTGGAAGCTCCGGGCGTGGAGTCAACAGATCCTAATTCACGTCCTCACTTGGCTCTCGGCAGGCTGGCCCAGGCCGATGACCCGACTGCTCTGGGCCCCAAGGCCACACCTGTAAATGGGAACGATAAGACCCCCTTCTGAGCATCACTGAGAGGATTTCAGGAGACACTGCAGGGCTCGGCGTGGCGGGTAGGGGTGTCCCCAGATGGGTCATGTAAAGCCACACTCAGCCACGTCCTCTGCTGGCTCCCTGTCTCTGCCCCCACCACCACCCCCCCACCGCCTGTCCTGGCCCCACTTCTATGGCCAGCAAAGGAGTGTGGCTGAGCAAGGAGGGTACACGGGGTGCCCTCACCTTGAGCAGGACCCACTGAAAGATGTCTGCCCTCCACACCCACCCCCGCAGCATCTCTGAGTTCCCCTGATAAGGGGGAGGACGAAGAGAGAATGAGGGGACAGCAGCAAGCAGGTGACAGGTGCAGGGCTGCAGGCCTTGTGCTCTGTGAACCAACCGCTACCTCCCGAGTCCTCTGACACGGCCAAAGGCAGGGCTCACACGAGGCCCATAAACAGGGTGTGAAAGGGACACAAAGGGGTGCTGAGGGGGATGGAGAAGGGACCCCAAGTCCTGCACCCCAAAACAGACCCTCTGCTGAGCAAGTGGTGTGCTTTCGGATCGTGTGAATGGTCTGGCCTCGGGCGGGGCTGGGACGCAAGGCCACTGCGGTGAGGGCGCGTGCCCACAGCAGCCGCCATCCTACCGGTGTCTGCAAACTCGTCTGTCTGTCCACTTCCTGTTAGCAAGCACAGAGCAGCCCCCAGGGAAGTGCTGCCGACAGCTTCCCCAGACACAGCACAACCTGCCTCCTGCCCGTCAGGCCTATGACGCGGCTGCTTCATCCGCTCCTCACGGCCTCCCCTTTCAGCTTCAGACCCGCGGGCAGGAGGGTCACACCATGTTCCCAGAGGTCCTGGTCTGTGAGCGGCAGAACCGGAATCTGGACCCACGTTGTGAAACTGCTCAGCCCAGCACCCCCAGGGGTCCCACCACCAGCTCCCAGCCCTCCCGCCCACACAGCTGGGCTCCTCCTTCGGGGCCAGCTCGGACCTCACCCTTGCCCATCTGGAAACCAGCCTGGTAAGGAGAAGGTGCCCGGCCCTGACGACCTCACCTCGGACCAGGGCTTGCCCGGGTCCTGGCCCCAGGGCAGGTCTGTTATCACCCTCATTTGGGGAGAATTCCGCCTTCAGGAAGCATGGGCTTACAAATCTGGTCTTGTCATGACTTTCTCTGTCCACTTCCCTGGGGTGGGGGGTGGGAGGTGGGGGGCTCCTGGGCCCAGACTGGGGTCTGGAGTCAGCTTGCCAGCTTCCTGAAAGAGAGAGAGACAGAGAGGGAGGGAGAGCAAGCCACCCGCTGGCCCCGGGCACCAGGCCTGGTCTCCAAGGGGCTCTGTACCCCAGGAGGACCCGAGCTTGGTGGAGTGGCCCCAGGCCTCCCCAGGCCCTTGACCAACAGCAGCTGGAAGCAGAGCCCATGAAGAAAAGGCCACATCTCTGGGCCGTCCTGACATGTGCATTGGCCTGAGTCATCTGTGCTTCTGTGGTTAGAGGGTTTGGGGGGCGGGGGTGGGGTTCCAAGCCCAAGTCCCATGTGGAGATGACGTGTGGCCCCGGGGGTCCTGGGAGCAGCCCGGTCCCACTGACAGTCTCCTGAGCCCCCGAGTCCACTCTCAGCACTGCGAGGACACCCCCGCCTGACGGGCCCCCAGGATCTCAGACAAATGCAGTTCCCACCTCCGTCCCCTCCAGACTCTGCGATCCATGCTGCTACCTAGACTGCTGCTTTTGCCTCTGTGATTGCTTTCCTCAAAATCTCCCTTATCTGACACCCCATTAAAAATGAATTCAAATGAATCAAAGGCCTAAATAAAACTAGGAAAGTCTTGGGGCGCCTGGGTGGCACAGCGGTTAAGCGTCTGCCTTTGGCTCAGGGCGTGATCCCAGCGTTCTGGGATCGAGCCCCACATCAGGCTCCTCCGCTATGAGCCTGCTTCTTCCTCTCCCACTCCCCCTGCTTGTGTTCCCTCTCTCACTGGCTGTCTCTATCTCTGTCAAAAATCTTTAAAAAAAAAAAAAAAAAACTAGGAAAGTCTTAGAAGAAAACACAGAAGGAAAGGAAGCCCCTTGACGTTGGACTTGTGCTGATTTCTTGGATGGCACCAAAAGTACAGGCAACAAAAAAAAATTAGATAAGCTGGGCTTCTTCAAAATTAGGAACTTTTGTGCTTTATCAAGAGTGCAAAGACAAACTACAGGATAGGAGAAAATATCTGTGTATCTTCCACCTGAGGAGGGAGTGATATCCTGACTATGTAAAGAGCTCCCCCAACTGAACAACAACAGAAACACCCCAATGCAAATGGGCAAAGGACTCTGCTATGGACTGCACGTCTCTGTCCCCTAAGTTCACGTGTCGGGGCTCGAACGCCCAGCATGATGGTATCTGGAGGTGGGGCCTCGGGGGTAACTGGAGCCAGCTGAGCTCACGAGGGTGGGTCAGTCCTGCTGGGACCACGGCCTCAGCTGGGGGACGCGGGGCAGCATGCGGTCTCTGCCAGCCAGGAGGAGGCCCCGGCAGAGCCCAGCGTGCCGGCACCCCGATCCCAGGCCCCCAGCTCCCAGGACGGCGAGAGGAGACGCAGCTGCCCTCGAGCACACCCGTCTGTGGGAGGCAGACCCGAGCACACGCTTGTCCAAGGAAGACGCACAAATGCCAGGAGCACATGAAAACAAGCTCCGCATCACTATCAGCCTTTCAAGATAAATACTGAACTACCGGGGGATAAAAGTCATGAGTTTAAAAAAAAAAAAAAACACCTCCCTTATTTGGGATTTTCCAGTTGCCTAAAGAAGGTGGATTGAAGTCTGTCTAAGCCCATTACCGCTGCTCTCACTGAATACGCTGAGAGCCATACAGGGACCCGGCCACAGGGACAGGGTGCACCGGGGCGGGGGGTGGGGCTGGGACCCCAAATGCTATCGCAGGGCATCACGGTGTGTGGGCAGGAGCCGGGGAGCCGGGCGGGGGCTCGAAGCAGGGGAGACAGGACAACCTGGGTTCGGGTACAAGCCCAGGAGGGAGAGCCAGCGGCCTCGGGAGCCGTGGACGGGGCTTCGGAAACAAGGGGACCTACGGGGACACCCGTGCCTGGGGCGGAGGAGACGGACTGCGAGCGGCCGAGGGGCAGCCCCCGGCACAGGCAGCAAACCAGGCTTCGGGGCCTTAATAAATTGAAAACAAAACTTTAAGCTCCTGCCCCTCTGGGTAAACTTTTCCTCAGAATTAATTTCTAAGATAAATTGTTTTGGAATTGTCTGGTCCACCTCATCTAAGCCCCCAATGTTTTTCTGATTAGACATTTTCATCTAAATAGACCCGACGTCTGAACGGCACCTCAATCCCGGCCGTATTGACATCTGCCAGCCCGTGGTTTATGGGGAAAGTATGAATTCCTCGTCGATGGCTTTGCTCAAATTGAGCCGTAGTCTCCATGAAATTAGATGGGCGCTGGGCTGTGCAGGGGGGCCCCGCACACCGCATGGTTTCTGCGGCCGTGGGCGGGGGCAGGGAGGAGGGTCGTGGAGGGGGGGCCAGGGACAGGGGTCCTGGTCAAGGGCGCCCAGGAAGAGCACAGGAAGCAGGCTAGTGGGTGCACACGCACCTGCCCGAGTGTAAGGTGGCCCCCTGGCCCGGCTGTGTTGGGCCGCGTCCTGGACCCGCGGAGCCTCACGCAGCACTGGGGATGCGCTGACACAGTTTTCTTTAAGGACACGGTTCCTTAGTTGGAGCAAAACTAGCAGCCAATCAGCAAAACCTAATGAGCCTGAATAAAACCAGGGTGCGTGGTGTCCCCTCCAGCAGGTGAAGGGGACTCAGCCCCCGTCCAGGTGAGCCCTAGGGCAGGGGGTCCCCAGAACTGTCCTCTGCGCCGCCCACCCCTGCAGGACCCCGCGAAGCACAGGGACAGGCTGCATCTTCCCCAGGGGCACACGCAGAACCCCACAACGGTGACGGGCAAGAACCCGCAGCCTGAACCCCCACCATGCGGCCCGGCCACCCAGCACCACGAAGGCTCCGCCCCTGAAAACCGTGATTCAGAAACACTGACAGTGGTTTCCCCGAGTGAGTCGAACGCGTATTTACAATTTAGAGGCTCTGAGAAGTCCCTCGGGTGCCGACAAGGTCCCTGCCAGAAAACAGATCATATGCATACTTGAAAGCTTTAGTGGCGTCCAAACACAGGAAAATGTGGATTTTGTTACAAAACATTAAACACTTCCATTTAAAACAAAAACACTCCATAAATTAAAAGGCAAACAACTAGGAAAACGTCTGTCCCGCTCCTTGTTGTCGGGGTCCCAGCTCAAGCGCCAGGAGCCTGAGCTCCGGCTCAGAACAAGAGGGCGACCGCGACCGCAGACCACGACCGCAGGCTCCCTCCTTCCCGGCCTGCGGAGGGCGCTGGTGGCCCCTGCATGCCGGGGACAGTGCCAGTGGGGAGGGGACGTGGGACAGATGCCTGCGGCCCAGGCAGGGACTCCCAGGCTCTCGGGAAGGCCCAGGGCTCGGCTTCTAGTTTTCTGCAAAACTCCCAAATCCAGGAGAGCTGTCTTCTGAAACAGGATCTAGCATTTTCCAAGTTTTTATTTCATCCTTGCTTTTGAGCTCAGGCCTTCTCAGGGGTGTGAACTCAGGCCTGGCACCTCCCCTCAGGGTCTACACCCACTTGACCTTGAGTGACCTTGGGCCCGTCCCTCGAAACCCCCACCAGTCCCCTCAGCTGTGGTGTGGGGTCTGGGCGTCCTGCGGGCTGGAGGGGCAGCACTCCGCTCTGGGAGCCCCGTGCATGGTGCTGGCCCCCACCATCGCGGCGGAGCCCTCTCCCCCACCTGTGCCCTGGAACTGGGCTGGAGAAGGACACACGGGGCAGCTCAGGGCTGCAGGGAGGCTGTCCTCCACCCCCAGCCCTATGGTCTGCCGGCGTCCTGGAGCTCGTGAACCCAGCATCGCATCACCCCTCTAGATGAAAGGTCTGCTCAGAAAGAGGGGCCCAGAGCTCAGCTCTGCTGGTGGTGGAGGGGGCGTCTCAGCCCAGACTCAGGCCCCAGACCCCAACACAGGGTCCCCTGAATGAGGGGGTCTCTGCCCTTGGCACGTACGAGGCTCACTGAGACCCGAGGGCAAGGCCTGGCCTTCTCCGTCTGGAACTCGCCCCCTCGCTCAGGCTCTGACCCCTCCAGCAGACACAGAGAGAGGGCGGGCAGAGCGCCTTCCGCGGACGTGATGGCTGAACGTGAACACGCGGATAGGGCTGCTGACCTGCGAGGGAAATGTGCAGGCCCCTGCACCCGGGACGCTGAGGGGTCTGCCTCCCACCTGTGCTCTGCAGAGGAACTCGAGGTCCCAGCTGGTGCACAGGGCTGAGCAGGTCCACTCAGAGGCCACGCTGAGGTCCACGTGCTGCTGCAGGAGGCCTCCGAGATCCACAGCCACCACGCTCACTGCCCACTGTCCACAGCCATCGCGTGGCTGGACCCAGAGCTGGGGCTGGCTGCTTGCTCTGCCGGCTGTCGGCTGGTCCCAGCCTTTCCCATCACCCGCTCGCCCAGCCGGCCCATCTGGCCCGGGCTCAAGGACACCCAAGAAATCGCCTGTGCCCCCAGAACCAGGCCCCCCGATCGGCCGGGGCCTGCCCTACAACAGGACTCCAGAAACTCCTGCTTCAGATGTTTCCCTTCAAATGGGAGGGACGTGCATCAAATCCACGAGGTGCCCATCAAATCAAAGCCACAAATGCCACACCTGGGGCTTATGAAGGCGCTTCCCCCGCTTTCCGGCCTAAGACAGAACGAGGGGTGGTGATACGGAACACACGCTCATTTACGTGGCCGCGACTTCGCAAACGCTCAGGAGACAGGTGAGAGCCGCACCCCTCCAGCCCCGCCTACGAACCCACGGTTCACAGTGTCCTGCCCTGAGGTGTCCATGTGTTCCAGGTGAGGCCAGGCCGGACCCACAGGGATGGCCGCTGAGATGGGCCGTCCTCCCCCTGCGCGCCTCCAGTACGCAGCTCCCGCTGTCGCTACGGTGTAAACGACCCCGTCCCCCAGCACGGGTCCAGCCCCATGGCCGGGTTTACGACTGTGAGCGTTTGCACAAAGCAAGGGCTCAGCGGCCGCTCCAGCCGCAACTCGCTGTGTGAACAACTGGGGCACCACGATCCACGACCGACCACGCTGCCCCTTCCCGCATCTGTGGTCGGTCCCCGCACAGACAGCGAAGCACGTGTTGTGTGATTTCCTGCTCGCCTCCCGGTGACGCGCTCTCCTGACGGTTTACAAACGCGGATGCTCAGGAGTGGAATCAGGCAGCTGCCGTGCGAGTGCAGCAAAGACACGAGTGACGGGCCTGGAGGTGAGATCGGGACTGAACACCACGGCGTTGCGGGGAGCCCTCCGGCTGTGGGACGTGGACACGGCGCCCTGGGAGGCTCTGCACCAGAAGACCCGCCCACACCGGCGAGGAAGGCTGGAGACGTTCCCGGAAGGTGACCGCTGAGGGCACAGAGCCCCCAGGTGCCGCGGACACAGAAGGTGCAGGGCGTGCAGTGTGCGGAGCCGACCCACCCTGCAAGGGTCGCGGCCGCTCTCCAAGGACGGGACAGACGCATGCCTCATGCGCTTTGTGTTAAAATGTGACCCACTTACACCCTCCGTGTCTGCTGTCTGAGTTAGCTTATCGTTAACGTCACCGGTTCCTCCCATAAGCGGTACCCAGCAGCAAGACGGTTTCCGTGTTGGGGCAGAATGTCCCGGGGAGGACTCCACGGCTCCAGCCTTTTGTATGGTTTTGCGCCCACACAGGGCACGCCCCACACGCCAGGCTCACATGTGTCCCCGTGTGAGCCTCAAAGCAATCTCTGGAGAGAGTCTGTCCCCAGTTACAGATGAAGAAACTGAGGCCCGCGGGGCTGAGGACTGCGCTACAGGTCACACTGGAAATCCAGGGGAAGCCACAGATGCTCTGAGCCGTCACCTGCTGCGCGTCCTCGGGTCGACACCCCAAAGTCAACAGTCCAATGACCGCTCACCTCTGACGACGCTCCGTGTCCTGGGCCTGGGTTCACTGTCTGTGTCAGCACCACACCCCGCTCTCCAGCACCCTTCACCCGAAACACGGATCTAACAGGACAGAGCTCTGTGGCATACTTCTAGAGACCTCCCCCGTGGCACCAAAACACAGGCCTTCAAGCTCCAGAGAAACTCACGACTGGCTGAGCGTTTAGACCCTTGAGTGTGATCCCCGGTTCTTCAAGACGGGATTTAGTCCCCTCAGTTATTCACTTTCTGCAACAAAACCTTAACTTCTTAGAACTTTTCAAGTCCCAGACACACATTTCGCAGTGGATTCAGGCATAACAAGGATCTGTTTGGGAAAGAAGTCCCCATGAAGAGGGAAACCGAGGCTCACGGCCTGAGGCGGCGCTGGCCGCGGAGTTACTCTCCCAGCTCGGGGGATAATTGAAAGTTCAGAAAAATTTAAAGTTAATTACAATAAGAATATGTGATTCTGAAATAACGTGTTCCATTTCAAATGCTCACGTAATTTAACAGAGCCAAGTGAACACACGTCTGCCCCACCCCCAGTGCTTTCCAGCCCCCGCCCCCAGCAAGGCTCTCGAGGTGGTCACAGCCAATGTTCGTGCCCCCAGCATGGGACCCGGCCCTGCCTCCCAGGAAGCCCACACACTCCTTGGGACTGTTGGGTGGCAGGCTTGAGGAGTGGGGTCAGGCGTCTTGGGCCTGGGGAGGAAGGCACCAGCACCCACAGCCCTGCGCCCCCACCCGGGGGGGCTGCCGCCAGCCTGCATGACCAAGCTTGGTAATGGTTCAAATCAGTTCTTCCGTGGATTTCAGAGTAAGTAATCAATTCCTTTGATAGGATTTAAGACAGAGGGAAGAGCTGATTAGATTAAGCTTCTGCTCTGGAGCCACGGGGGGGGGGGG
>NW_024424564.1:56173911-56174329 GCF_017311325.1 Ursus maritimus
GGAGCCACGGGGGGGGGGGTGCGAGGTGATGCCCTCCCCCCCATCACTCCCTCCCTCACCCCCCAGGACCCCCGCCCTTTGCCCAAGCTGTGCCCTCCCTGGGCCCCCTTTCTTGTCTCCCTTGTAGTGAACGACCTCGAGCGCACGCGGTCTGACTGCTGGAGACCCTCGAGGCACAGGCGAACCCGGCGCCCCCGCACCCCAGCGCGTGCAGACCACGGGATCCTGGGCTCTAACTCCGTGAGGAGGCCTGCGCCACAAGGCTCACCTGGCAGCGTCCTTGCTCAAGTGTGCAGGTGCAGGGCGAGAAGCTGCCAGGAGGTGGCGCCCTGTGGTACTTCCTTCCTGGGAAGAGGCGGGAAGAGGCCGGAAGAGCAGGGGTGCAGCTGACGGGCTCCTGCCCCAAGCGGGGTGCGCA
>NW_024424564.1:56174339-56176652 GCF_017311325.1 Ursus maritimus
GAAGAGCAGGGGTGCAGCTGACGGGCTCCTGCCCCAAGCGGGGTGCGGCCCAGGAGGCCAGCGGCCCTCACAGCGCAGGCGGCTCCCACGTGGCAGGTCCCGCCCCGCCTGCCTTCTGGGGTCCAGGCCTGCAGGGAGCACCCACCCCGAGGCGAGCAGACACAGCCCCGTGCCAGGCGCCCTGCACCCAAGAGAGAAGGGTCAGCCAGGGCTCGGCCATGTGCGCTCCACCCCGCCCCCTCTCCACGTGCTGTGACCTCATCCGTCTTCCACAATGAGCACAGGCTGACATTTACTGAGCAGGTCGTGGGCCAGGCACGTCCCGAAAGGGGGCACAGCTGCTCCCGTCCCACATGCAGCTGAGGGGTGAGAGGCTCGGAAGAGGGGCTCACCCTGGTGGCTGCTTCGTCCTGGTCACCCCACTGTGCCTCGAAATCACGGTCATGATGTCAATGCAGGTGAGCTCCACGCTGACCCCTTCCCCCAGGCAGTCCTCCAGGTAGACACCCTCACATCTCTTACGAGGAGGTCCTGGTACCTGCTGGTTTGCCAAGTGGCCGCATCCAGGTGCCACGGGGCATCCTTATTGGGGTCACTCTCTAGGTGATGCTGCTGTCTGACCCACAGGCGGGTGGGGGTACTGGGGCACACCCCAGGTTTAGGGGGCAGGCACACCACACTGGTCCAAACACCCTGCGAGGAAGCAGGCTCCCCATGGCCCAGGGCTCCTGGCTGGCAGGGGTCTCAGGGCACCGTGGGGACCCTGCGGAGCTCGTGGGCCAAGAGGTGCTGGGGACCAGCCCAGGCGTCTGTCGGTCAGCTCCACCGTGCGTGCCCCAGAGTCGGGACATCTCTCCTCATGCCAAGTCCCACATGCAGGGGGCAGCCCGGGCACTGGGCGAGGGACGCCCGCCTCCCCTCTCCGCTGGCGCAGAGCCTCCCGCCATGATGGTGAAACCTGGTTTGTCCTTGCGTCTGCCGCACCCTCGTCCCAGACTGTCCTGCAGCCAATGCAGGAAGCGCTCGGGCCTGGAGACCCAGTCCGGTGGAATGTGTCCACGCAGGGCCTGCATCCACCACCCGGCCGAGACGCGCTCATCCACGCCTCAGACGTCACTTGTACCCTTAGACCATGAGCCTTAAATCCGGTTCCTCGAAATTACCCTGTGGGGCTGGGGGCGGGGTGTCCGCAGGCGGGCTCCTGTCCTTTCTGAGGTCTGAGCAGGTGTGGCGTGTTAGCCGTGGGGGCGTCCGCCTGCCGCTGCTACCTGAGGCCAGACCAACAGGTGTGGAGGCGGAAGGGAGCCCCTCCCAGGGTCGGCTCCCAAGCACACTCGGCTGGGCTCAAAGTCGAGACTCCAGGAGGGTTGGGGTGGGACCCACTGCCCTGGGCTGGCAGGGCCTCGGAGGAACCGGCGGGAGTCAGGCCTCCAGGGGGACGCAGGGAGCCGCGCTCGCCCGTATCACAGCAAGAATAACCATCAGCCGCCCCGAGGTCCCACCGTGTGGCCCTGTCCCACCCGGGAGGCCCCGGACAGGAAGGGGGCCTGTGGGAGGCCACACGCCAGCTCTGTCACGCCTGCGTGGGGGTCGTGGCATGGGGGACTTCCCTGCCCAGGACCCTGGAGGGAGACCCCAGGGACACCGCCCTCGCAGCCTCCCTCCTGTTTGTTCGGCTCCCGGGGAGGAAGCCCTGAGTATCCTGTGAAACCCAGACCTCATTGGGGCCGTGGTGTCTGTGCTTGTTGGGGCCCCTCCCCAGGACACAGCGCTCATCGTCCATCAGGACGTCACAGGCCTGGCCGCCACGGGGCTGGGCACTGGGAGCCACTATTTATCCCCGGTGTTCACAGGAGCTGCTCACCACTGCGGGCGGTCGGCCACCCCGTGTGCGGCCTTTGCACCCAGGAGCTGACTGAGGGGTCCCCCCTGCAAACCTCCCTCGTCGCCCTGCTCAGGGGCTTGGGGGTGCTGGGGGAGGTGAGGTGCCCCTTCACTCAGATGTTCCCGGGACGTTCCCAGGAGACCAAAGGGCGCGGGCGGTGCAGCCGTGATGATCTGCCTATTCCAGAGCCTGAGCCCCCCGCCCACCCCAGACCCCAGGCCTGGACTCGCCAGACCGTCCCAGGGCCTGGGACCGAGCTTGGGGATGAGACAGAGCACAGACACAGAGAAAAGCCAGGCTGTCGCCTCTCCTAAGGGGCCGTCCTCTGGGGCAGCCGGCACTGGTCACCGCTGACTGCACACAGACATGCTGCCCCGAAAAGGGGAGCTGGAACCAAGCCCGAGCAAAGGCTGAAGGGCAGGCGCCCC
>NW_024424564.1:56176662-56202371 GCF_017311325.1 Ursus maritimus
GTGACCTCATCCGTCTTCCACAATGAGCACAGGCTGACATTTACTGAGCAGGTCGTGGGCCAGGCACGTCCCGAAAGGGGGCACAGCTGCTCCCGTCCCACATGCAGCTGAGGGGTGAGAGGCTCGGAAGAGGGGCTCACCCTGGTGGCTGCTTCGTCCTGGTCACCCCACTGTGCCTCGAAATCACGGTCATGATGTCAATGCAGGTGAGCTCCACGCTGACCCCTTCCCCCAGGCAGTCCTCCAGGTAGACACCCTCACATCTCTTACGAGGAGGTCCTGGTACCTGCTGGTTTGCCAAGTGGCCGCATCCAGGTGCCACGGGGCATCCTTATTGGGGTCACTCTCTAGGTGATGCTGCTGTCTGACCCACAGGCGGGTGGGGGTACTGGGGCACACCCCAGGTTTAGGGGGCAGGCACACCACACTGGTCCAAACACCCTGCGAGGAAGCAGGCTCCCCATGGCCCAGGGCTCCTGGCTGGCAGGGGTCTCAGGGCACCGTGGGGACCCTGCGGAGCTCGTGGGCCAAGAGGTGCTGGGGACCAGCCCAGGCGTCTGTCGGTCAGCTCCACCGTGCGTGCCCCAGAGTCGGGACATCTCTCCTCATGCCAAGTCCCACATGCAGGGGGCAGCCCGGGCACTGGGCGAGGGACGCCCGCCTCCCCTCTCCGCTGGCGAGAGCCTCCCGCCATGATGGTGAAACCTGGTTTGTCCTTGCGTCTGCCGCACCCTCGTCCCAGACTGTCCTGCAGCCAATGCAGGAAGCGCTCGGGCCTGGAGACCCAGTCCGGTGGAATGTGTCCACGCAGGGCCTGCATCCACCACCCGGCCGAGACGCGCTCATCCACGCCTCAGACGTCACTTGTACCCTTAGACCATGAGCCTTAAATCCGGTTCCTCGAAATTACCCTGTGGGGCTGGGGGCGGGGTGTCCGCAGGCGGGCTCCTGTCCTTTCTGAGGTCTGAGCAGGTGTGGCGTGTTAGCCGTGGGGGCGTCCGCCTGCCGCTGCTACCTGAGGCCAGACCAACAGGTGTGGAGGCGGAAGGGAGCCCCTCCCAGGGTCGGCTCCCAAGCACACTCGGCTGGGCTCAAAGTCGAGACTCCAGGAGGGTTGGGGTGGGACCCACTGCCCTGGGCTGGCAGGGCCTCGGAGGAACCGGCGGGAGTCAGGCCTCCAGGGGGACGCAGGGAGCCGCGCTCGCCCGTATCACAGCAAGAATAACCATCAGCCGCCCCGAGGTCCCACCGTGTGGCCCTGTCCCACCCGGGAGGCCCCGGACAGGAAGGGGGCCTGTGGGAGGCCACACGCCAGCTCTGTCACGCCTGCGTGGGGGTCGTGGCATGGGGGACTTCCCTGCCCAGGACCCTGGAGGGAGACCCCAGGGACACCGCCCTCGCAGCCTCCCTCCTGTTTGTTCGGCTCCCGGGGAGGAAGCCCTGAGTATCCTGTGAAACCCAGACCTCATTGGGGCCGTGGTGTCTGTGCTTGTTGGGGCCCCTCCCCAGGACACAGCGCTCATCGTCCATCAGGACGTCACAGGCCTGGCCGCCACGGGGCTGGGCACTGGGAGCCACTATTTATCCCCGGTGTTCACAGGAGCTGCTCACCACTGCGGGCGGTCGGCCACCCCGTGTGCGGCCTTTGCACCCAGGAGCTGACTGAGGGGTCCCCCCTGCAAACCTCCCTCGTCGCCCTGCTCAGGGGCTTGGGGGTGCTGGGGGAGGTGAGGTGCCCCTTCACTCAGATGTTCCCGGGACGTTCCCAGGAGACCAAAGGGCGCGGGCGGTGCAGCCGTGATGATCTGCCTATTCCAGAGCCTGAGCCCCCCGCCCACCCCAGACCCCAGGCCTGGACTCGCCAGACCGTCCCAGGGCCTGGGACCGAGCTTGGGGATGAGACAGAGCACAGACACAGAGAAAAGCCAGGCTGTCGCCTCTCCTAAGGGGCCGTCCTCTGGGGCAGCCGGCACTGGTCACCGCTGACTGCACACAGACATGCTGCCCCGAAAAGGGGAGCTGGAACCAAGCCCGAGCAAAGGCTGAAGGGCAGGCGCCCCACCCCGCTCCTCCCTCCTCTGTCCTCCCGCAGAAGACCAGCTATCCTTCAAATCCCAGAGGCCCTGAGCTGACACCCCGCTCACCGCCTCTCCGGACCTCTGTTTCCCAGCTGAACAACCAGGGGTGGCCCTGCCCGTCCTCACGGATTCTGGGGCAGACACACGGTCTGGGTCACAGTGTGAGATCCCGCCCAGCATGGTGGGAGGGCAGAGACTCAGACGGTCACCAGGGCACAGGGGAACAGAAGCCCTCGGGAGAAGGGTCAGGCAGACGGGGGGCCTGGTCCTTGCCCCATCACGCCCCCCCGAACACTCGTCCCTCCGCACAGTCTGACCCAGCCAGGAGAGGGTGGCCTCTGTCCCTGACGGAGGGCTGAGGGGACAGGGGCACAGGGAGGCAGGGCAGGGGCACCCAGGTGATGCCAAGTCACCTGTAGCTCTGCCCCCTGCCCAACCCGGTGCCCTCCACTCTCACACCTCACCTGCTGGCCCGCTGGGCAGGACGCCCTCCTGGCTGTCACCCCGCCTTCCCTCCCTGCAGGCTGGGGTGTGGAGCCATCATACGGGGCAGGAGGAGGGGCGCTGGCACAGGTGCCACTTACTGTGTCCTCCCCACCCCCACCCTCCCTGTTCCCAGACCCCGCCCAGACTGTCCTGTGGGGAGCTGGAGACCCCAGCCCCCACTGGGCCACACCCCTCCTCTGTTCTCCCTGACCTCCACCTTCCAGGCCCACCCGGGCCTTTCCTGCTCCCATCGTCCCCCGCCTGCACCTCCCTGGTCTGGTCCAGCCTCCCCGGGAGTGGGGAGGGGTGTGCAGAGGCTCCTGTCCGCACACTCGCTCCCCCGACCGGTCCCTCTTAGGCCGACGAGTGGGGGGACCTGTCTCCTCCCTGCCCCACGGTCCTCTCAGGGGCTCATCCCCCCACGGGCTGGCGTCAGCTCTCACACCAGATGCTGACAGTGCTGAGAGCTCCAGATCGCGGCTCGGCGCACAGCTGCAGTGTGCAGCCTGCCAGCCACGTTCCACTGGGGGAGAAGACGGTTTCAGGAATGACCTAAGCCAAGGGTCAGCCAAATTCCCCTTCCGGGCCGGTCCCCAGCACGGGCTAGGGCCGAAAGGCTCCGACCCGTGGCGGGACATCGGCCTGGGCTCCCGTACCAGCCAAAGGTGTGGTCAGGCCGCCGGTCACTCAGCCCCCGCCGTGGACACCCCGAGCTGTCTGTCCTTCCTGCCGTGTCACCCGCGCTCCACCACTGCCAGCAGGGCCTGTCTCCACGCCAACACTCGTCTGGCTGATTCGATTGCATCTGTAACTCTTAGTTAATTTGCTCCGTAATTGGGTTTTTGCCCGTGACGCTTGAGATCATTTCATTTGCAGGATCTGGATCTATTTCCAGCTGCTGCTGCTGCTAATGCTGGTGGGGGCTTCTCCCTCCTGCCCCTCCCTGAGGCCAGCGGGACCCAAGCCCAGCTTAGGGTGGAGAAGCTGGTCTGGCCCCCCCAGCCAGCTCCACAGCCGACCACCCAGCCCTCCTGCCCGGCAGGCCCCGCTCCGCTCCCTTGGGTCCCCCAGCTCCACGGGGAGCCTGGCCCTCTAGGGCTCAAGTGACCTCTGCCGATGGCTCCACTGCGGCCCACCTGCCTAAACCGGGACCTGGTCCTGGAGCCAGATGATAGGGCGGCTGCGGTATGTGAGGCAGGGTCAGAGCCAGACCCCAGGCCAGAAGCTCCTGCGACTTGTCAGCAACACAGTCCAGCCCTGCCCCAGACAAGTGAATGAGAAGCCCCAGACACTGCACGCAGGGGATCAGCCCACCTTCCCCCCAGACCTGTGGGCCACCTGCAGGAATCTGCGGAGACAAGGCTTGGGGAAGCGGGAGGTGACAGTGCCCACGGGCAGAGCCACACAGGCACCAAGATACTCAATCCCAGAGTGCCCCACAGTCACCCCTGCCTCCTCCAGGACCCCCAGCCTCCCCCAAATTGTCCCATGGGTCTCGGGGCGCTGGTCCAGCTGGAAGGTCAGCTCTCGGCAGCTGAGGTCCTGGGTGGTCCTGGGAGGCCGAGAGCAGTTTCTGACGGTGAGATGTGGTGACTGCCGAGGTCGCACCTGAGCTGTGCGGTTGTGGAAGGAAGGGCGGGTCCTAGGGACGTGCTCAAGGGCAGCAGGGGAGGCACGTGGTCGGGGAGGCTGGTGCTCAGGGAGGTCCGTGCCCGAGACGAGACTTGAAGGTTTCCACATGAATCAGGGCTCCGCAAGGTCACGGCATGCAAGATGGAAACACACAAATCAGCCTCCCCGAGTGGAGCGACACGTAGCCACCGCCCTGCTCTGGCACGAGGCCTGGGAAACAGCGAGGCGTCGGGTACAACGACGGGAAGGGCTGCAGAACCGTGGGGCGGGGGCCCCCGAGGCTTTACTGATGCGCGGAAGAGCGGGACCACAACGGGCAGTTCAGGGGGAGCCGTGTCCCCCCATCCCCGTGGTTCCCACCGAGCCCAATGCCGATTCGGCAGGGAGAGCCTCACCTCCGGACACCCCGCGGCCCCGCCAGGTGGACGCACAAAGTTGACCATCACGGTCGACACAACAATTCAAATCCTCTCTCTGGAAAAGACCCATGAGCACAGCTGGAGAGCGTGGAGGGACTGAGCCTCGGCAGGGCGCGGGGCGGATAAATGGTCAGTGTCCAGAACACGGCGGCCACTGCACATTGAAACACTGCAGAGAAACTACAGAAACCAGACGACTCGAGGGCCTGGTTCGCAGAAGTGGGGTCCAGGCTGGTGACGTATCGACCACCGAGCTGCTGGAGCTCCAGCTCCTGCAGGTGAACGAGTACGCACGCAGCAAAAGCCCAGTCTACTCCAGCGAGGGCCATCCGCGAGCGGGGACGCAGCCACCGGCTCCTCGAGCAGGGCTGAGAGCTGACTCGGGCCCCGGGGAGCAGCGGGGCTCCTCCCAGTCTACTCCAGCGAGGGCCATCCGCGAGTGGGGATGCGGCCACCGGCTCCCCGAGCAGGGCTGAGAGCTGACTCGGGCCCAACGTGCCCACGGCCCTACAACAAACTCTGATGTGAGCAAAGGCAGACGGTCCATAAACGCAAAATCACAGGAACAGCCCAACCGTCTCGTGGCTCTACCATGACCCAAGCTCACCGTGGGCAACCCCAAGAACACGGAATGGAGAGACAGAGAAACATCTGTGTTCACAGCAGCCGAGAGCTGGAAGCAGCCGCGCGTCCATTGACGGGCAAAGGGCAAACACGATGGGGCCCAGACGGCCTCCCCTCAGGGGGCAGCTCCTCGTTTGCACGGCCACAGTGCTGGTCTCCAAGTGCTGGTCACAGATGGACACACGGGGCAGCCCCAGGTCGCCAGCCAGAGCTCTGGAGTCCGGCAAGGGCCTGACACGCAAGCTGTGGGATTCGCGAGCCTGCCGTGAGGGGAGGCTGGTTGACAACACAGAGAAGCCCGGAGAGCACACATGGGGCTTATGTTAGCACGACCCAGAAAACAGAGAAGCAGTGATGCCCAGTGGGGCCAACGGGGGCTGAGCTGGGTCCCCAGATTCGTGTGGGAGTCCTCACCCCCAGGACCTCAGAGTGGGACTGCATTCAGGGGCAGGGCTTTCACAGGGGTGATTAAGGTAAAATGAGGTCACATGGGACTGATGTCATTACAGGAGATTAGGACACGGACATTCTCAGAGGGACAACCCTGGTAGGACACGGGGCAGGGAGAGGCCAGCCGTCTACACGGCCAACAGAGAGGCCTCAGGAGGAACTGGCCCTGCCCACGCCTAGACCTGGATCCTTACGTCCTTACCTGAGGACGTAAGTCTGTTGTTTCTGCTGCCAGGTGTGGGGCGTTGTCACAACAGCTGGGACCACGTAACCCACACGTCCTCCCAACGGACCTGAAGCTGCCCGGGGGCAAGATGACCCACACTCACCCTCCCTTCCCACCGCCCCTCCTGCCAGAATACGGGGGTTTCCTTTCCCGGGGACTCTCCCACTCGCTCACCAAGACGGACTTCTCCCTTGACAAAGCATGTGGTTGGGTCAGAAGCCCCAAGGATACACCATTGTCTTTAGAGAAGACTCCCCTGTGAGTTCGGATTCGTGTGCGGACAGCCGCTTCCCCTGACTGCCCTTTGCCAGGAGGCCTGGGTTTTCCTGGGCAGCTTGGGTGGGTCCCCTCACGGTTCACCACCAGCTCCCAGTCATTCGACACATTTACTTCCAGAACGAAGGGTGGCTCTCCCATCATGAAGCAACTCAGCCGTGGCAGGAGTGGGCGTCGCCCTGCTGTGCTGTGACAAGAACTGAGCATGCACACGGCCCCCTCCAGCACAGAGGGGTCTCTCACCTCTGGACAGGGTCTCCCTGGGACCCACCCGCCACCCCTCCCCTCAGAGCCTTCCCCACCCCTGTCCTTCCTGGGGGACCAGCCAGGTCCAGGTCCTAGCCAGGGCTGGCACACAGGTCACATGGCCAGTGCTGGTTGGATGGACACAGATGAGGAGCGATGGGTGGTGGTGGCCACGGCTGCTGCTAGGGGGTCAGCACTCCAGGTCTCAAATCCGTCCTGCCAGTTCCACCAGCTCAGCCGACAGCACTGGGCCCAAGCTGGGGTGAGCAAGCAGGCAGCAGGTGCAGTCCACACAGAAGCCTACATCCCCAGCTCTGTCTGCCGTGCTGGGGGACTCTGGGAAGGTCATGTACCTCTCTGCTCACCTGTAAAGCAGGGATGCCAGGAGTCACAGGGTCACTGAGGGTCAGCAGGTGGGTCCATGGGAACAGGGCTGGACCCCTAAAGATCATGGAGGAGTCACCCACAAACTGCCCACACACAGAAAGGTCCTGAGAAGCAGCAGGTGTTCCTGAGATCCAGGGGGCCAAGGAGGCTCCTTTAGAGACTGGCCACCAGCAGAGAGCTCCAGCTCCACCATCCTCTGGTGCATCACATGGGAGAGCCGCCTGGCCCCTCTGATAGATTTCTTTATCTATGAAAAGGGTGCTAACAACTTGCAATGATTGTATTTGCCTGATTAGCTCATTATTGCTTGCCCTCAATAAACTGTAAGTTGCATGAGGGAGGGCTATGCCCTGTCCAGCAACTCACTCCCCTCCACTGCCTGGAACAGGGAGCTCTCAGAGTAATTGCTGGGGGATGGATGGATGGATGGATGGATGGAAGGATGGATGGATGATGGATGGATGGATGATGGATGGATGGAAGGCAGGAAGCACAGAATAGATGATACCACCTCTGAAGAAAGAAATGAAAGGGCAGAGGAAAGGGGGATTACCTCTGTCTCATAGGCACATACAAATAAGCAGCAGAGCACCCATCTGGGTTTGAGAATCCTAAAAGGACTCCTGAAGGAGAACGGGGAGCAGGCTCATGAGGGAAGCGGATGGTGGTATGGTACGGGGGTCTGTAGCCAGCATGAAGCCACACACAAGCCTGAGAAAGGGTTTGAGTCCAAGCTAGAATCGGGAATGTGAATTACAAAAGCAAATCCTAACTAAGGCATTTAAATGAGAGAGGAATTAGTCTGAACTAAGAAGGAAAAATCAAGGGGTGAAGGAGCATCACTCCAAAGTGTGACTCAACCTTCACCTCCAGAGTGTTCTCCAGTGCAAGAGGTGGGGGGCTTTTCTTTATAAGGGTTAGCAATCTGCATGTGTGTTGTGTAGCGGACAATAAAATGGGGGACAAACTTGTCTTGTTTCATAGACAGCTTGACGTCACCTGGTGGCAGCATGCCACAATTAACCCAGAGAGAAAAGAGCATTGTGCACAAGTAGAGAAGAGAGCGTCAGTGAAGACCAGAGTCCCAAGCCATCGTGCCCACTGCCCAGATAAGGACCCAGGACCACAGAGAGACCTCGGAGTCATTTACAGAGAGTTGACCTTCCATCCCATGGAACAGAGGGGAGTTAGACCCACCCCAGTCTTCAAGGAACTCACGGTGAGTTTGGGGAGAACTCAGCATGCATTAAATTCAACTTAATTCAACAAAACTCCTTGAGTAGTCCCAGCAGGCTGATGCAGAAATCGCGGTGGACACAGCAGTCTGGTGAGGAGAAGGCGAGCACAGTATGATGACACCAACATTCATATTTTGGGGGTGGGAAGAGCTGGACCAGTGCAGGGACCTCGAGGGGCCTTGAGGACTGAGCTGAATGGCCATCTGCTCTCTCTGGGACCTGCCCCCCGGGTCGGGTGCAGTGACCCCTGCAGAGCCCAGGGGAAGTCTCATCACTGTGAATCATGCTGCCGGCCGCCAAGCCTCCCACTGCCCTCGAGGGACTGCAGGCACAGCCCCACTCCTCCTTCTCCAAAGGACCCGAGAGCCTCCCCGTCTTCCCGGGACCTCAGGACTCAGCCAGTGAGGGCTCCCAGATGAGACCCTGAATCCGGAGCAAGTGAGGAAAAGCTCAGCAACGTCCAAACTCATGGTAGAAGCTGAGACGGAGCTGGGAGTCCGGGGGCCAGAGAGTGAGTGCAGGGACGAGGGCCCTGCTCAGTGGTCACGGAAATTCCCGTGGAGACCCTGACGCTCATGTGTCCCCAATTTGGTGGGTGGTCAGCCCTGCAGAGGAGCTGTGGGTCACTGCTGCGGGCTCCCCAGATCGGTGGCACACACGCGCCCACACCACACGTATCTACACACACACACACGAGCACGTATGTGGGGGTCTGATTTAACACCGGTGGGTTCTGCCCTGGTTTCTGCGTCTTGTTTCACTCCAAACGCTTCCAAGTTTTATCCACACACATCTGACTTTGACACATTAGCGATAACATGATGGTATTTTCAAGATCAAGTGTGGTGTTTCCAGTCCCCAGGCCCCATCCCCCAACCCAAAAGAAGAAACTCCTCATTCCCAACTTTTAACATTTTTTACAATCTGGTGGCCAAATAATCCCACTTTTAATTTCCATTTCCATGCATATGAATATACTGAAACGTCTTTTCCGAGGGTCTTCACCGTTTCCTCTTCTCCTGGGACATGTCACACGCCCTGTATCCCCCGCAGGTTGTCCCACTGGCACCGTCCTGGGGATCAGAAGGCCGGCTCCACGACCCGCGGAGGGTGGCCCTGCTGAACATTCTGCAGACTCAAGTGTTCCCTCTGTTTCTCCTCATGCGTCTGACGACGCCCCTACTCACAGACCCTCCTTTGCTTGAGTTACGTCCCTACGTTCACGTCTGTTCGTTCCTTCCCGTGGGGGGTCGTGGGTTTGAGTCTCACTTAGGAAGCTCCTCTCAACTCAACATTAGGAAACCGTCCGTCCTTCTCTCCGTGACTATTACAGACTTGTGCTGTGCTCAGCTCTCGAAGCATGTTTTTCCAGAATGCTGTGCGCTCAGAGCCGTAACCTGGTTCTTACTTCCTACCCACGGATGCGACGGACCCGACCATCATGGAGCGGTTGACCCTCCCCTCACCCAAAATGCCCTATTGATGATGTACTAACTCTGTTCCTCCCAGACACCTTCAGTGCAAGCGCATCGACCAGAAAACTCCGCGGCCGGAGATTCTGTGACATGACAGGCAAAGGGAGGTTGACAACTCCACGGTCCCAGGAAAGATTCCATCCAGGAGCGTGGGACGGGGTGAGGAAGGTGCCGGCGGACTGCAGCGGCCCTCACAGACACCAGGCAAGTGGCCACAGGGCCCCGGACAGAAGGATCTGCCCAGCGTCTTCAGAAAGACACCCCATTTCCTGAGCCAGAGAATCTGGGCTCCAAGCAGCCTCCATGCCAAGGCTCCCAGTCCCGTCCCAGGGAGTAGGGACCGGGCTCCTCCTGGGAGGCCCCTCCGGCACCTGTGCCCACCCCAGGGTCAGTGATGGCCTCTGAGACCTCGGATGACCAGACGGGCCACCACGGAGCAGGCAGCCCCCCGCCCCATGCCCTCCAAGCCCGGGACCCCATGCCCTGGTGCTGCGCCCCCTTCCTCAGAGCCGGTGTCCTGACGCCAAGCGCTGGCTCCCCGGAGCTGAAGTTTTCAACGAAGAGTGACGACCCCTCCACCACACTCCCCCAGATACTGTCAGGGGCCAGCTCAGAAGAGGACCTCAACCTGCACCGACCCCAGACTCCTGCATGGGATCCAAGAGCACCCCGGTGCTCAGCACATGGGGCACCCTGGACCCGTCCACACTGCATCCAAGAGATAGGTTGAGAAACCAGCGATCTGCCCACAGCTGGGTGGGCTTCTCTCCAGAGTACCGAGCGAAGAATCTGAAACATTCAGACAGGACATGTGTGAGACACCATCCACTTCCTTCGGGAGGGGCAAAGACAGACAAACCAGGGTGAGGGGACAGCCGTGTGGACCACAGGGGCCCCAGGAAGGCCGTCGGTCCCTGAAAGCAGTGTGGAGAGCAGTGGCTGCCGGGGAGGGAGGCCGGCGGGAGCAGCCCCACCTGGACCGCAGGCCGTGGGCCGTGGCCAGCAGGGCTCCACAGACCGGCCTCCAGGCCAGACGGAGATGCACGCCCGCAGGTGCGCCCCCACCGAGTTACTGACTTTTAGTGAAGGCCTGTCTTACTGTTTCAGAAAATAATATATGGCATTTAACAATACAAATTTCTGTAAATACACTATTTAGAAAATAATGTAGTCCACTCACATCATGGCTGGACTGAGGTCAAAGCGGGCAGAAGGTTACAAAGTGAGTCCATCTCGGGAGACAACCCATGAGGCTGAGCGAGAGCCATCACCACACGGAAAGGACGCTGTCTCAGGGGTTCCCCGGCAGCCGGAGCATCGCCCGGCAGCCTCAGACCCGGGGCCCAGGGCCGCACAGGCCCGGGCTGGGGGCAGCTGTCCCCCTGGGGAGCATGGGGGCACCAGGGCGTCCTGGCTGGAAAGCCTGTCCACCAGCTTCAGTCAATGACGTGAGGGTGTCACTCTGAGGCTTGCTCCTCAGCTCAGGAAACAATGATGGGGGCCCTCACCGATGGACGGGGGCACGAAGGAAAGTTTGAAAGCATCTCTGCTCCAAAGGGTCCCGCGCAGGACCACCCTGGGAGCCACCTGCTCTCCAAGAAGGGCAGGGAAGGTCGAGACCGGGACCTCAGGGTCCCAGGAAGAGGAAACCTCCAACCTGTTTCTCTTATCACCATCCCCCCCTTAAATTTAAGTGGAAATTTTTCATCAATTAGCTATTTTTTTTAATATACGGTTTTTTAAGATTTTATTTATTTATTCATTTATTTTAGAGAGTTTAAAAACCGATGGTTTGGCCCATCAGAGCAGACAGGTGGCGCGTGTGCCTGGAAGCACACAGCTCGTTGTGAACACCTGTGCCCTGCACCCCCCAGGGACAGGATGGGACTGAGCCGGTGCTGGACACCGTCAGATAAAGGGCCCTGGTTGTGGATTTTACCCAACTCCTCATTTTCCAGTTAAAGGAAACATAAATCATGACGCATCTCAATGACAACCAAGAGAAACTCAGTGAGCAAAAGGGAAAGTTTTCAGGAAAAAAAGTCCTTACCCTTGAGGATTCACTGGACAGTCGGTCCTGAGAAGGCACCAGGTCAGCTGGAAGAAGTCAGACAAAACCAAGACCGCTTCGTTAGGGAAGTGAAATGGCCCATCTGTGGGGGTGACTGCTGGCTGCCTGGGGGTTACTTCCCGGATGATCCCGTCCCTGCAGCCACGGGACAGAGACCCACAACACAGCCGCCTGTCCCCGCCCTCCCAGGGACACCTGTCCGGGTAGGTAACGAAAACCAGACACACTCAAATGCCCACGTTTACAGAAAGGACAGGAGCGTCCAGGAAAAATACCATCAGAAAAAACATGGGAAATAGCAGTGAAGTGGCCCAGAAACTGGAAATTCACACACACAGAAATGTGACTGGAAGGCAAGTGAAATTGAACCAACATTTAACACATTAACAAATCTTTAAATTAAGGGGCACCTGGTTGGCTCGGTCAGTTAAGTGTCCAACTCTTGGTTTTGGCTTGGGTCATGATCTCAGGGTCGTGGGATCGAGCAAGTCCCGCGTCGGGCTCCGCACTCAGCAGGGAGTCTGCTTGGGCTTCTCTCCCTCTCTTTGTCCCTCACCCCACTAGTGCTCTCTCTCTCTTAAATAAATAAACTTTTAATTTAAAAAACCTTAAAGAAGTAGTTGCCACTCGGAAGGAAGGCCATAAAGCAGAAATACAAGATCTCAGGGACAATACAGGGGAAGAACAGAAGAGAAAGCTGGACTGGCAAAATTAAGGAAAAAAAAAAAACAGGAAAAATCTCAAAGAATTTCATCAAGGAAAACTGGAATGCAAAGATCACACAGAACAGACGTCCCAAACACAGAAGGCAGAGCCAAGAGATGTAGCAGATTTAGAACATCTGAACTGGAAAAGAAATTTTAATACATCATTCAATGGCTTATTTTGATTTAAGATACAATTGATAACTTCGCAGCCTAGTTTAGGCAGAAGGAGAGGCAAACCTAAATGAGAAATCACGGACATTACGGGCAAACCATGGACGTCTAGGCAGGTCCCAGCCAGGGGGTTTGAAGGTGAGGACAGCCACCCTTGGGACGGACAGAAGGAAAGCTCAGGCCACCTCAGGGCAAAGAAAACGAGGCGGCTTCCAGTCTGAGCCATGAGGCAGGGAAGGGTTCGTACGAGATTCCAAGGAAAGGAAGGGCGAGCGAGAGCTTCATGTCCAGACCGCCCCCCGCCCTGGGCTTCCCTGGCCTCCCGCAGAAGCCACCGGAAGGCACACGAGCCGGCCAGAGACCAGCGGCTGTCAGCAACGGGGTTTACCTGGGGTCTGGGATCAAAACACACAGGCGGGGTTCAGACAGAACAGAAAGGAAATCTCGCTGCTTGCGACGATGCAGAAACAATTAACACGAGAAGGCCAGAGGCAGAGAGAAGGAGCCGAGCACCGCACCTGCGTTCGCCGCTCACGCACCAGGCGGGTTAGGCCGGTCTAAGCAGGTTTAGACCCTGCAGGTGGCAGCTGGAGACGTAAAGAGGCAGCCCATCCACGCAAGTTCAGAGCGAGGGGAGGCCCCGGCACGCAGGAGGAAGGGGCCACGCATGCAGGGATATGAGACAGTGGGGCCACGGTTCTCTCTCCTGAAAGCAAAGGCAAACGGCTCAGCCCTCCTGTCCTGCCCCGGTGCTCAGCGACACGGATGGACAGAAAGAGGTGGGGATGTGGAAATCCCAAACAGCACAAACAACACAGTGGCCCTGACGGGTGGAGCCCCAGGCCCCTCAGGGGCCCTCAGCTCATTCACCAAACAGGAGCAAAAGGAGACCCCACGTGTGTGGCGTGAATCCCAGGGAAGCCGACAATGGGAACGGCATACAGCGTTCTCTGGCTAAGACTCAGTGATGCTGGGAATTGATAAGAAATTGGAAAAATGCAGCATTTCTGCATAGAGATTTTTTAACTTTCGTTTAAACAACACATGAGTCGAAGTGAAATTCAAACCAAAATTGCAGAACTTACTAAAAAGCCGATACGGGGAGGGCATCCCTGGGAGGCCAGCCAGGCCCCTCCAGAACCTGGGACAGAAGCCACCAGAGTCTCTGCAAGGCGCCTGTGGCCTGACCCGGACCCCGAGAGGCGGCAAAGAAGCAGGACGGCACGCTCACGCAGTTCAGGGTCCCAGCAGCACCGAGCAGGCCAGCGTGACTCAGTGCAAGGACCTTGTCCATCAGCTCCGTAGGTGGAAGGAGCCACAGCCAGCATTTCCACAGACATTCCGGGCGGCCCCGGTGATGGGAGCAGGGTGTCCCCTGCTCAGGGAACACCCGCGGGGGGCGCGCCAGGGAGCCCCTGCAGGGAGTCTCCATCCTGTCCCAGAAGACAACCAAGGTGTAAAACTGGAAAGAGGACGTAAGATTAGGAAGAAGTACGGATGACATCGCCGTGCACCCGGAGGACCAGTGAGACCCAAGGGACCAAAGCCACCACAAAGAGGATACAAAATGGAGACACGAAAGGAAACAATTTTGTTACAGACAGTCCTGGGGAAGGGTCCCCGGGACAAAGTAGCCCACTGCGTGACGGGTGCAAAAGAGAAAAGTCACCTGGGAATAAACTTGAGGGAAGTAAATGCAAACCCTGGAGGGACCAGTCGGAAGCCCTCCTGGGGACACACAGACACACGGAAAATGCAGACGGACCAGGCGGCTCGGGATGGAGACGTTGGGAGCCCTGGTCCGCCAGTCCGGCCCCGCGAGCCCGAGTCTACAGAACGCGCACACCCAGGTCCACGGGGGAGCCCGGGAGGGATCACGGTGGACCAGCCACGTGGGAGGAGAAGACGCTGCAGAGACAGGGAAGCCAGCCCTCGGTCTGCGCCTCAGGGCACGGCCGCGTCCGACCTCCAGAGAGGCTCCAGGGACGCACGCACTCCACGTTCATCTTGGAATATTTATAAAGCATAAGTAAACATCGTGATAATGAGAAATAAATTATGTTCTATGCAAGAGCTGTTTGTCTTCCACATGCTGCTAACATCTGCTTGATATTTATTCAATATCCAATAAAACTAGTAATTAATCTGGGTTTTCTTTAAAAAAAAAAAAAAAAGGAAAGGAACACCAGAGAAACGGCAACGATTTAACTTTCGCTCCCATCAGCAAGAAGGTGGGGTGGACGTGCACACGAAGGTTTTGGCTCGTTGCACCGGCCCACAGCAGTGCCGGCCCCCCGGCCCCGCCACCGCTGCCCCCTGGGTCATCACACGCTCAGCCCCAGGGACCCCCTGGTCAGTTTAGGGGCATCTTCCAGACCAGTGCTTCCTCGGTGGGCACTGCTGGCTCAGCCAAGCCCCCTGGGAGCCTGCCCACAGCCCTGCCCTCACTGCTGTGTCCAGTGGGACTGCACGGCCCCCTGTGCCAGGAACAGCCACTGCCCACTGGAAGGCCAGAGCCAGTGTTCAGGTCGGGGACTTGAGGCTGCGAAGGAAGGACCTACACCAGCAGGAGTCCCACCTTGCCCCCTCCCCAGACTCCATCCTGACTGACACTCCAGGGTGGCAGGAGACCCCTCCCCAGGACTGAGGCCCCTAACTTTGGTCCCCAAGGCCTGGGATAGGTGCAGGGCCCATGGGGTTCCAGCCTTCCCCGCCCTGGTAGAACGGGCCTCTCCGACACACACCCAGCCCCTGCACGGGCAGGACAATGGGTCTGCCTTTCCCCTACTCTTTGACATAGTGACTTCTAACGTTTCACTACAACTCTCCCAGCCGTCGGGGTGGCCCGAAGACTGAGCTGAGCCCCTTGGCCTTGGCCCCTCCAGTCCTGAGAACTCTCCCCGCCCTCCCCAGCCACCAGGGGACGGGGCAGCATGCTCCCAGTCCAGGCTGCCCTCAGCCCTAGACCACGGGCTTCTCCCTCAGTACTTTTTGTTAATCAGATGGGTTGACATTGGTTCCCGCCCCAGGTGCCGCAGAGACAGCCCATCCCAAGGAGAGCTGCTGCCTGAGAGGGTTACTTGTCTCCTCTTCCCCCTTCTGCAGGACAGGGACTAACGCAAATGCACACGATTGGTGGGGGGTTCTTGGAAAGGGGGACTATAATCTATTAATTTATCATCTCTGCTTCCATCAGCGACACTTCCTGTACTCCTGCAGATCATAGAGAGGAAACTCTTGCAGAGCGCAGCCTTGACCCTTGCAAGATGATGTTTCCCAGGCAAGCACCCCAAATGGAGTAGTCAGAGCTGAAATCACAAACGTGCACACACGAAACTGAATAAAAACGGAACTGTCTGCTCCCAGACGTCATTACAGGCTTGTTGAGATAAATCCCGTCCTTCGCATCCATTAACCTTTCCCTGCGTGGCCCTCTGGTCCAGCACAATGCGCGAGCGGCCGCCCGGACGTCGGGTGGTCTGACCTTTATCCATCTACCAGCACGGGGCCTCTCGGTGCTAAGTGGACGCCGCTCCAGGGTAAATTGATCCTAGAATGAGGACCCTTGCAGTTGTCTTAGATAATGTGAGGGGAAGTGGACTCAGCACTCTTGGCTCAAGGATAAATTAAACAAAACCCACTGTAAATAGTCGTTTCCCTGCTGAGCTGTTCCGGACCCTCTCTCACTCGAGACGCCCAGGCCCTCGCAGACCCAGAGGCACCCACTGGACTCAGAGGGAAAAGCCATTACACAAGGAGCCTTCTGGGAGCAGAAGGCTGACTTCAATGTCTTCACGCTAAAGTAGTTCCACGCAGCAATGAATTTGAATCTGAAAATAATATTAAAATACCTATGAATACATTGAAAAAGATTAATGGGAAGCGAATCACCCCCCGAAAACTGAAACAACTCTGGGATTCAAAACCACAGCAGCAGTGGGGCTCCTGGGGGCCCGTCGGTGAAGCACCTGACTGCTGGTTTCGGCTCAGGTTGTGATCTCGTGAGTGGTGGGTCGAGCCCCGCGTCGGACTCTGCACTCAGCAGGGAATCTGCTGGAAGGTTCTCTCCCTCTGCCCCTCCCCCCCTCTCTAAAATAAATAAATCTTTTTTAAAATTAAAAAAACAAATCAAAATCACAGCAGAGGGACAGAGCAAGTGCGTGACCGTCTCTGAGACAGCAGGCATGAGCACTGGGTGACGATGCTGGGAAGGACCCCACATGAACAGAAGTCGTGGGAGGATCAGTCTGCAGACACTGCAGCTGGAAGGGGCAAGAATCAGGACACGCGGCTTCCTGGACCACGGGGCCACAGGGCCACGGGTGCAGCTGTGTCTGTCTGGAAACCGGGGCACTGGGAGACGTGCGATGCAAATTCTGTGTGTCTGCTCGCCTGCAGGAAAGATCCCAGGGTTTGACAGAAACGCAGGCAGAGGCCACACGGAAATCCACTCTTGAAAGTCCTGCACGGGCCAGAGCTGGGACCCACTGCTGTTTTAACCAAGCGCACTCCCCAGCTGCGAGGTCCGGAGCAGCCGAAAGCCAGGTGCATGCAGTACCAGAGCCGGCATGAGCGGAGAGCTCTGGAAATAAGTCCCCCTCCCGCCAAACCGTAGGCCGGCCGCCGAGTTGTAAAGGCACAGAGAATACTGTCGGGGAAGCCACGAAAGCAGAGCAGAGGCATCGGCTGCTGCCCAGGGCAAGGGGCACGAGGTCCGCGGTGTGAGCCGGAAGCGTTAACTGCCTGCGGGACAAGGAGGGAAAACCACCCCCAGGAGAACACAGAACGTTCCCTCTGCAACTCCGGCACCCAGCCCGTTATCAGATGTGTGAAGAAACAGGGGACTGGGGCCCACAATCCGGAGGAAAGGCCATCGGTATAAACTAGGTCCAGTGGAACCAAGCACTGGGGTTAACAGAAAAAGGCATCAAAGCAACTGTTACGTTCAAAAAATAAACACAAATCCACAGAAAAAATAAAACGTACATAAAGCAGCACCGGAAAGTATTGTGTCAACCGACAGATGGGACATCTCCGCAGACAAATGGAAACAACAAAAAACGGAAATTCCAGAACTGGTACCTACAACAGTTGAAACAAAAATTTACTAAGATAACCTCCATCTCCCTTTGGAGGCGGCCAAAGAGCGGACTGTAAACTTGAGGCTGATCAAAAAGCAGAAAGCAAATAAGATTGAAGAGAAGCGACCAGACCCTCCAAGACCCGTGGGGCAGAATCAGCTGCACCATTCGGATCCCGGGAAAGAGAGAAAGAAAGGGAAAAATAGAGACATTTGCCCGATATATATATAATGGCCAAAACCTTCCAAACTCTGGTGGAAAAGTTAACCTACAGATGCAAGAAATTCAACAAAGTCCACGCGGGATAAGCAAGAACAGGACCCGTCCGAGACACATCACGGGCAAAGTTCTACAAGTCAAAGATAAAAAGGCAACGTCGGAAGAAGCCAGAGACGGGCACCATGGGAAATACGGCAGAGCGATGACAAAAGTCACGGGGACTCTCGTCAGGAGCGGAGCAGGTCCAGCGCCAGGAAAACACTAAATAAGTTGTTAGCAAATTCAATTACTCTCAAATGTAAACATGTAAGTATTTGAAAACTGGTACTTTTAAATCTACCCATCATGACAAGGAGGGTCTGGAAAGCTGTGTGATTCACCACATTCATAGCCTGGAAGACGGAGTCCAACAATCCTCTCAACCGATGGGAAAAAAGGCATAAATAACGTGCAACACTCACTAATTGGGAAAACCTCCTAGATTTTCCTGGATGCCAGTCCATATCCAGGAACGTCGGTTGAAGGCAGGCCTGGTCCCCAGCCCAGTCACTTCACTCCCCCGTAGTTGCCCCCGAGCTCTGCCAGGCAGGTGTGGTCGTGAACCCACAGGACCAGCGTCACGTGGGAAATGCAGAGTCTCAGGCCCAGCCCCGTCCTGCTGATTAGAGTCTGCATTTAACACCTCTGTCCCGTGTGCACGTGCGTGTGCGTGTGAGGGACGGCTGGAGCCCCCCCCCCCCAGAGAGACTGCCTGATCTGTAGTCGAGCAAACTAAAACCTTGTCAAACATTCCGTAGGGGAAAAGTCATGCTAGCGTTTTCGTATCATGGGTGAACTACACCGATGAGAATCAAAGAAAAGTCGTTCTAGAAGATACAACGGAGTGGGCTGGGGCGCAGCGCGCTTTTAAATATTAAAATAACGTCTGCACAAGGGAGGACACGTCACTTTTGGTGGCACCTGTACGGTGTGAACGCAAATGGGAGTGACCGTCTGGACACCCCGGGAGGGAGAGGACAACAGGGCTGGGAAGGAACATCATCTGCAACGCAAGGTTCTTTAAAAAATAAATAAATAAAAAGGAGGGGCACCTGGCTGGCTCTGTTGGCGGAGCCCACGACTCTAGGTCTCGGGTTGTGAGTTCAAGCCCCACGTCGGGTGTGGAGATGACCTAGAAAGGGGGGTGCACGGGGGAGAAAAGACGTAAGGCAAACACGACAGCACGGTCCTTCTCTCCACTCCCTTCTCTTTTTAATTTTTGAAATTAATGATCAAACAGGCATAGGGTTACTGTTTTTTAAATCATAACCACGTGTTTGTCAGGCACAAGCTCCAAGAGAAGAATCCTAGGGGATAAAACCCATCTTTTTGGAAAGCAATTTTCCAAGATATGTCTTAGAAACTCCACCTTGGCATTCATACCTTACAAGCACATTTTCTTAAAAATAGATACCATCTTGTAGAAAAATATGTTTATCATTAGAAAAAATAAAAACAAATAAATGTCCAGTAACCCAGCAATTCTGAATGAATCTGGGAGCAACTATGCTGTGGACGGCATTGATCCCTCCAAGGTGCTGGTCAGGAGCCGGTTCCCAAAGTCGGCAAACGTGTGTGTGAAATACTCATGTGAAAACTCTGCAGGTGCACGCACGTACTTGGTAAGCTCACACCCGCCCCGTGGACGCGCGTCCGCAGCTGAGAACGTGGAGAGGGGCCTCCACCGAGCCCTGGGAGGGTGGGCAGCTGCTGGGATGCTTTCTCTTCCCTGCACTGCCCGGGTTTCAAAGGAGCATATGTTCCTGCTAAAATCTCATAGGAAGACTTCATTTTAAAAATGTAGACAGTCCAGGTTCTCGTTACGAGCTCATAGAAAGCTCTCTGAGTCGTGTTTGGATGCTAGAGAAACTTCCAGAAACCCCGATGAAGCTCCGCCCTGAGGCCGCTCCCCTGCCAGCCGTGGCAGCCACGGGAGCACAGCCCTCCTGCAGGCCCCACGGAGGAGCAGAGGTGCTCCTTGGCCCCGTCGTGGAGCCACGGCAAGGCCACGTGCCTCATCGGCCCCGAGGATGTAGGGGGACGGCATCAGACCGGCCTTCCTGCGCGTTCTGCCCGGGAGCACCTCAGGTGGGCTCTGTGGAGACTTCTGTCCGTCTGTCTCTCCTGTTCCAGCCCCGCAGCCCTCACCTCCCAGCGACACAAGGCCCAGGGGCCCCCGTCTGCCTCCCTGTCCCCTCCTTCCTGGGCCCTCGCTGGTCCCTCTCATGGCATCCCAAGATTTCAGAGCCTATGTGCTCCCGGACGGGTACCGGGAACCCGGACTTGCGGGATGCCTCCCCTCCCCACGTCCCTCCGAAACGGAGCTCTGTGTGCGGCAGCAGACGGGTGTGGAAATCTGGGGCCGGGTCGGCAGGGCGCTCCTGGCAAGAGCCTCTTCCCGGCTGACAGACCCCTTTCTGAGTCCTCGTGCGGTCGGGAGGGAGCCGTCCTCTCCAAACTCTGCCCTGGGTCACATGGCTTCCCCTCGCTGTCCCTCATGGGGACACACGGTCTTTGGACTAAGAGCCCCAATCCAGGGCATCTCATCCCAAGACCGTTAACCTCATCACAACTGCGAAGACCCTATTTCAAATGAGGCCACACCCACAGGTTCTGGGGGTCTTTGGGGGTCGCCCACCCCGCACACCAGCGCTGGCAGATCCTGGAGGTGGGCACGTGCCACACCTGTTCTGAGGAGGCAGGGAGCCCGTCGGGGCGTCAGGAGCCCCTAAGCCCAAGTGGGGCTGGGACCCGAAGAGGCTGAGCTGACCCATGTGCAGAGCCTGCCGCTCCATCGAGCTTTGTGCAAACCCCGTGCAGAGACGGAAGCGGTTGTCGCGGGCCCCGGGGGTGCCGGTGTGACCAGCTTTGCATGTGACGTGGGCTCTAAGTAGGAGCAGAGAACAGCAGCCCGTGTACCAGGCCCAGCAACAAGGAGCCCCCATGTCTCCTGTTCAGACGGGAGCCGGCGGGAGCCCCACTCCACAGGACAGACATCGGTCAGGCGGGGCCCAGGCTGGTGCTCCAAGGCGAAGGTCCCTGGGGTCACCAGGAGCCCACCACCCAGCAGCTGTCAGAACAAGGCCACCGTGGACCGGCCACACCAGGACTTAGCGTGGCCTGAGCCTCACGCAGACCCGGGACCCTGCTCCTGGCGCCCCGGCCCCAGCTGTGGGTGACGCCCCCGCCTGCCCGGCCTGTCCAGCGACCCTGGCAGTGCCTCCCCCTCAGGATCTACCCGCCTGGCTCCCCAGGAAAGCGCGGTGCAACGGGACCCGAAGTTCAGACCCAAAATTCCCAACGGGAGTTCAAATCACTTCAGCCCCTCAATCAGCCAAGTAAAGGTTCAAAAACCAGTCGGGTTGGCCCCGAAAAGTGAGGGGTGGGGAAGTTGCATCCTCAAGCCGCTGTCCACCGTCTCCCGGCTGTCGGAGGCCACCCGCGGGTGTCCAGCTGTGGCTGAGTTGCTCATGGACGCCCGTAGGCACAGCAGCATCAACACGGCCCGGGCTGACACAGGGATGTTTTGGGAACCTTGGTGGAGAGACGTCCAGGGTGCCGTGAGACCCCCCCATCCTTTGAGAGCATTGCAGAGAGTGAACGGAGCCCCAGCAAAGCAGACGCCGCCATGGGCCCCCGGGGGTCTCAGGGTCCGCTGCGGCCCGCTAGCCCTCACCCCACGGCGGCAGGCACCAGACCTTTCCCTCCAGAGCACGTTTCCCAAGAAAGTTCTTACTCAAGCTGTTGTTCCCTCCACCGGGGGTGTGGTCGCAGCACAGGGCGCAGCCCACAGACAGGCCCTTCTCGGGGGAGCTCAGGGTGGCCACCCATCTGGGGTCGGCAAAGGGAGGCCGTGGGGTCTCTTCCTCGGTGACCTTTAGGCAGCGGCTAACCCCCACCCAGAGCCAGGGGCTGCGAGCGGGACCCACCACCCCGGAGCACTCTGCGCAGACGATGGCCACCATCACGCGGACACGCGACTGTGAGACAAGACCAACAGCTGCAGCTCGTCCTGCTGCTCGTGTCTCGAAGAACTACCCTTCAGGACAAACGCCGGACACGGGATGCGGTGCCCGCGTCAGGACCCTGGTAGGGGTGGGGACGCCCCCTTGACTGCGGCGGTTCGCGAAGCCTGGAAGGCCTCTGGGCAGTGGCAGCCACACCCGCCGACCTCGAGGGTGGAAGGGGGAACGGGATCCGCTGAGGGGGTGCGGGAAGAAAGCCATTCCTGGAAGCCCTCGCCCCCACGTGTGGGTTTTCACACCTGGGGACCCCGGCCAAGGCCCCCACTCCTTGGGGGCCTTGGGTGACGCGGGGATGCCCAGCAGCGCGCCCGGTGCCCGGAAGCCTGTCTGAGCCGAGTGCGCTACCAGGAGTACGTGCTGGGCTACACGGAGCTCCTGGGGAAACGAGCCCACACCCCACCTCCTGCCGCCCAAGGATGCCAAGAGCTAGCCCCCTCCCTCCCCGGCCCTGCCCCACTGTAGGCGGCATGCTGAGCGGCTGGTCCCTCCCCTCCAGGCCACGCCGACCCTCGCCTCGGGCCTCGGGGCAGCCTCCTCAGCCCTGCCCCCCCACCCCACACCGTGCCCACCTTCACCCCTCAGACCCTCACTCAGCAGTGAGGACAAGGGTTTCCCAGGTTTGGATACGTGTGGTCCTCAGAGAGATGAACTGGACATTCCAGAAAGTTCCAGCATTTGATTACACGCATGTAACATCTCATGACCGAAACAGACCAGACCAGGAGGTGACCCCACACTCCATCTGCCCACTCTCCCCACACTGATTAAGCACCTACTGTGTGCCCAGCACCGTCCCAGGAGCCGCTGGGAAGAGCATGAAGACACGGTCTCACCTTCCTGGGGGCAGATGAGAAACGGTGCTGGGCCGGCGCTCAGCTGGACGGGGCATCACGGCTGGGGGGCAGTGACGCAGCAGCCCGCTGGGGCTCCCGGAGAGCACATCCCTGACCGAGCGCCCCAGAGCCCTGTGCAGGGATCGTCCCTGTCTGCGGCCACGACACAGGACCGTGCTTTGGACACTGTGAAAGTTTCGGTTAGTGATTCTGTTTATTGTTCATCAGTTAAAATTAAGTGTGCATGTGTTTTGGCCCTGATCTGTTGTTAAAATCCACGGGTGTTCCACAAGTGATTAGAAAAACGGCACAGATGCAAGGAGAACCTTCAGGAGATTCTGAACGATACATCTTTCTTAGAGACGAGTCAAGCGATAGCATCTGGATTTCTGTAAATCCATCTGTGGACGTCAATATTCAGAGAAAATTCGACAGGTCATAAGACATTCAATGTATCATATTCAATTCACACGGAAGTTTTGACTCATGTCTTCTGTTGTGTTGAAGAGCTCCTCCCACGTCTTTGTTTTGTTTGACTTCGTTTTGCAGTCACTTAGGTCACCGCCCCAGGTAAGATACAGGTGGGTCACCGGCCCAGGTAGCGGGGCAGGTGGGTCACCGTCCCAGGTAAAGGGGCAGGCGGGTCACCGGCCCAGGTAAAGGCGCAGGCGGGTCACCGTCCCAGGTAGCGGGGCAGGCGGGTCACGGTCCCAGGTAAAGGCGCAGGCGGGTCACCGTCCCAGGTAACGGGGCAGGCGGGTCACGGTCCCAGGTAAAGGCGCAGGTGGGTCACCGTCCCAGGTAAAGGGGCAGGCGGGTCACGGTCCCAGGTAAAGGCGCAGGTGGGTCACCGTCCCAGGTAAAAGGGCAGATGGGTCACCGTCCCAGGTAAAGCTGCACGTGGGTCACCGTCCCAGGTAAAGGGGCAGGTGGGTCACCGTGCCAGGTAAAGGCGCAGGTGGGTCACCGTCCCAGGTAAAGCTGCACGTGGGTCACCGCCCCAGGTAAAGGCGCAGGTGGGTCACCGCCCCAGGTAAAGGCGCAGGTGGGTCACCGCCCCAGGTAAAGGCGCAGGTGGGTCACCGCCCCAGGTAAAGGGGCAGGTGGGTCACCGTCCCAGGTAAAGGGGCAGGTGGGTCACGTCCCAGGTAAAGGGGCAGGTGGGTCACCATCCCAGGTAAAGGCGCAGGTGGGTCACTGTCCTTACATGGCTGACCTCAGGAAACAGTCCCTACACTGTCACCTGAGCAGACATCATCTGTTTTCAGCTACTGGAGTCAGCTGACTGACAAAGCACCAAGGCCAGCTGTGGCCCCATGTCCGTGTCAGTGGGCCTCATGGCGAGAGCAGGGGGGACGCAGGAGGGGCTGAGGCCTCCTCAGCTCCAGGGAGACACTGAGACACACAAGAAGAATGTGAGCCAGAGGGGCTGGGGGCGCCACGTGGACCTAAGTCAGGGAGCCAATGGTCAGTCGGAGGGCTGCTGACGCAGGGGCTCACCCCCCAAACCCGAGCAGGTGTGGACCAGGGGAGGCTGCAGAGGCGGCAGGAGCCCCTCCCACCGCCACCTGCCTGCCAGGTGGGCAAGAAGTCCTGCAACAGAGAGCATAGCGGGCAGGCGTCTCAGAGCGAGTTTCCGCAGAAATACCGCCCCTCCCCCCAACCATCGCCTCCCTCCTGGACAGACGTGGGTGCCCCGGTCCCCGTCCACTTGCAGCTCTGGGGCAGCCCACCGCTCCTCCGACCTCCACCCCCAGCCCCCAGAGCTCCGTCAGGGGCAGGTTTCGTGCCTGGAGCCCCCCAGGCTGGGCAGGAGCTCGGCCACCGCACAGACTTCTACCCCCACTCAGGTCTAATCCCTCGGCCTGCACGGGGTCTGCACCTCACCGGCCCCCCCACAAAGAGGCCCTGTGGCAGCAGCATCCACCTCATCACTCCCTGTCCCTTGTCTGAGCCCCGTGAGGGCCTGGCTGGGACCCAGTACACAGTGCCGGCCCTCCCGCCTCTCCCAGCCCCGCAGCCGCCCCGGGGCAGCCCTGCAGCCATCGCGGGGCGGCCCCACCCTCCCCGTGCACCCCCTATGTCCCTCCGTGCAAGACCTCCCCCAGGCTCAGCCCGAGCCCCGCGGACAGCATCAAGATGTCTTGGACGGATCAGATCGTTTGGGCTGCACGCTGCCCTCGCCCGGCACCCGACAGCTGCCACATCCGATTAAACCGTGATGCACTGAGCAGAACTTGGCGGCGCCAGCCTCTTAGCATGGCTGATGAGGAACCAGTGATCCAGAAAGGACGGCGGCAGCAGGCACGCTGCTCTTTCTACACCCCCCCTCTCCGCGGTCGGGGAATAGGAGCTGCCCGCATCCCCACTGGGTGTGAATATTCTGTTAAAATTAGCAATCCAGAAGGCGAAGTCCAAAAACATGGCTTCAGCCTGCAGATGCTATTCTGTTCTGCCTCCGAGGTTTCTGAGCTGTGCTTCTGGTGGGACGGGCCCCTTTGCTTAACAGGACAATGGCCGTGCTTGAGCCCGTGAGCCTGGCTTCCTGCCTCGGGATTTCACAGCTCAGCCCCGGGCGGGCACTGCCTCCTCCACTCGGCCCGCCGGATGGAGTCGCCCATGAGGGGCCTCCCTGCTGGCCGACCTGCTGCAGCCCACGGCGTGCGCCGGGGCCAGACTGAGGGGCTCAGGGTCCCCCGTCGTCAACAGGCAGGGACCCTGGCTGCAGAGCCTCACACGGGACCCCGGGGGCGTGAGGGTCCGGCGAGCAGTCCCGCAGACAGAACTGAGGCTAACTAACCCGACACGCAGCCAGCCAGGGCCCCGGAGAAAGAGCCCAAGTGGGAGTGGGACGAGGGTGGGCATCCGTGCCCCTGCAGTGGCCCCGCTCCTCCGTGCCGCGCAGCCCGGGCCCCACCCCCAGTAGGTGATCAACAGCCCCGTGTGGAATGTTCTCCCATCACCTCAAGCCTGCGATTGGTGGCTCCTCCTTCGTGGCTGTGGAGTGAATGTCGCCGCCCTGACGG
>NW_024424564.1:56202381-56236958 GCF_017311325.1 Ursus maritimus
GCAGGTGGGTCACCGTCCCAGGTAAAGGGGCAGGTGGGTCACCGTCCCAGGTAAAGGGGCAGGTGGGTCACGTCCCAGGTAAAGGGGCAGGTGGGTCACCATCCCAGGTAAAGGCGCAGGTGGGTCACTGTCCTTACATGGCTGACCTCAGGAAACAGTCCCTACACTGTCACCTGAGCAGACATCATCTGTTTTCAGCTACTGGAGTCAGCTGACTGACAAAGCACCAAGGCCAGCTGTGGCCCCATGTCCGTGTCAGTGGGCCTCATGGCGAGAGCAGGGGGGACGCAGGAGGGGCTGAGGCCTCCTCAGCTCCAGGGAGACACTGAGACACACAAGAAGAATGTGAGCCAGAGGGGCTGGGGGCGCCACGTGGACCTAAGTCAGGGAGCCAATGGTCAGTCGGAGGGCTGCTGACGCAGGGGCTCACCCCCCAAACCCGAGCAGGTGTGGACCAGGGGAGGCTGCAGAGGCGGCAGGAGCCCCTCCCACCGCCACCTGCCTGCCAGGTGGGCAAGAAGTCCTGCAACAGAGAGCATAGCGGGCAGGCGTCTCAGAGCGAGTTTCCGCAGAAATACCGCCCCTCCCCCCAACCATCGCCTCCCTCCTGGACAGACGTGGGTGCCCCGGTCCCCGTCCACTTGCAGCTCTGGGGCAGCCCACCGCTCCTCCGACCTCCACCCCCAGCCCCCAGAGCTCCGTCAGGGGCAGGTTTCGTGCCTGGAGCCCCCCAGGCTGGGCAGGAGCTCGGCCACCGCACAGACTTCTACCCCCACTCAGGTCTAATCCCTCGGCCTGCACGGGGTCTGCACCTCACCGGCCCCCCCACAAAGAGGCCCTGTGGCAGCAGCATCCACCTCATCACTCCCTGTCCCTTGTCTGAGCCCCGTGAGGGCCTGGCTGGGACCCAGTACACAGTGCCGGCCCTCCCGCCTCTCCCAGCCCCGCAGCCGCCCCGGGGCAGCCCTGCAGCCATCGCGGGGCGGCCCCACCCTCCCCGTGCACCCCCTATGTCCCTCCGTGCAAGACCTCCCCCAGGCTCAGCCCGAGCCCCGCGGACAGCATCAAGATGTCTTGGACGGATCAGATCGTTTGGGCTGCACGCTGCCCTCGCCCGGCACCCGACAGCTGCCACATCCGATTAAACCGTGATGCACTGAGCAGAACTTGGCGGCGCCAGCCTCTTAGCATGGCTGATGAGGAACCAGTGATCCAGAAAGGACGGCGGCAGCAGGCACGCTGCTCTTTCTACACCCCCCCTCTCCGCGGTCGGGGAATAGGAGCTGCCCGCATCCCCACTGGGTGTGAATATTCTGTTAAAATTAGCAATCCAGAAGGCGAAGTCCAAAAACATGGCTTCAGCCTGCAGATGCTATTCTGTTCTGCCTCCGAGGTTTCTGAGCTGTGCTTCTGGTGGGACGGGCCCCTTTGCTTAACAGGACAATGGCCGTGCTTGAGCCCGTGAGCCTGGCTTCCTGCCTCGGGATTTCACAGCTCAGCCCCGGGCGGGCACTGCCTCCTCCACTCGGCCCGCCGGATGGAGTCGCCCATGAGGGGCCTCCCTGCTGGCCGACCTGCTGCAGCCCACGGCGTGCGCCGGGGCCAGACTGAGGGGCTCAGGGTCCCCCGTCGTCAACAGGCAGGGACCCTGGCTGCAGAGCCTCACACGGGACCCCGGGGGCGTGAGGGTCCGGCGAGCAGTCCCGCAGACAGAACTGAGGCTAACTAACCCGACACGCAGCCAGCCAGGGCCCCGGAGAAAGAGCCCAAGTGGGAGTGGGACGAGGGTGGGCATCCGTGCCCCTGCAGTGGCCCCGCTCCTCCGTGCCGCGCAGCCCGGGCCCCACCCCCAGTAGGTGATCAACAGCCCCGTGTGGAATGTTCTCCCATCACCTCAAGCCTGCGATTGGTGGCTCCTCCTTCGTGGCTGTGGAGTGAATGTCGCCGCCCTGACGGCCCCGTTCTCGCAGGGTCATCCGTCCTGGGAAGTGAGGGTCGGCCGCCTGGTGCACTGGCACGCGGACGGGAGATTCAGGGGTCTTAGCGTCGTGATCGAGAACCTGCGCTAAAGAACGCACACCGGACCCTGAGCGTCGCACACGGTACCTACTGTTTCCAACACTCACGAAACGTTGACGAAAGCTGCCGCCGGCCGGGCCGTCAGAGGGGCTCCAGCTGAGGTCGCAGGAGGTGCGCTGCCTGAGCTCAGGGCAGGGAAGCCCGAGCGCAGCCACGGGAGGGACCAGTCTGCAGGGTCTGCGAACGAAGGCGGTGCAGCCTCGGACGGGTGTTGCAGAATCCACCGAAGCCTCCAAGGGAAGCCCCTGGAGGACAGCACACAGCGGAGAGGAGCGGAGCCACGCGGAGAGACTTCTGGGAAGTCCAGGCGGGAGACAGACTCCACAGGCGGCCAGCGTAAGGAGCCCCGCGGCCTCTGCGGAGGCACGGAGCGGATTCCTGCAAGCAACCTACCGCCAATAAATATGAAAATTCGGATGAAATTGACAATTCTCAGAAAAAGACCAAATTCAACAAGAAACAGAACACGAGAGCCCTCCAGTCATTAGAGAGTCCATCCTACGACAGAAACAAGACCGCCAGACAGAGGCACGCCCGGGGCCCTGGGGCTTCCGGAAGTCCCACCCAGAGCTCCATGGGTTGACTTGGACCCTGCACGAACTTTCCACAGTCAAAAAAGAGGAGAAGCACTCCAGAGGCTCTCACGAGGCTGCATAATTGCATGCCAAAAACCTACTGAAGACAAGTTTTTAAAGGAAAATTTCAGGCCAATCTGACCCGTAAATGTAGACATAAAAATCATAAGCAAAACACAACCAAACCAAATTTACCGGTTAATAATAGACTAGGACTTCACAGTCACATGGAATTCACCCCGGAAATCCGAGGTTTCACGCAGAGAACAGAGCACCCAGAATCAACGTGATTCACTCTATGACAGAGGAAGAGAGCAATCACTTGCCAGATCAATAGACACAGAAAAAGAACTGTAAAAACCCAGCATTCATTCAAAACAAGATTTTTAAGACTTCAGTTAATAAAGAGCACACGATAACTTACTCTGATTACACAAACATCGCACTCAGCTGCACGATAATAAAACGTCTCTGAGATGAAGAGAAAGATCCTTGTTTCCATCACTGCCCCTCACACGGGGGAGGAGAAACGGGGGGAGACAGGCTTGGAAAGGAGGACACAGAACGGTGCTTCCTCACGGATGAAAGAGCAGTAATCCACAGACAAACTGTGCGAACTAGTAAGAGAGGTCATCAAGACCACAGAGGGCAGCGTCAGTTATTTCCACACTCATAAATGAAAATCAGCTACAAGATGAAAATTTTAAAAAGGTACCATTTACAAGAATACGTTAACGTGGTTGATCTGGAAGTCCGTCTAACAGAGGACGTCCTGAGGCATCCACAGAGGATTTTAGGAGCCATCACAGAGAAGCGTTACAGCAGAACGGCGTACCTAGAGGGTATCCACATCCACGAACGGGAAAAACCCGTGTTGTCGAAACATCGGCCTCCAAACCCATCTGCAACAGTAATTTTTGTGGAGCCTGACGAGATGTGTCTAGAGTTTACATGCAGGTGCCTGGGTCAGAAACGGCGAAAGCATATTGAAGAATCCTAGTAGAGACGGCTGGGCAGCGTCAAGACTCGCCATGAACCACAGCAGTTCGGACAGAGTGGTGGTGGCCCCACGTCAGACAGAGGTCAGGGAAGACTGAAATGACTGAAATCGGAAGAAACTTCCTTGGACACCCAACACATGAGAGGGGCAGAGGCTGAGCTGCTGGGGAGCACAGCTCAGTGGGCAACACGGGGCCCCAGACACCTACGTGAAGAAACAGTTACACCAATCCATCCTCCGCCACACCCCAGGGGTCAGCAGAGCTTCCCCGTAAAGGACCCAAGAGTAACTATTTCAGCCACGTGACTGGCCTCAGTTTCCCACTCAGCTCTGCCAATATGTAAGCAGCCATGCAGAAATGTCCGGGCATGGCTGGGTCCCAATAAAACTTTATTAACAAAAACAGGTGATGGTCTACATTTGGTCCTGGGGCTACAGTTTACTAACCCCTGCCATACCCAAAAATCAATCCTCATGAACCACAGACCTACAAATGAAAGACAAAATGTTATAGTTCTTAAAAGACAAGACAGTACATATCTTTGTGACCTCAAGATGGAAATGGAGTCCTTCACAAAGAAAGCCCAAAGAAAAACCCCTAACTGTGAAAGGAAAACACGGATAAGTAAACTAGCTTAAAACTGAGAACGATAGATGATTACACTGTATTATACCATTGAAATTTTCAAAAGTAGAACCTCGCTGTTCTCACCAAAAACCTAAGAGAAAAGATAGATAGGTGGGTGGGTGGATGGATGGATGGATGGATGGGTGGGTGGGTGGGTGGATATAGTGATGGATATACTAATTAACTGGTTGGGGAGAATTCTTTCATAATGTACACATATATCAAATAAATCATCATGATATACTTTAAATGTCTTATTATTTTATTTGTCAATTATAAGTCAATAAAGCAGGAAAAAATAAAAGTAAAGCAAGCTGACACTAAGATAATACAAAAAATGCTCAAAATCATTAGCCATCAGGGCAATTCAAATCAAAACCACACTGAGATACCACCTTACGCCAGTTAGAATGGCAAAAATAGACAAGGCAAGAAACAACAATTGTTGGAGAGGATGTGGAGAAAGGGGATCCCTCCTACATTGTTGGTGGGAATGCAAGTTGGTACAGCCACTCTGGAAAACCGTGTGGAGGTCCCTTAAAAAGTTAAAAATTGAGCTACCCTATGATCCAGCCATTGCACTACTGGGTGTTTACCCCAATGATACAGATGTAGTGAAGAGAAGGGCCATATGCACCCCAATGTTCATAGCAGCATTGTCCACAATAGCTAAATCGTGGAAGGAGCCGAGATGCCCTGCAACAGATGACTGGATTAAGAAGTTGTGGTCCATATATACAATGGAATATTACTCAGCTATCAGAAAGAACGAGTTCTCAACATTTGCTGCAACATGGACGGCACTGGAGGAGATAATGCTAAGTGAAATAAGTCAAGCAGAGAAAGACAATTATCATATGATTTCTCTCATCTATGGAACATAAGAACTAAGAAGATCGGTAGGAGAAGAAAGGGATAAAGAAAGGGGGGGAATCAGAGGCGGAATGAAGCATGAGAGACTATGGACTCTGAGAAACAAACTGAGGGCTTCGGAGGGGAGGGGGGTGGGGGAATGGGATAGACCGGTGATGGGTAGTAAGGAGGGCACGTATTGCATGGTGCACTGGGTGTTGTACGCAACTAATGAATCATCGAACTTTACAACAAAATAAAAAAAAATGTTAAACAACATTATGCTTTTTATATTTGTCTGAATAAGATAACATTATGTAGATTTATTTTGGGACCATGTAAATGTTTTTACATAATTATAAAACTGGATTAAATAATAACAATTTAAAATTTAAAAAAAAAGAAATTTTTAAACATGTGCACTTTTACGGCTATGTTGCATCTTACATCTCAACAGCCCAGGTCAGCAGGGCACTGAGGGCCCTCCAGCCAGGACGTCCAGGACCGGGGTCCAGGGAGAGCCTGGGAGCCAGAGAGGACGAGGACACCCAGGCTGGAGGCGAGGGGAAAAGGCTGCAGGTGTTGGCACGTGCCCTCCGCCCACGACAGTAACGTGCACGCGCCGTGCGACAGGTAGCTCTGGGTAGATGTGTCGCCGCTGCTGAGGGGCCTGAAGATGCATCATATTTATCTCTAAGCCCGGCGGCCCGCAAGTGTTTGAAGAAGGAAGGCTGCATCAGGACGCCCTCCGATCCCTTCCGAACCGCGCATGCCACTCCGTGATCCCAGCAGCTTTTCAGAGCCTCTGTTTCAAACTGCTCTGTTCTCGGTGAGTCATGACAGGTAATCCAGAAACTACTCAGAAGTCAGAATTCAGCGCACTGCCTGGGCTTGGGAAGAGTGCTTCTAACGTCCTCCCTGAAACCCTCCAGAAGCACGTTATCGCTCTGAAATGTTCCATTTGGGAGGTAACGATGGGATCACAGGTGTTGGGGGTGAGCCTCATTACACGCTCTCGGCAGAAGCCGGCAGAAGGACGGGGCGACCTGTCGGTTGTGGTTCTACCCGTTGCTCGTCGTTACCCGGAGAGGAACCAGGATGTTCGTGTGGAGAATCCCGGTGGGAAGTAGACCCATTCTTCAGTACACGCTCGGACCCGGGAGATCTCCGCATCCACAGTCTCTAAGTTGGGTGTTGCCCGTGTGTGGAGAGGGAGGGCTCTCAGTTTGGGAAATCAGAAGCTTCAGAGATCAAGGAGACCACAGTCGGTGAAGGTTGGGACCATCCACCTTGTGTGGGGTCAGCTGCAACTTTCCTTGAAAATGAGCTCCCCCCACGAGGCGTCCAACCACACGCGGGATCCTTAGGCTGACGCAGAAGTGCCGGTGTTGGTGCCCACTCGAAACCATGCAGCCAGAAAGTCACGCTAAGACGGCAATCAGAGATGCGCCCAGCCGCCGTTGGCAACAGCCTGAGTCCCGGATACAACGCGAAACACAGGACGACGCAGCCACTGGCGCGGAAGCACCCACGTTGATCCAAACACAGAACACACAGAAAGTGTCGTGGTTTTATGACAAGAACGCGGGACAAGCGTGCATGTTGCACACCCACAGGAAGCTGCTCCATCACACGCTTGGTGTCAGGTTGTACGGTGGGAACAGTAGCGCGTGGGCAGGGGTGCTGGCAGACGAGGCACCTCCCCTTACCCCCCGCCCCCCCGCCGGGGACACCGGCCCGCGAGGTCCTCACCAGCCTCGTGACCGCGGGAAGCCCGCCTGATGCCAGTCTGCCGTATTCCCGCATCTGTAACGGAGACGGCCCTCACGCCTGACCCTCGGGTCACCGGGAGAAGGAAGGGAGTCGTCTGCTTGCGTTGAGTCCCCCCAAAATGCCTGTTAATTCCTACTCCCCGTAACCTGTAGGTGGGACCTACTTGGAAACAGTCACTGCCAAGAGCGCGGAGAGCACCGGAATGTCAGCGGGCACCTCCGGAGGGAGAAGCACACAGGCGTTTTATTGTATTTTTACTTTGTTACTTTCCCTGTAATTACGCTGTGTTCCTTACTAGCTCCTTCAACCGTGTGTTTGGAAAAGGAAGTACAGCTGCTCAAAATACAGGAAAACATCGTCTCCAGAGCCCAGTATAAACCCAAAGAGTAAGGAGTGCAGTTTCTGCTGAGCTGAGCGTTCGGGGCGGACGGACCCAGACGAGCATCCCCTCCAGTAAGCCTGGGAGGTGCCCGCTCGGAGAGCACGTTTAGAAAATGTGTTGACCACAGGCTTCCAAAAGCCCACAGTTTTGCCCACAGTTTCACTCCTGGGAACATGTCCCAACCCAGGAGGTTTTATGCACGAATGAGGGTGCTCTCTACCCTCTCCGCACAGTCCCCGCGAGCCCGTCTGCTCACAGGGGTTCTCGGAACACCATCCCTCTGCCAACGTCACCCACACCTGCATCTGAGCCTTACGGGAGCCTCCAGGCATCTCCAGTGTGTCCACGGGGCTCAGCCCGCCCACCAGCCCTTCGAGCCCCTCCGGGAATCTGTCCAGCTCTCCCTCCCTACGTTCACCTCCTGGATGGTGTTGGAGCACATCCGCAGGCCTGTGCCCGCCCGACTTTCCCAGCACCAGGTCTTCACCCGTGTGCCATCTCCCACTGGCCCTTCCATCACCTCTGGGCTTCTCCTCCTCAGAGCACAGCACAAGGAGCCCCCGGGGGAGCAGGGTCACCTGAGACTGAGGACCTGAGCTTCTGACTCAACAGAGCTGGTGTGGGACCCAGGAACTTGCAGACACGTGGCTCTGGAGGATGGCGTCCAAGCCTCCTCCACGGAGACCCGAGCTGCTAGCCACCCCCAAAACAGCCCCAGACAAGGATCCGAGTGCAAAGGCTGCTGGGGGAGACGACCCAGAAGCCCCAGCGGGGCTCAGGGAGGTGAGACGGGGAGGGAAGAGCCAGTGCAGCGTGCCCAGCCAAGCGAGGTGCCCCCAGCCTCAGCCTGGGGGCCACGGGAGCCTGCAGCACACCCACGTCTCTGAGTTTCCTCCCCGGAGGCAGGAGGGGTCTCAGAGGGCTAGGGGGTGCTGGGAAGGGGCCTCATTCTCCAGCTGTTCCAGCCCAGGCAGAGCCCTCCCCCCGCCACCAACCAGGCGTCGATGGAACAGCAGATGTTGGCGGCAGGTACAGGCGGCACGGGCCACGTCAGCATCACCCGCAAACACAGAGCTCCGCATCCCATCTTCAGGACCTGCCCCTTCATCTCCGCCCCCCCGGGGCAGCTCAGCAGGCCTCCGTCCCAGGCCACCGCCACCAGCCTGGCTCGTCCACGGGGGGAGGTCCGCACGCGGATGTTTGGGGCAGTGAAGCTGCCGTGTGCGATGCCGTAACGATGGATCCATCCATTGCACATTGTCCGAACCCACACGACACCCCACACAAGAGGGAACCTCAATGCAAACAGTGGTCTGCATGACAGTGACGCGTCAACGTGGTTCATCGATCCTGACAAATGCGCCACTGGTGGGAGGTGCTGATAGGAGAGGAGGCTGCGGGGGGGGCAGGGTGTCTATGGGAGATCCCTGTATCTTCTGCTCAACTTGACCGTGAACCTAGTAATGCTCTAAGATAAAATCTGGGCGCCTGGGGGGCTCAGTCAGGTGAAGCGTCTGCCTTCGGCTCAGCTCATGGTCTCGGGGTCCTGGGATCAAGCCTCCCATCAGGGTCCCTCCACAGTAGGGAGTCTGCTTCTCCCTCTGCCTGCTGCTCCCCCTGCTTGTGCTTTCTCTCTGACAAATAAATAAATAAAATCTTTTTTTAAAAAAAGAAAGAAAGAAAGAAAGAAAATCTATTAATTTAAACACAAACGAACAAACAGATACGTAAGCCCCTCCCTGGCCAGGTAGGCAGGCCCCACAGCATGCTCTGGGCCCTCGAGCGTTCTACAAACACCCCCACCCCACCTCCCACCCAGCAGTTTGTGCTCCAGAGACAGTCATCCCAGAGGTCATGTCCCCCCCTCAATCCCTCCCCCTTGGCCGTACTCCACCCCTGCAGCTACAGCAAATAAACCGACCGATGCTTGCACCAGAGACAACCATGGAGTCTGCCCTTCCCACCCTCTTCCCCAGCTCCCCACATGTTTTTATCTGACGGACCACCCTGCCCTGCAAGCCCCTCACGCTGGGTATGCTCCTCCTAGTGACACACACACAGGGTGCTGTCCCCTCCATCATTCCACAGGCTATGCTCCCATTAATGCAACCTGACAGTGCACTCTCTCCACAGCCAGTGGCATGGTCATTGCAGCTCACAGTCAAGAGAGCAGCGGCTGTCCTCACGCTCTGCTCTGAGGCCACGTTGCCCCCGCCCTCTTGTGCAGTCAGTGTTTGGAGATCTAAGAGCTGGGCTTTGTGCGTTTCTCTATCCAGGACCCGCTCTTTAGACTAACTCTAGAGCTGCTGTGTCAGTGTTGGCATCTTTTCATTCCACATCTCAGCATCATTGTTGCAGGCTGGTGAGTGCCAGCCCTCGAGGCCCGCTGCCCTCCCTGCCTGCTGCCCACTGCCCTTGAAGCTGGTTGCCCCCACTGACCGCTGCTCTCGCTGCCCTCTGCCCTCGCTGCCTGCTGCTCTCAGCGTGTGAGGCAAAGCAGGACGGAGAGCAGACACCTGCCACCTGCCACTGTTGTCTGAGACCTCGCCTGGTCCAGCCCCAGTAGCAGGCCTAGAATCCTGAGCTGTCACTCACCAGCCATTTAATATCTCTGTGCCTTGGTTTCCCCATCTGAAAATGGGTCACAGAAGCTTTTACTATCAGAACTGTGAGAATTAGTGAGTTAATGTGCAGAGAAGCACCTGTCACGCCTACACACACACGCACACACACACAGGAAGCACTGCCCCCTCCCAGTTTTCCAGATTTTCCGGAAGGCCGCCGTCCGCTGGGAGGCCCCGTGCCCAGCCCTCCCCAAACGGAAAAGGCTCCTGTTGGGAAGGGGTTCACGGGGCTTCCCTTTCTGCGTTCACAAACTGCGGTGTGCGGCACGTTCTAGAACACTGAGGGGTCGCTGGCCGGGGCGCCAGGCCAGCCAGGCGGAGCGCGGGAGGAGCGGAGGCGCGTGCGGAGGTGCAGGGACCCCGCCCGGCCCGACCCAACGCCCGCGATGCAGGCCTGCGTACCCGCGCTCGAGGCCCCAGGGCGGACGCGCCGCGTATGGTTTGTGTGCGACGTCCTGGGCATCGCGTGCGCCGCCGGCACGTGGGTGCTGGTGCTGGGCGCCGCAGGCGTGCTGCTCCGCGCGCTGCTGCTCCCGGCCCGGGATGCTGCCTACGGCGTGGCCCACGGCGCGCTCTTCCACCTGCTGGCCTTCCTGGCGCTGGCGGCGCATGAGCGGGCCATGCTCACCGACCCCGGCTCCGTGCCCCTGGGCGCCGCGCCTGGCGGTCCTCGCTGCCCCCTGTGCGGCTGCGCCCGGCCGCCGCGCGCTAATCACTGCATGGTGTGCCAGCGCTGCATCCGCAAGATGGACCACCACTGCCCCTGGGTCAACAACTGCGTGGGCGAGGACAACCAGAAGTACTTCCTGCTCTTCACGCTCTACACGGCGCTGGGCTCGCTGCACCTGCTGCTGCTGCTCGCCGTCCCGGCCCTGCGCGGCTACGCGCGCGGGGAGTGGGACTCGCACAGCACCCTGACGCCGCGCGCCTCCCTCGTCTTCCTCCTCCTGGTGGCCCTGAAGGGCTTCCTCTTCGCCTCGGCGATGTTCGCCACCCAGATGCACGCCATCTGCACCGACCGGACCAGAATCGAGCAGCTGCAGAGGGAGGGGGCCGAGCAGGGCCGCGGGTCCACGTGGATGAACGTGAAGGCCGTCCTGGGCCACCCCCTCTCCCTGGCCTGGATCAGCCCCTTTGCCTCCCCGCAAGCTCAGAGGGCACGCGGGCCCCGCGGCGTGGTCTGACACTCTCCCGTGCAAACTCAGCCACCATCTGCTGAGTCCCCAGCACGTGCCTGGGGCAGAGTTTCCACAAGCGGTCACCTTGTTTCCTGTCCACGGACAAGACCACGACAGAGAATCAAAGAGCCCAGGTGCTCTTCTGAGCAGAGTGGGGTGCGGACAGCTGAGCTTCCTGGAAAGTTCACAAGGCCAGACCTTCTCCCCACAGGAAGGTGAAGCATGCGGTCGTTTTTTAGCTCGGCCAGTGCTTTTGTGTGAAAAACAATTAAATCCACAACATCTATGAATGCGGTATGATCATCAGTGCCAGTCCTTGTGAAATGGGGTCCCTGCAAGTCTCGGGCCCCAGTCCGTGGTGCAGAGCTGCCCGTGCCCGACGTGCTCCCCGAGCGCCCTCGGGCTCCTGACAGACCCAGCTCCAACCTGGTGGATTATTTTCTACTACCCCTTGGATTTTTGTGTTTATGCTCACCAGTGAAATGCGCCCATTAATTTTTATTCTCTTCTTAGCCTAATCTGTTTGTAATTTACTCCAGATCACACTAGCCACAGAAAATGAGTGAGGTGTGGCTGTTTTCTACGTCCTGACGACCTGTGTGAGGTTGGCACTACCTGTCCCTTGAACACTGGGTGGACCTCACTAACCCAACCATCCAGGTTTGGTTTCTTCTTCAACTTTTCATTTTGAGATAGCTGTAGGTTCACGTGCAGTCGTAAGAAATAACAGATCCCGTGTGCCCTCCGGGCCGACGTCTGCCATAACTGCAGTACAATATCCAGCCGGGGAACCCACATTCGTACAACCATTAACTTGGTTCAGTCTCCCCAAGCCTTATATGTACTCACTTGGGGGGGGTGTCTCTGTAATTTCGTCACGTGTGTAGGTGTGCGTTTGCACCATCATACATCCGGCTCCCTTCATCTCCCCGGCAGTGACTGACCCGTTCTCCGTCTGATTTTGTCATTTCGAGAATGCTTTCTAAGTGGAATTACACAACACGTCAGTATGTCATCTGAGACCGCCTTTTTTCACTCAACATAATTCCCTTGAGATCCATCCAAATTGTTGCCTGTGTCAAGAAGTCATTCCTATCCAATCCCACGATACCCACAGTCTGACCATTTGCCCACTGGAGGACATTTGCGTTGTCTCCACTTTCCAGCTACGTGTGAACGTAAGAGTGCCCTTCTCTGGGCCAGAAGCCCACGAGGGCAGTTGCTGGGTAGTCTGATAGCTGTGTGTTCCGTTTCGTAAGAAGCTTCCACAGTCTTGTCCAGAGTGGCTGTGCCGTTTCATGCTTCCGCCAGCCGTGTATGGACAATCTGTTCTCTCTGCGTCCTCTCCGCTTATTTGGCGTTACCACTGCTTTTGTTCATTTTAGTCCTTCTGATAGGTGTGTGTTGATATCTCATCGTGGCTTCATTTGCATTTTCCAAACGGCTAAGGAGTCTGAGTGTCTTTGCTTGTGCTTTGCCCTTCGTACATCTGTTTCAGTGAACATCTGTCCATGTCTTTCACCCATTGTCTGATTGGACGGTCTGTAACGCTGAGTTTTCAGAGTCTTTCTGTATTCCTCCCGCAGTCCTCCATCAGACAGGTGGTTTGCAAAGCTTTCTCTCAGTCTGCGTCTTGTCTCTCTGCCCTCTCCGCAGGCTCATTCCAAGCAGAGGTTTCTCACTGTGATGAGACCCAGTTTATCAGGTTTTGTCTTTATGGACCATGCACCTGTGTCACGTCCAGGCACCCTCTGTCTAACCCAGGGCCCAAACACTTTGCCTTTTTTCTACAAGTTTTATATTTCATATTTAAATCCGCAATCCATTTTGAGTTAATTTTGTACAAGGTGTGCAGGTTAGGTCATGTGTGGACGCCCACCTGTTGAGCAGCTCTGCTCCCTCCACTGAATTGATTCACACAGTTGTCAAAATCCACGGGTCTATGTCTGAGCTGTCTGTCCTGTCCCACTGACCTACATCCCTGTCCCTCAACAGATACCCACTGCCTTGAGTACTCTAGCCATATAATGTGGTAGAGTGGTTTTCCCGCTTTTTGAAGGTTGTTTTAGCTGTTCTAGGTACCGAGTCTTCCCACATAAATTTTAGAATAAGCTTGTCTATGTCGACAAAGAAAATCTTGCTGAGATTTTGAGAGGAATTGCATTAAACCTACAGATCAGTTTGGAGCACGATTGACGTCTTCTCCCTATGAGCCTTTCCATCCATGGACATGGTATGTCTCTGCATTCATTTTGGTCTTTTTGGTTTCTCTCGACAGCATTTTGTAATTTTTACCATGTGGATCCTGAGCATGTTTCGTTGATTTGTATCTAAGTATTTCATTTTCTTTGGATCAGTTATAAATGATGCTGTGTATTGAATTTCAGTTTCCACATGTTTGTTTCTAGCATGTAGCTCATCTTGAATCCTGCCACCTTGCAGAACTCACTTATCTGCTCTAGTTTGGTTTCTTTTGTTTCTGTAGATCTCTTGGGATTTTCTATCTAGACAACCATGTCATCTGAAAATAATGACAGCTTTATATTTTTATTTCCAATACGTCTGTCTTTTATTTCTTTCTCTTGCCCTATCACATTGTCAGAACATTCAGAGTATGTTGAATAACAGAGTAGAGGTTTCCTGAAGGGAGAGGTCTTTGTTTACCATTTCAACACTTACAACCCATGACTCTCTGATTTCTTTTTGCCCAAATTTGTACATTCTTTTCCAGAAATGGTTTTCCTCTAGATTTTCAAATTTATCAACATGCATTGTTCCTAAAACCCTTTTATTATCATTCTTTTTAAGGAGGTTCCACACCCAGCACAGAGCCCAACGTGGGGCCTGAACTCACGACCCTGAGATCAAGACCCGAGCTGAGAACAGAGTCGAATGCTCAACTGACTGAGCCTCCCAGGTGCCCCTGTTTTTCAATTGTTGTTTGGCCTTTAGCAATTGCACTTAATTTCACTCAGTATTTTATTTACACTTTCTTTTTCCTGCGGCCTTGACAGCATCAGTCTACTGACTGGTTTTTCCATAAATAGCTTTGGGTCTTCTTTTTCTCTACTACTGTTCCAGGAGATGTTGTCAAGTTCCTTCTTTCAGTGAGTTCTGCCCTTTTCTTTATTAATTTCTTCCTTGTTTCCTTGGATTTTCTCTGTAGCTCTTTTTTAAACCTCTTGAATCGAATAGGTTACTTATTTATTAATTTTCTCCTTTTCCAATAAGTATACTTAAAGCTGTAGCATCTCCTCTGGGTGGTGGTGTACATTCAAATTTTGACACATAAAACAGTCTGTGTCATTAAGTCTTAAATTTCTTTTTTTTTCTTTATCCATTCACTTTTTAATTTCATTTTTAAGCATATATACATTTTTTTCATTTTATTTTTTTCATCATGATAAGTGCTCTCTTTCATCCCCATCACCTATTTCACCCATCCCCCTGCCCACTGCCCTCGCCTCTGGTGACTCAGTGTGTTCTCTATATTGAAGAATCTGCTTCTTGGTTTGTCTCTCTCTCCCTTTTCCCCCCTTTGCTCATCTGTTTTGTTTCTTAAACTCCACATATGGGTGAAATCATATGGTATTTGTCTTTCTCTGACTTATTTCACTTAGCATAATATCCTCTAGTTCCATCCATGTCACTGGAAATGGCAAGATTTTGTTCCTTTTGATGGCTGGGTAATATTCCATTGTGTATATATATCCCCTCTTCTTTATTCATTCATCTGTCGATGGACACGTGGGCTGCTTCCATAACTGGGCTCTTGTAAATGATGCTGCTATAAAGACGGGGAATACGTGTATCCTTTGAATTAGTGTTTTTGTGTTTGGGGGGTAAACACCCAGTAGTGCGATTACTGGATCGTAGGGTAGCTCTATTTTTAACTTTTTGAGGCCCCTCCATACTGTTCTCCAGAGTGGATGCACCAGCTTGCATTCCCACCAACGGTGTAAGAAGAGGGCTCCCCTTTCTCCACATCCTCGCCAACACCTGTTGTTTCCTGACTTGTTGATTTCAGCCGTTCTGACTGGTGTGACGTCGTGTCTCACTGTGGTTTAGATCTGCGTTTCCCTGATCATGAGTGACGCTGAGCTCTTTTCATGTATCTGTTGGTCACCTGGATGTCGTCTTGGGAGAAATGTCTGTTCAGGTCTTCTGCCCATTTTTTAATAGAATTTTTTGTTCTTTGGGTGTTAAGTTGTATGAATTTTTTATATATTTTGGATACTAACCCTTTATCAGATATGTCACTTGAAATATCTTCTTCCATTCAGTAGGTTGCCTTTTAGTTTCATTGATTGTCTCCTTCCCTGTGCAGAAGCTTTTTATTTTGATGAAGTCCCAGTAGTTTATTTTTGCTCTTGTTTCCCTTGACTCAGGAGACATGGCTAGAAAGACGTTGCTATGGCTGATGTCAGAGACGTTACTGCCTGTGCTCTCTTCTAAGATTTTTATGGTGTCAGGCCTCACATTTAGGTCTTTCATCCATTTCGAGTTTATTTTTGTGTATGGTGTATGAATGTGGTCCAGATTCATTCTTCCGCATGTTGCTGTCCAGTTTGCCCAGCACCATCTGTTGAGGAGTTAATTTCCTTTCTCATTAACATACAGTACATTCCACTACTTTGTGTACAGCTCTCTGAATTTTAGCGTCTTTCAGATTCACAGAGGCACCGCCACAGTCAGAGTACTGACCCACTGAGGCCCCAACTCGTCACGTACTTTTGAATGTGCCACCCCCAGAAACAGAAGGAAAACTCCAAGGAACACGAGCTCTAATCTGCGGGAAAGGGGCTGCTGCTGCTGCAGCCGGTCAGCACAGGAAATGCTCGGCCACTTTGCCACAGTGTCCCCTCAGGACAGTCTGGTCTGCCGTGCATGCGGGAGGGATCATCCACCACCTGGAGGCCAGCGGGGAAGCCTGGCCGGCCAGGATCACCTTACCCACCATGGGGACCGCTGCGACTGGCAGCAGAGTTTCTGTAGAAATACATGGCCTGGGCTGGAGAGCTCCCATTCCAGCGCACACAGGCCACATTTCCTGTGTCTTACACTGACACAGGAGCCAGAAGGACCATGGGCCCCACAGCAGCAGGTCGTGGAGAGAGTGGTCATCAGGCGGCCGACCCCCACCCCGACCCAGGCCAGCATTCGTCAATACTAACTCATTCTGTCCCGCTAAGTTGCCACTGTTGTCATCACATGATTGAAGGAAACTGAGCACAGAGGGTCAAGAGACCTGCTCAAGGTGTCACAGCCGGCAGCAGAGCCACCGCTGGACCAGGCCTCGGGGCCCCAGAGCCTAGCCTCCTCCCCCAGTACCCCACCCCCTCCACGGCTCTGCCCATCCAGGGATAGCGGCATGGTCCCACTGGGACAGCATCTCTCCTTGTCAAACGTGTGCCATGGCAGCTGGTGGCAGCCTGGCCCAGCTTGTGAGAAGCAGGAGCCCTCCAATGCTGAAACAATGGAGAGCAGTGTGTCACCTGCCCCCGCTGTCCTGCCTCCCGGTTCCCACCCGTGGCCACTGAGGTCTTCTTCCGCGGGGACCCTGGTGTGCTTTCACCCTAAGCGGGGCAGCGGTAGGTGCCCATGAAGGCCCAGGGAACCGGAGCCGCAAGCAGGCCCCGGAGAGCTGTCCTGGGAGAGCTGGCAAGCAGAAGGGGCTGGCGTGGGTCCAGCAGCGGCTCCCCGACAATGGGGAGCAGAGAGAAGGGGCACCAGGGGCCCCCGGAGCTGAGGGCCCAACGACGGGTCAGCAAAGGTGCCACCTGGCCGCCCCCAGCCCCCAAAGCTGTCTGGAGAACACAGCCCCCCACCGGTGACCCATCATCCCCCATGTGGGGCAGTGGGGTCCAACATGAGCAAACACAGCTATGCCTGGAGTGAGGAAGTAAATGGAAGAGGAGCCGAGCCTGGTCCGGGGCCAGATCTCCCCCGCAAGAAACAGCCCGTCCCTGGCAGGACCGTCAGTAAACCCGCCAGGGGATCCAGGAGGAGTCCTTCCTGCTTGGGCCTGAGTAAAGGGGGCTGGGGCTTTAATGCTCTGACAGCTTCTTACACCATTTACGCCTAACCATCAGCCCGGAAATGGCTCTCCGCACAAAACCTGCACACGGACACTCACAGCAGCCGTGGCCCGATGGCCCTGACCTGAAGGCACCTGGATGTCCTTCAGCGGGAGAATGGACAACGGAGCCGTGGTCTACCCACGCAGCGGACACCCCTCCCCAGTATAGGGACAAGCCACGATCTCACAGCAGCAGGGGGCACTTTAAACGCTTTTTTCTGAGTGACAGAGTCAGACCTGCAAGACCCCGTATCGTGTGGTCCCATCGACACGGCATTCTGGAAAAGGAAGAACTGTGGGAACAGAAAACACATCGGTGGTTTGGGATGGGGGTGGGATTGGCCTCAAGGGGACAGAAAAGGTAACTTTCAGATGATGGAGGTGCTCTGTATGAACCTGGGGTGGGGGGTATGCGCGTCCATGTGTCTGTCAGGACCCCATGCGTCTGTCAGGACCCCGTGAGCTTTGCTGCATTTGTTACGGACTGAACTGTGAGCCCTCAAAATTCGTGTGTGAGGCCCCAGTCCCCAGTGCGACTATAATATTTGGAGATAAAGCTTTTAGAGAAGTAATTCAGGTTAAATGAGGTCATAGGCAGCTGTGATCCTATGTCCCCGGTGTCCCTGTAAGGAGGAGAGAGCCTAGAGCTCTGTCTCCACCACGCGGGCACAGAGACGGTGGCCACGCGCACCCGCGAATGACCACAGCTCACCAGAAACCAGCCTGCCGGCCCTCTGGTCTTGACCTTCCAGCCTCCAGCACCGGGAGAAGTCCACGCCTGGGTGGGTTTTGTTAAGACCACCCAAACAGGCTAGGACCGTGTGCAAATCAAAAAGCTCAATGAGAAGGAGTTGGGGGGCATCCCCAGGATAGAATGCAAACCGAGACAGTGGACCTAAGGGTGCTGAGACCAGATGCGACCTCCCCGAAGCCAGGAGGACGGTGCCGAGCTCCGGTTAGCACAGGGCATGTGGCGCGGCCACGGTGGGCCCTGGCGCCTGCCAAGACACAGGCAGCTGTGAGCACACGCGTGGGCAGTCACACACACGGACCTCCTCGCGGCCCCCTGCGCCCCGCAGCCACCCCCTGGTGTCCAGATGTCAGTCGCTAAGGAAAGAATCCAGGGCCCTTGGAGGACGGCCGAGCCCAGGTCTGAGGCAGGAACTCCCTGCAACACCTTCTCTTCTTCGTAAAGCTGAAGCCGATTCAGAACGAAACCCTCGGTAAGAGGTGGGCACTCGGGAACCGAGGGCTGAACCGCGCTGGAGCCTGAAAACAAATGTCGGCGTCCCAAGCAGATGTGGGGCTCGGAGTATTCCAACAGGATTCTCTCTTAAAATGCAAGCAGAGTCCCTCCCTGTGGGAATCGAAGCAGCATATGGAACTTAAAAACTATAACTATCGAGGGAACATCTTTGGAAACAGTACACAAGGCATCCAGGGAGCTCCGTGTCCAGGAGCCGCGCACCACCAGCCCTGAGAAGCTGTTTAAATCCTGGCCAAGTGACTGCTTCCCACAGGGAACTGATGGTCAGAGAGTCGACGCTGGGGACTGTCCCTGGGTCCCAAGCCCAGAGCCGGAGGCTGAGGAGCCGAGGTCCAAAAGGTGTCTGGAGGGAGAGCAGGGGTGGCCGGTCCCTCATCTCAAACCTGAGGCCGCTGGTGAGCCCTGTGGGCGCCGGGATCAGAGCATTTCACGCCATCGGGAGTTTCCACCGGTCTCAGAACTTCGTCTCTAAACCCTCTGGTCGCCTGGAAGGACGGACACTTGTTTTAAGGTGGGACAATCGGTCGCCTTTCCACAAATGTATCAGTCGTGGAAACCGTGAAAATGCGACCCGTGTTCCTTGATTTCCACACGAGCGCGTTGGAGTCGGGCGGCCCCTGCTCCAGGAGCCCGACGGCACAGCAGCGGGACCCAGGGCCCACTCGGCACGTCCTGCCTCGGCTCCCGTGCCCCGCGCGCCCCAGGGGCCCCGCGCAGGCTCCCCCTGCGCCTGGTGCTGGGCAGCCAAGCCTGTGCCCTCCCGGGCTCCACGGTGACCACCAGCGGTGGTGCGGTCGGGACAGAGAGGGGGAAGGGCAGAGGCACAGGGCCTCCGGGCTTCGTAAGACCCTCGAGGTTGGGCGTTCGGCGCGTGAAGAACACGATGTTAGTCCGCTTCTCCTCTCCTGCGGCCTTTTGGGTCTGCTCCCAGGAGGCTGCCCCGAGGTGGGAACAGAAAGTCTTCTCTGAGCGGTGGACGTTAGATCATGCGTGTGACCTCGCGCTTGTGAGGTCACGGAAGCCACAGGAGTGGCCGGAGGGCAGGTGAGCCCGTGGCGGGCGGGGCTGCGGCAGCGCCTCTCCTCTCCTTCCCCACGGGCGGGTGGGCGGCCTCCAGCTCCTTGTCCCCCTGGTGGGACTGCCCCGCTCCTCACGGCCGCCCGCCTGACTTCTGAGATCTCAAAGTGTTCCGGCAGCTTCAGGGTTTCCAAAAAGGAAAACTCTCCCTGAGTCATTTTCTTAAAGGGCCTATTTCCCTTACACAGCACAGTGTGAGAAAAATGTAAATGAAGTTTTTGAGTATAGATTCAAACTGGTTACAAGATAATTGCTAACAATGAAAACGTACGGCTTTGCAGCCAAGTCTCCCATTCTAATTTATACAAGAATTAGTTCACAAATACATAATTCCAACTAGCATATGTTGTCACTTTTATGTCTGTACAATTTGGACTTTTACCCCCAATGTTATTTTAAATCTGTCTTGGGAGAATGTTTAATAGGAGTTTGGCAAATGACATTTCTGTGGACTCCTCTAGAGATGACATTTGTCAAGCTGCCATCTGAGGGGTAATTTGTGTAATTTTCCGGGGTTCATTATTGCAGATATCAGCAATCAATGTTTCTTCCCTCAAAAAGGACATCCGCTGGTTCTTAGGAAAATCCGCAGAAAGCTTTCTCCTCTGCCTTAAACTGTCCTGGGGTGTCTCCTGCACAGAAGGCTGATCACCCCTTAGGGGAGCAAGGGACAGTGAGCTCTCTGAGACCCCGGGGGCTACAGGCAAGATGGCACTGCAGGGAGAGACAGAGGAGACAGAGAGACAGACAGAGCTGCACCAGGGGTGGTGGGGGACACACAGGGAGGCTAACTTGAATGGGGTGGGGACATGGTGAAGAGGGAAGCGTCCCCCGGGCTGTGCAGTTGGAAGCTGAATGAGTCAGGGCAGCCAGACCCCAGTGGAAGGTTGTAAAGGCAAGTACCTAAGAGTGAGCCGATGGCGGCAGCTTCCACGCCAGCCCTGGAGAGCTCAGAGAAGGGCACAGTGGGGGCCCCCCAGAAGACCCAGAGGGTACCCCTGAGGTCCTGTGGGAGGAACTGGGCCCCAGGATGCCCCTGGGGCCTGATGACCCATGTGGACCCAGCAGTGGGCACAGGAGGCCGAGGCTCCCTTCCCAGAAAGACATAAACGTGGAGACAGAGGCACCACCTGCCCGCCACTGGCTCTGGGCACGTGGGAGAGCAACAAAGGGTCGTAATTCTTTGCAGCTGTCCCCAGAAAGAGGTGGGCTCTGCTCCCCCCCACCCATGACCTGCATGCCGACAGAACGAGGTGCCCCCAGACTGGCCCAACCCCCAGGCAACTGACTGCTGACCAGCGTCACATGAGCACGTCTGGCTGAGAGCAGAAGAACCGCCCACTGAGTCCCGCTACAGCTGTGTCGTGAGCCGGGTAAACAGCTATTTACGCCACTCGGTTCCGGGACTGATCTGTTATCCAGCAATAGCTAACTGATACAAGGTGCATGAGATCTAGGTTCGTATCATTCTCTTACTACTCAATAGATAAAGACCGTTTAGATTATATGGAAGATACAAATAGTAAATATAAATGAACACCTGACTATCACCCAGCCTTAAAAAAAAAAAAAAAAGTTTTCAAAGCCCCCTGCCTGGCCCTCCCCAGTCCTCTTCCACCCCTGGGTGAAATGCCATCTTGAATTTTGTGTTTCCCATCCCCTGGTTTTCTTTTTAAGATTGTGTTTATTCATTTATTCTAGAGAGAGAGAAAGAGCATGCTCACAGCGGGGAGGGGCAGAGGGAGAGGGAGAGAATCCCAAACAGACGTCTCACCAACTATGGAGCCTGACGTGGGGTTGATCTCATGACCCTGAGATCATGACCTGAGCCAAAACCAAGAATCAGATGCTCAACTGACTGAGCCACACAGGTGCCCCGTCCCATCCCCTGGTTTTCTAAGTCATTTTTCCACACCTGCAAGGACTGCTGAGTGACGCACTGCTTGGACCGGCCCCCGGCTCGGTGTAAACAGACCTTGCTGGCACACTGAGGCACAACGCTTTCCACTCAACATGAGGTTCTCGGAGCGCTCCTGCTGACCCACGTGTCTGCGGTTCATTCACTCTCGTGGCTGTGCGGTATCCCACTGTCCAAATGTGTCACGACTCGCTGATCCAGCCCACCAGGCTAGGACCAGGGTTGCAAAATTTCAAACACTGCCATTGTCTTGCACGTGCCTACCCCCCACACACCAGTGTGGGAGTCCCTCTGGGGGGGACACGTGCACCAGGTGTCCAGGCGATGATCCGCAGGGACAGGCATGGGGGACCTCCACCGTGCAACACACACACGTTCTGTCCTTTTCCGCGAGGGCTGCGATGGGAAGATGCTAGAACCACTTCCAGGGACACACGTCTCCAACACCACTCATCCCACTTAGGGGCGCTTCAAAGTGACCAAACCAGTTTCCACTCCCAGACCAGCTTCCCAACATGCTCACCAACACGTGACATTGTCAGACTGTGGACGGGTTGGTGAAATATCTCTAAAGCTTCCAGGTATGGTTTTAACTTGCACTCAGCTGAATACTGGGAGCGTCTCTACTGGCCAGTCCTGTTCCTCTTGAAGGTTCAAATTCTTCACTCATTTTTCTTTAATTCTTTTAATTGTTTTCACGTTTATCTTATTTGTCTGTTTCTTATTGACTTGTAGGAGCCACGTACACATTCTGGACACTAATCTTTTGTCAGCTGAATGCACTGCAAGTAACTTTTCTCTACTGGTGGCCTCTATGTTCCATTTATTTATGCTGTTTCCATGAATTTTAATGTGGCAGAATTTGTCATTTTTCTCCTTTATGTTTGTACTTCTGGGGTTTTGTTTAAGAAATTATTCTTTAGTCCATGGTCATAGTATGTTCTCTTATGTTGTCTTATGAAAGCTTTATAAATGTTTATATTACTATTAAGCCCTTAATCCACCTAGAACTGATTTTTATGTATGAAGTAAAAATTCTTTTTCTTTCTTCTTCTAGATTTTAACCAATTTCTCCAGCTTCAATTATTGAACAACCTCTTCTTTCCCCACTGACCTGCAATGCCAGCTCTGTTAAACATCACACACACATTTCCAGGTAAACACTTCCATCACAGACGTCCTCTTGGATTCTCTCTCCCTCCTCAGGACCTGTACTCTGGCCACTAGAGCCCAGGCCGTGCTCAGTGCAGGCCCCTTGCTGGGATGCCCACTTTCCTTGCATCTCTGGCCTCTGAGGACTCCTTACTCCCCTGGTAGTTCGGTGACCTGTTGGAAAGATTTTGCAAATATATCGTACCCAACATTTGTAACTTTTCAGTTGGACAATACTGGCTACTTCACCTGCCACAGTGCCAGACATGGAAATCCTGCATAAGCCCCTAAACCAGCCATTCTGCCTACAGTCCACGGTCACTGAGACTTACTCTCACTTTTACCCGTTCATTCAATCACAGTCATTTCTGGTAATTGACTCTAAAACACAACCTGTGAAGCTCTTTCAGCGAAAGCAAAGGTCTTGGTCTAAACTCTCTTTGCTTTACCCTCACTCTGGAGTATTTTAGCTGGGTATAGAATTCCTGATTGACAGTGACTTGCTGTGAGCACACTGAGGACCTCCCGCTGCCCCCAGCAATCACTGATGTTGATGAGAAGTCGTTTTCAATCTAGTGATCTTCATTTTGAAAGTAATGTTTCTACACTCTAGGAAAGTGTAATATTTCATGTATTTGTGTACTTTTATCTGTGTGTGTTTTAATTGTCATATCATAGTCCACATTTCTATGCTTGTGGGTGGGGGAGGAGGTGGAAGGGAGTCAGGTGAGAGCTGTATTTATATATGTGGGAATTAGAACCTGTGAGGCTTGTCCTGATGGTCTGAACCCCTAAAAACAAGATTGCTCTTTCACTGGGCATCGTTCATTCTCCCGCGAACCCCACCTCTCTCCTGAAGGAGCTGCCACCTGGAACCGGTCACTCATCCTCATGTATGACCTGACATTTTTCCACCCTGGCTTCAAATTAGAATCCTAGTGGAGTTTTGCTTTGGTTTGGTTTTTGGTTTTGGGGGGTTTTTTAGGGGTAGAGTGTACGTAACATAAAATTTACCATTTACAATTCAGTGACATTAATTTACATTCACAATGTTGTGCTATATTTACCACTAATTCCTGAACTTTTTCACAACCCAGAACAGAAGCTTCAGCCACGGGGCAGTAGCTCCCCACTCCCTCTCCCCCGACCCTGTAACCTCGCTCCTACCCGCTAAGAATCTGACCAGTGGAGGTTCCCTGTACAGGGAGAACCACGCGACACTCGTCCTTCGGTGCCTGTTTTGTTCGTATGTATGTACGCGTGTATCCTTCTCACGTTCCGCTGCTTCAACATGATCCAGATGTGTGTTTGCTTTTATTTATTTTGCTTAGTAGAAAATGCTTTCTTTGGTCTTGGAAACCCTCACCTAGTATGTGTCCGAGCACAGCCTATGCAGCACCCTCCCATCCCCCTTCTGGGATCCTAACAGATGTGGCTGGACTTGCTTGTGGCCTCCCTTCCTGCATCTCCTCTTTGGGAGGAAGTGACTTCTCAGATCCGCCTCTAATGTCGCTAATTTTCTCATCAGCTGAGTTGGCTGAGGTCATGTTCAGAGACTGGATTTCTGCAACCGCTCTCTGTTTCTCCATCATCTGGGCACAGCCCGCCTCTAGTGTCCTGTGTTTGCCTTATGGTTCCTGCATTATTTTTTCTCTTTAAAGGATCTCTTAGAATGTTCCATCCTCGATCAGTAGGGGAAGAAAGGGATAAAGAAAGGGGGGGTAATCAGAAGGGGGAATGAAGCATGAGAGACTATGGACTCTGAGAAACAAACTGAGGGCTTCAGAGGGGAGGGGGGTGGGGGAATGGGATAGACCGGTGATGGGTAGTAAGGAGGGCACGTATTGCATGATGCACTGGGTGTTACACGCAACTAATGAATCATCGAACTTTATATCGGAAACCGGGGATGTACTGTATGGTGACTAACATAATAAAATAAAAAATCATTATAAATAAAAAGAATGTTCCATCCTCTCTCGCTTTGGGGGCACACGCTCCGGTTTCTGTCTTCAGCTCCTGGGCTGCCCTCAGGGTAATTCATCCCCATGGCAGGCATCCTGTGCCCTAACTTGCGGAAACATCTCCCCCCCCAAGACATGGGATTTTTATTAAATCTAGATAATATTCTTATTTTTACTTCTTAAATGGTCTTCCCACAGGACAAGGAGCATAAATCCCACCTCACACACGCGCATGATTCAGCCATGGATTTCTAGGTCCATTCTGTCAACAAACACTTAATTAAGCACCCATTCCATACCAGGCACCCCTTAGCTGATGCCCAAGCCCAGTCCAAGCCTGGCAGTCTGGCCCCAGCTTGCCAATGGGTTTTTAGTCCCCTTTTCACAGGGAGGGAGGCCTTTGAGACGCCCTTGGCTCCCTGTGTGGCTCCCACGTGGGCCTTACCCGAGTCCTCAGCGGCTCCTTCCCCCCCCACCTCCGCCTGGAGCCCCTGCTTCATGTCTAGATCACGAGATCCCATCCCTTCTATCTCCTCTACGGAGCTCAGTGTGGGGGAAGGGAGGGGCTTGTTGCCCAGCAACACCAAGTGCGGACCCCCCCAGGAGCACCTGAGCTGCTGAATCGAGGGTGTTGCAGGAGATCGGCACCCCCTCTGCCCCTCTCCCTTGCTCACTCACTGCGTGGGGACCCCCACTCAGCCTGGGAGCCAGAGACAAAGTGGGTCTTTCCCAGGAGCCAGCAAAGGCAGGGCCAGGCCTCAGGTGGGGAGGGGGCCTGCCTGCCCCCAGGCTGTGCCTGGTCTCCTAGGATCACTGCACCCTGTCACCCGGGGAGGGGGAGGAGGCATCTGCACCTGAGTTATCTACCCCCCCCATGCCAGGAAGGGGGTGGCAAGATGGGGTCCTGGCCATCAGTGCTCCAGGCGTCTCCTCAGGGTCACTTCTGAGGCCTCTGCCTCTGGAGGCCGACCAGATCCCGAAGTCCCTGCCAGGCCACCTGCACCCCTCTGCCCACCACCCCACATCTGCCCAGCTCCTCTTCCTCCACTTGGAGGAGACCTGGTGCCAGGAGCCTGGGAGCATCCGCACTGTGAACCAATGGGCCTGGGCCACCCCGAGACTCCTTGGCCGTGCAGTGAGCATGCGGGGTCGTCGGGGCACCGAGACTGCCTCCCTCAGCCTCAAGGCCTCTCTCCTCGACCCTTCCCCCCCCTCCAGCCAGAGCGAGAGCCCCAACACCTGCGTTGGTTCCCTGCCTGGGGTGGGGGTGTCCTCAGTGCCCTGGGGTGACTTCTGCTGCTTAGCAGGCCTTAGGGCTGGTGGTGCTGGCTCACCCACCTTTGATGTGAGGCGTGTGGCTCTGGTTGCCAAGGGGTGGCTGTCAGAAGGGGTGGGGGCAGGGCAGCAGGGGGAGGAAAGGCAGGTTCTCCCCAGCTGGGCACCGTCCCCGCCGCTCCTCGGCCACATTTGATTACAGCAAGCCTCCAACTCCTCTCTCCCCAAAAAAAGGAAAAAGCACAGCTAAAAACTGGGAAAGGTTTCTGAACGAGCATCTGTCGGAAGCGTGGGGCCAGCAAACTCAATTATGAGCATCTCCGGAAGCTGCGAGAAAATCAATCTCCTTTCATCCTAGAAATAATGAAATTGTCCATATTCCTGCCCAAAATGTTGGCTCCCGGAGCTGTTCAGAGCCTGGCGGCAGCCCTGCTCCCAACAGGGTCCCAGGAAGGCGCTAGGGCACCGGGGCTGCTCTGTGTGGGGCCTGATGGACACGGGCTGGAAGGCCCGGCGCTGCCACCGCCAAGGGGAAAGCAGGGACACTGACAGAATCGGGGAAGACAGAGCTGCTCCCTACTGTCCTCCAGATGCCCCACTTCCTCTCACGCAGGGACGTGCACACGGTGGGGGGCAAAGCCTTCCCTGACCACGGGACTGGCGAGCTGCCAGGGGCCTCCCCATGCCGTCCCTCCCCTGTGGACGCTGGGAGGTCAAAGCCCCTCACCTCGCAGGAAAGCAGCAAGGCTAACACACCATTCCCGAGCCCCCAGAGCCGGGGCCGTGTGCCATCGCCCCAGGTCTCGAGACACCCCGAGGGCGGTATGCTCACTGCATCGTGCAAATGGAGCATGGGGCTCAGCACCTTGTGACCCCACCAAGCCCACGGCTGCAGGGGACGGCCAAGGTCGTGGGGTTCCACTGGCTGTGTCCACAGGGAGGGGCCGGGACACCCACTGTCTGTGGGTCTGGGCTTGACTGTGCAGAGGCGACCCCTCGGTCTGGGTGGGTCTCCACAGCGTCAGACCTGCATGGCCAGCGGCCTGCTGACCAGACAGTCATTACCATGGGCAGTGGGCGTCCTGGAAGGCACGCAGGGCACCAGGAACAGCCCCGGGCCTGGGGATTCGGCAGGAAGGTGACAGGTGGGTCACAGGGGAGGACAGGCTGTAGCCAGCACATAGCTGAGCAGGGCACTGTCCACAGGGCTAGTGCCACAAAGGACATGAGGCTGGGCCAAGGGACAAGGCCACTAGGTGGGGCTGGGGGGCAGCTCTGGTAGCCTGGGGTCACTCAGGGCAGGTCCCGGGGCTGCAGCCAGGAGCAGGGAGGCTCTGGCCACAGCCTGGACAGTCTTACCGGGACCCATTCACCACCGCCCCGTGCCTCCCTATGACTCCGTCCACCACCAACCAGGCCCCGGGGATTCCAGGCCCTTCCTCGCTGCTGCACACCCCCCCCCACCCTTGCACCGGCCTGCCGCCAATCCCACAGCCGGGCCAGGAGCCGGCAGGGCCTGGATTGCTCTGGCCCAAATTGTAATAATTCAGCACCAACAGGCCGGTCTCCAAGGCAGGCTTCCGGAAGATGTTTCATTAGTGAGCACAATTAAAGAAGAAATTGATTTCTGGACAGAAAACGATACCAGAAGAATTAGCCCACGCAGACGGGATTAGCAGGTGGTACTTCAGAAAAGCCCGAGGACAAACTGAGGGCTTCAGAGGGGAGAGGGAGGGGGGAATGGGATAGACTGGTGATGGGTAGTAAGGAGAGCATGTATTGCATGGTGCACTGGGTGTTATACGCAACTAATGAATCATCAAACTTTACATCAGAAACCAGGGATGTATTGTATGGTGACTAACATAATATAATAAAAAAAAAAAAAAAACATTAAAAAAAAAGAAAAGAAAAGAAAAGCCCGAGGAAGGTCTTTGGGATGCTAATGCCTCCGGGACTGCAGGGGCGTGGGGAACGAGGGGGAGGCTGGGAGGGGACGCTGGGCGAGCCCCAGACCCGGAGACCCTTGGCTCAGGAACCTGGACCAGGCCTTCTGTGCCCGGCTCCCCTCTGTGCTCAGCCTGCTTGGGTCAACTTGGGGACCCACAGCTCGGCCAGCAGCTGGGGGGGGCTGCTCTCCCACACTGCAGTCTGGACGTCCACGTTCTCCTGGCCAGGACGCAGGCCATAGGTCAGGCAGACACACAGAAGCCTCACTGTGGGCGCAGCTGTCTGGGAATCCGGTCACAGCTGCAGCTCCACACAGCAGGCGGCCTGAGCAGCCTGTGGGCAACTGCAGAGGAGGGCTGTAGGCAGCCCCAGGCCCCCGGGGACCTCAGCCACTCCGGGTCCCACCCTTTCTCCGCCTGGCCTTGGAACTGATACCCATGGTGCCCGCAAGGACCGAGGACAACCTGTGAACGGTCCAGAGGGGCCGGGGTCTCCAAGACCACTGGCACAAAAAAAAAAAATTCAACCGAGTACATTTGAAGATCCGGTTTTACTAAATGATTCGTGATGCCGGCAGCATCCTTTCCAAGAGCGGAGCCCCACTGAGCTGCAGGACAGGACAGGACAGGTGAAAAAGCAGGAGAAAGGCAAGGAAGAAGGAATTTGTTAGCCAGGAAAGCTCTGTTTGGGATGGCTTCCTCGTGCTGCCTCGAGGTTCCACCCCCAGGGGCTGAGGCCGCACTCCGCGGGGATCCCGCTCGGGTTTTCAGAAGCGGGGCCTTAACTAAGTGCCTCCCGTGGGCCCGTAGTTCCGTGTGCTCGGCCAGAGCAGGAACCGAGCCCGGCCCGGCGTCTGCACCGTGGAGGAAGCCGGTGGTGCTGCAGCCACCTGCACGGGCTTACAGACCAGAGCCGAGCAGACACACGCGGGCGGCACGTCGCACACGCACGCACAAACGGGCACGGAGGAGGCGGCGGCCCCTGCTTGGCGCACCCCGCAGGCCGTCCTGGGAGCTGCAGGCCGGTGGTCAGTGGGCAGGGCAGCGACGGTAGGGGGCAAAACCAAATGCTCTGCGGCCCTTCCACCCTCTGGGGCCAGACATTCTGAGTTCTCCAAGCCTCACGGTCAGGTCCGTGCTCATCACCCTTCCCCGAAGAGCGGCTTCTGAGATGGGGCCGCCCCGCCAACGGTAGGTGACTTTGGAGCAAAAATGTGGTGTTACTGAAGCACGGGGACGTGGCGGGAAGAGCTGCGCTGGGGTCAGGAGGGTGACTGGTAATATACTCTAAGCTGGGGGCTGGAGATGCGGGAAGTCTCTGCAGGGGTTTTCCTACGTTACAGACGCAGGATCCGAGGTCGGAGGTCAGGCTGTTGTGAGGCTAAGATGGTATCCTGCCTCCAGCCAAGTATGAACGACAGCACGGCGGCAAGATTTCATTCCACCCGCATTTCTTTCACCTTCGTTCCCCTTACCAGCTTGTACTGTAAAAGCAAACAGAAAGCAGAATATCCACTCCCCCACTGCGGAACCCCCCGTCCAGAGGAACCCTGGCCAAGGGGGTCCTAACATGTCCCCACCTCCTCTCCTTGCCCCCCAGGGCCTTCAGGGACCCCAGTCTGCCAGCGCCAAGCCAGGGCCAGTGGCACGGAAAGCGGGTACCGCATCCATCCAACAACGTCTGGGGGCGGGGGGTGATACAGGGACAAGAATGGGGTGGGGGGACTTGTTTCTCATCCGTCTTCAACCGAAAGAGAGCTGGGCTTTATTTTATAATGAAATGCAAGAGCTTCCCACCCCACTGCAAGCACCCCTTCCGCTGGGAGCAAATGCAACACCCATGACAGGTGGAAGGCCAGAGGACTTCCTGGAGGCGGAGAAATGGCCTACTCCCAGGCCCTCCCCCCAGGGCAAATGCAGAAAGTCTGCAGGCCGTGCAAGGCCCACTCTCTCTGTGCCCCGTGGTCCTGAGGTGCTGGAGGACCCAAAACAGCATTTGGGGATGTGCATGAGTGACCCAGAGGTTCGGGGGTCACGCCCGCCAGCCTGGCCCTGCCCACGTCGACTTAGGATGCTCATGCTGGGACCATGGCCTCCAAGCCTGCCGGGCTGGCAAGGCTGGGAACCAGGGGTTCAGGAGCCTGGCCCTGCCCCCTGCCCACCCTGGGGCTTGGGAGGACCAGAGTCCAGCCCCTGGCTCCAGTAGGCTCCGTACCTCCAGCGGCCCCCGCTGGGCCTGGAGCGAGAGACGGGTGCTCATCAGAATTCTGCTCGTAGGTAAATTGTCATCAGATATATCAATGGCACCATGACTCCAGAAACATAGCCCGTTTAGTCTGGACTAAAGTCACAACGCCCGCCATGATAATGGGGCCGGCGCACTCCACACGCGCCCCTACTGCCCACCCACGCCCATCCAGCCGCCCTCTCCCACGCCGTGGTTTACTTGCTTATGCCCAAAAATGTGTTTCTATGGAGAATCATGATTACTGTTTGGGGATGTGAGACACAATCTAACACACATATCAGGGACTGACAGAAAATTCTGAATTTTTCAGGACTCCTCAGGAGACAGGCCGGGGGCAACAGGGGAACCCTCGAGGGGAAGTCTTCATGTGGTCACTGATTTTAACCAGTGACGGCCTGCTAAGGGATTGGCGCTGCTGCCTTTGCGAGCGCCCGTGGCTGCAGGTGCTGTGGACGTGCAACCAGGCACGTGTGGGGAAGGAGAACGCAACTATGTGCTTCTTGCCCCCAAGGAAAGGGGCAAGCCCGGGAGACCGGCACCTACCAGGACCCGTGAGCCCAGGACCCACCCTGGTCTACCACTGGCGATGGAAGGAGGCCTCGTGGGTGGCACCTAGACACGCGTGTGGGCCGGGCCTTTGCCCCCACGACCTCCTCCCTTTGCCTGACGTCCTTCTTCCTACAACTGCAGAGCACCAGATCCAGCGCATCCTCGCAGGGCAGGGGAGACACCCCCACTGGCTCAGGGGAGGCGCCATCTGGTCACCCCTGATCGTGTGTCCACTGAGCTGAAGATGAACGTAGAATCCTTTCCCCAAAGCTTGGTGCGCTGCAGGTTGAGACAGAGTAGATACAAATGGGCAACTTCATCCCGGTTTGTCCCCAAAATAATGCATGGGGCCTCACTCTCCAAAGGGTCCCCGTTGGCCAGTAAGTCATGTGCTTGTCCTATCAATAAATCAATCAACATTGTTGGATGGGAGCGGCCACCTGTGACCAAGGACGGCACAGTCCCTGCACACCGCTGTGGGTCATGGATGAGCCGTGCGATTGCGAGGAGGGCGGGTGGCCAGAGGCAGCACCCAGGTTATCGGCCTCGGCAGCACCTGCAACACGAGCGGCGCCTCCCCAGCGTCTGTGTCCTTGGTTTGTCTTCTCTGGAGCTTGCTTCGGTTCTTTCCAGAATGTTTGGAGTCAATCTGTCTGAAAACACCTCTGCCTTAACTTCAAGCAACAAGCAGATTCCCGCTTGCTAATCTGATGATGAGGACATTCTGGGAGGGTTGAACCGTTCAGGATAGGGCCCAGAGAGGTGGTGACGGCTCTCCCAGAGAAGGGCCTGGGCCACAGATGGCGGGGGCATCAGGGCTCTCAAGGACCAGTGGCCAAAGAGACTGAAAAACGCAAAAGAACATCATAGCTCATGGAGGAAAGCTTGCTCTCAGCTCAGAAAGAGCAGGAGAGAGACCGGAGTGAGGTGGAGAAAGGAGAAACCGTCACGCAAACGTTTAGCAGAACCGTCGACCGTGGGTGGGCCGTCACCTCCCGTGGGCAGCCAGAAAGGGGCTGGGCAGACCCCACATCCCCATGGTTTTCTGTCTGGCCTGATGGACAGGTTCCCAGAGGCACGGGCTGCCCTCACTCAGAGCCGCCTTCTCTCCACGGATGAGGCCAGGCTGAGAGACTGCCGCTCCTCTAATCAGGGGCTAGGCAGAGGTCAGGCAGGAGGAGCCCACCCGCGAGTCGGAATCATAAACACACACAGCTGATAAGGACTGAGGACAACAGATCTCAAGAGGAAACACTGATCTCACCCCAGACCATCGCCAGCACACCTCCGACCAAGACCAGGGCCGTTTCTCTGGTTACAAACCCGTTGTTTTAAAAATGCCATGCCAATGAATTTGAGAATTCACATGCAATAGAAAACTTTGAGTAACTCACCATGGCTGACATGAGAAGAAAAACAAAACGTCACTGCTCCTGTACGTACATATTAAACATACTGAATCCACAACTTTAAACCTTTCCTCAAAAAAAAAAAAAAAAAAGGTTTTCCAGGGACCTTCACCAGTGAATTATGCCAAATATTTAGGAAAGAAATAACGTCGATCTTACAGAAACTCCTCCAGAAAATAAAGAAAGGGTGAAAGCTTCCCAATTCACTTACGGAGGCAGCATACCTTTGATACTTAAATATGATCCAGGTATTATTTTAAAAGTTCAAATTACAGGCCATTCTTACTTAAACGGAAACTGCAAAGCAAGGTACGAGCGAGCCAGACCCAGCAGCATGTGGAAGGAGAACGGCACGGCTCCGTCCAGAAGGCTATGCTGGTTTCACGTGTGGGAATCGGTCCACATAATTTGCCACATTGCTGCTGAGCTGAAGAGGGTTGACAAGGGAAGTTTCCTGGAAAGCAAACTCCCCTCCGTCCACCCTGGTGACAGGTGCCCGTGTCAGGGGACCAGCCTGGAGAAAGACAGACCTGGAGAAAGAGGGGAACCTGGTGGGCGTGGCTGACAGGGGTGGAAATGGCCAGAGGGAGAAGGGAGCCAGGCAGGTGCGTTCTCCGAGTCTCAGGGGAGCGCCCCGAGGCCGCCTGAGCCAGACCTGTCAAGTCACAGGGCAGCCATCAGGTAGCGAGTCCTGTCCCGGACGTGGCCGCGAGCCTCTGCAGCCACCGAGCACTTGAAACACAGCCAGTGCCGCCAGAGGGCCGAAACCCCGAGCAGACTCACTGATGCTGGACTTGACTGGGACACAGTTCTGAAGCTGATGGGCGTTTGCTTCAAAGTGAAATCAATTCTTCTGATAAAGGTGCCAGTTCTTATCAACCTGTACGTGAACGTTGAGGGAAAAGCATTTTGCGTGCTCAGTTCTGTTTCTGGAAAACGTCCATGTTTGGACAACATGAGTATGTGAATCTATCTTTTTTTTAAAGATTTTATTTACTTATTTATTTACTTGAGAGTTTGTGTGAGAGCATGAGCAGGGGAGGAGGAGAGGCAGAGAGAGAAGCAGACTGCCCACTGAGCGGGGAGCCCGACGCGGGACTCGATCCCAGGACCCGGGATCACAACTTGAGCCAAAGGCAGACGCTTCACCAACTGAGCCACCCAGGCGTTCCCAGAATTTATCTTTTTAGCTGTAAGTTTTACAAAATCCACACCAGATCGGGTGAGTCCAGTGAAAATTCAGCCTCCAAACAGAGATGTGCCATAAGCACACACCAGATGCCGAAGTTTCCGTCGGGAGGAACGTGAACTAGGGGCTGGTCACCCAGACCAGCGGCTCACTGGGATGGTCTCTGCATGTATTGGGCTAAACAGAACGCACTGGTGAGATGAACGTTACCTGTGTCTTCTTACTTTCCAGGGTGGCTGCCAGAAATCGTGAACCAGCGGGTGTGGCTCCCTTCCTAGTCTGACCACGCTCAGTCCTCCCACAGACCCATGCAGAATCCCGGGTCAGACGGTTTCAGGCTGTGTCGTGGAAACACAGCTTCATGCAGCTCTGTGCCTCTGGCCTTTGCAGGGCGGGCAGGAGAGGCTGGTCCCCTCCACCCGGTCTGCGTGGTAAGATCCGGGGAGAAATGGCTGATTCCAGGCCTGGGGCAGGACACAGACATGACATGCCTCCAATGTCTTCATAGCAGAGAGAAAAGAAGCCGTCAAAGGCAGCTGGGGTCACACCAGACTGACTCGCGCTGGCCTAAGAGGACACAGCGTGCATATCCAGAGGAGAAAGAACAGAGCGCACTGACCGTAAATGCGTTAGCTCCGTGAGCGCAAGTCACAGCCCCGTGCTGGAGTGCTGGCGTGCTGGCGTCCCAACCCATCATCCCAACACTGACAGATAGAGGGAGGACTCCATTCACCTGACCCTCCCGTGCAAAGCCTGTCTTGACATAACCGGGGAGATGAGGAAAAGCATGTCCTGATGGGAGGATTCCAGCAGCACCCAGCACCCCACGGCCCACATCCTGACACCAGCACGTGGCTGGGTGCCAGATGCCAGGCCGTCACGTGATAAAGGGGCCCCAGCAAACCCGCCGTGTGGGGACGTCCAGGGCAAGCAGCTCGGCTTGCTCCACGAGTGAATCCCGGGAGAGCAGAGACGGCTCGAGGACAGTCCCTCCGCCCAGAGCTCGCTGACAGGGACGAGTCACCCGGGCCCACAGTGTGGTTGTAGGTAAAGGGCGCTTTGCTCTTCTAGGCATACGGACGGGCATAGACTCTGCATGAGATGATCTGGGGTCGCCTCAGAGCTCTCCAGCGAGGGGCACCAGGGGCTTCTCCCGGGAGGGGTGGGTCCCCAAACCTTCCACAAGTCGCATCTCAGCTCCACAGACCAGCCGGCACCACTGCAAGGGAGAGCCCGTGGCGTGGCCAGGCCCCGTGGCAGGGACGGGCCGCTGCGTAACCGCACACCGACGGCCGCGGTCCCCAGTCGTCACAGAGATGCCCCTCCCCTCGGGGGTACCTGGCCGTCGGCGGGCGCTCTCCTTTGCCTCCCGGGGGGAGCCGCACACGCCGGGGCGGGGGGGGGGGGGGG
>NW_024424564.1:56236968-56241351 GCF_017311325.1 Ursus maritimus
GGGGGGGGGGGGGGGGGGGGGTTCGCAAGCTGAAGCCACGTCTCTGGGCCGGCGCTCTGCGGAGGCGGCGCGTGTGAGGAACGTCTAGGTTAAGGGCCGGAGCCGCGCAGCATCTTCACCACACGAAACCTGATTCCCTCGTACAGACTAAATTACCCGGCCGGGAGGCGGAGAGTCCACGTGACGGCCGCACGCCTCGCTCGGCCGGCCCGCAGCATTTTCGGTCGTCCGTGTTTACGTGGAGGAGGCTGGCGCTGCCTGCGGCACATTGCCAAGACCATCTGAACGGTATCCCCAGTTTAAGTGACATTTTCACCTTCGGCAAACAGATCCCTGCCTGCTCAGAATGGTGACGCCGTCTGGCCCCGGGCCATCCACGACACAGTCTCGCCAGAAGTAGGCATCAACTCTCATTACGCTCCCGAGGATAAACCCCAATTATCAGGCCCCGAGGAGGCCCGGGGCCCTGACACCCGACTTCAGACTCAGGCGGCCTCCCGCCTCCGTGAGATGCAGCTCAGAGACGCCGCCAGGGTTCGCCGCTGCCGAGGAGGCCGCGGCGGGCAGAGATGTGGGGCTCCGTGAACAGAGGCCCTGTGCTGTTGAAAGCTATTTGGTGCACGGGAGGGGGACGGAGCGCCCTCACCTGTGTGCTCCCCGGCCCGCAAGTGGTTCAGTCCCAAAGCACATACCCCACGGCCCGGGAGCATGGGTCTCACGGCCGAACCTCAGCTTCTAGGAGAGCGTCCTTGCGCGTCTCGGGGCAACAGGATGAGGACTGCACCCACCAAGGCCCGGCTGGGAGGTGGTACCGGCAGTGATGGCCATTCGGAGGGTCAGGGAAGGTCGCTGGATGAGGTGCTCTGACCTGGGCTGTTGGACACTCCCCCAGATTCCCTGGTGATTCATTCCAATGCAGAGACCACCCCCCAGGGAAGGACTGGAGGAAAACAATCCCAAAATCCTACCCGCCTGCCCAGCTGCTACTTGCTGGAGTCAGAGAGAAGGAGCCAGAAGGGGTCTGCAGTGCTCCCTCACAAGGGCACTCAGTGTGAGACCCAGGGCCCTAGAAACATCGCCTTCCCAGGCCTGCCTCCCCCAACACGTTGCTGTCCCCCCGAGGGCCCCCAAAGCCCACTGCCCGAGGCAGGGGACAGACCGTGTTTCCGCGGGATCTCCCAGGGGACTCTGGGGGAGGGAGGGTCTGCAGGAGGGGCAGGCGGTGCGAGGGAAGGCTCTGACAGGGACTGCACGGTTCTGCCTGGGCTCCCACTGACACGCGCACCCAGGAGCGTCCTGGCCCTCGGGGGAGGACGGGGCCACATGAAGACGGACACATGGCCGACCCACAAAACTTGGCTGCCACGCGGACAAACGAGACTCGGTACCTGCAGCCACACAGTGGGGTGGAGCGCCGGTGCCACGTGGGCACAAGAGCCCTCTCGCCGAATGCCGGTCACTCATTCACAGCCGTGTCCTAGCTGTGCCACCATGCCGCTCCCCGAGAGCATCGACTCCCACCCGAGGACAGGGAGGGTTCTGAGGCTAAGGAGACCCCGGTCTGGAGGCTGGGGTGGGCAGAAAGTTCAGCCGCCTTGGGGTCGAGCAGCCCCTCCCTCCCAGGAGGAGTGGGGGCCAGGCAGCCTGGGTCTGTCACTTCTGAGCCACCCCCTGCCCCCAGGCCAGCTCCCACCCCTGGTTTCTGTCCACTGAGGAGGCTGGCACGCACTCACCAGGGTCTCCGGAGCAGGAGGGACGGAAGCCCAGTCATGCTCTCCTGAGGTTGCAGTGGCTCTGGCTGTCCCGGCCCAGACGTCACATCCTGTCACCTGGGCTCCAGAGCCGCTGCCCAGCTCTGCCTCAGTCTCCCCTCTCCCCACTTCTGAAAGGCTTCTCCACAGATCAGGAAGGAGCCCCCTGCTGGGACCACATCCATGTCCTTCTGGCCTCTGACCAGAGTCTGCCCGTGGAGAAGGACTGATGTCCAGCTCGGATCCCACAAGCCTTCCTGGCCCAGCCCCTGTGGACAGAGGGAGGGCCGCTCGGAAGGTCGGGGGGGGGGGAGGGGAAGTGTTGAAATAGTCCCTGAGTGCCACGCAGAGTGGAGAGTGAGATCCCCAGAGGGACAGATGCCAAGCGTGGCCCTGACCGTAGGCCTTGACCATGTCCACCTGGCCGCCTGCTCCCCGCAGCCCCCTGCCCAGACCCCACCACCCTCGGCTCACGGGACCATTTGGCATAGACAATGAAGAGCAGGGACTTTGGAATCAGACGCGTCCAGGTCCAAAACCTGACCAGCCACGTTTTTCTAGAAAGTCATGGAACCTCACTAAGCTGCAGCTTCCTTGAGGGTAAAATGGGAATGACTGTCCAAGGGCTGACACAGCTGCAGCCTTGGCACCCGGTTAGCGCCAAACGCACAGGAACCGCCACTGTGGGTGCCTTGGCCCTGGGGTGGGCTGAGAGCCACACTGGCCACAGATACCCCCCTGAGCCGATCTGACACGAGAACACAAATGTGCTCCTGGGGGACACGGAGGGGGACACGGCGCCCAGGACCGGCTGCTGGGACCAGGTAGCAGGAGATGGCCATGCCGGCCAGCGCCTCTGAACACAAAGCTCGTTGGCCCAGTCCCTCCAAGACCAAGACACGCCTCTGTGACGTCCCCATTCGTGGCACATAGAGGCTCCTGGTCGGGCTTCTTCGAGTTCACCCGTCTAGCCAGCTTGTGAGTGACGAGAAATCACACGTCACTGTGCACGGTCCCCAGGTCACCTTCCCGCACACGGCTTCTCTGAGACGTCACAGCAGTCTTGTGAGAAACAGCACGATCTCTGCTTTCCAACAAAGACACTGAAGCTCAGCTCATGGGAGGGGCACCTGGGGCCGTCCCCAGGTATGTTTGTCAGAGGAGTGGGTCTGCTGCTGGCCTCGTCAGCTCCACGGCAGGGGCTCGCAAGGCGCAAGTCTGTGCCCAGGCTGAATGGTCAGTTAGCCAGCGACCGTCTCCAGTCCTGTTTACACAGGCACCCCAGCCCTGTCCTTTGCAGTCCTCGTGTATCTGGAAATGTACCACAACTGGAATCCCATCACAGATGTGGCCACACCCGCGAGTCTGGACCGTTTGCTGTGTAGGGCTCAGCCCTCGGCCTTGCCCTGGGCAGACTTGGGGTCTTGTGGGGCGCTCATTCCCTTCTTCGAGAACTGGCTCTGCCTCCAGTCCCTGCATGACCTCGGGGGGCCTCACCCCCAGATGTGACTTGGTCCCCTACAAAGTGGGCCCAGTGGCTGCCATAGAACAGAGTCATTTCTTAGCCGTTAAGTCACTTCATCCATCCTGGACGCTCAACACAACTTTAAGTGCCCAAAGCAAAAACTGATACAACCGGAAACATAGATAAGTTCACAGTTACGGCCGATTCCGACACCGCACTCGCAGTAACGGAGAGGACGAGTAAACCAGCCGAGACGCAGAGCCCCTGAACAGCACGGTCGCGCAAGTCCACCTACGTCACCGTCCCGGCCGGACGCACCGTCCCCAGCGAGCGCGCAGTGTGCCGGCCGCGCACCGACAGCCCGCGGCTCCTAGGGCCACACGGCTGCCAGGCGCGGGCCATCGCAGGCGTGTCCGGGACCGCAGCGAGGTGAAGGGCACCTTACCTGGACACCCTGGCGGACCCGCAAGCCCGGCGGCAGGGCCCGGGGTGGCTGGCGGCTCAGACGACGGCGCCGGGGACGCGCTCTCGGTGCGACGCGCTCCCGGCTCCCGCGCAGGCGCTCCCGGCGCTGAGGTCCGGCTCCGGGACGGAGACCCCGGGGACGCCCCGCTCGCTCCTCCGGAAAGTGGGGACGCCGGGCTCCTGGATTAATGTTACCGGGAAGAGAAGATCAGCACGAGACAGGAACCCAGAGAGAGGAAAGAACCAGAGAGAACGTCAGTAACGCCGAAGGCCGGCTTTGACTTGGCGAAGGTGCTCAGCCATGACGCGAAAGACATACCCCTCATCCTCAAAGAACCTTAAGAAATCGATGAAGAGGCTCAGGAAGGCAGAGGGCCTCGGGACCCGCAGGTCAGGCGGCGAGCCCGCGGCTGCTGTCAGGCCCCGGGGCGAGGGCGCCCCTGTGTCTGCAGGGGGCTGCGGGGCTGGGGGCCGCGGGGCAGGTGCGCCCCTCCCCCACGCGGGCCTCATCGTCCGCGCCCCCCACGTCCTCCACGTCCCTCACGTCCTCCACGCCCCCCACGTCCTCCACGTTCACCACGTCCTCCACGTCCCCCACGTCCCTCGCGTCCCCCGCGCCCCCCACGCCCCCCCGCGCCCCGCACAGCCCCCACGTCCCCTACGTCCCCCCATCCACCACGCCCTCCACGCCCTCCACATCCC
>NW_024424564.1:56241436-56261621 GCF_017311325.1 Ursus maritimus
GTAGGGGGCGTGGAGGCGTGAGGACGTGGGGACGGTGGGGGCGTGGAGAGGCGTGAGGGGCGTGGGGGCGGTGGGGACGTGGAGCGTGGGGACATTAAGGGATGGTGGGGACGTGGAGGGCGTGAGGATGTGGAGGCGTGGGCGTGGTGGATGGGGGCGTGGGGACGTGTGGGATGTGGGGGCGTGGGGCCGGTGGGGACGTGGAGGGCGTGGGAGGATGTGGGGCGTGGGCGTGGTGGATGGGGGCGTGGGGGCGTGGGGGCTGTGCGGGGCGCGGGGCGTGGGGGCGCGCGGGGCCGAGCTGGGAGACGTGAGGACGTGGTGAGGTGAGGACGTGGAGAGCGGAGAGGAACGTGAGGGCAGTGGAGGGACGTGGGCGCGTGAGATCCCGAGGCCGCGTGGGGGGGCGCACCTGCCCCGCGGCCCCCAGCCCCGCAGCCCCCTGCAGACACAGGGAAAGCACCTCGCCCGCGGCCAACAGCACGCAGCGGGCTCGCCCGCCCTGACGCCTGCGGGTCCCGAGGCCGACGCCGACCTCTGCCCGACTGCAGGACAGGAGACTGAGCACGCCCGCAGGTGCCGCACGGCTGCTCAGGGAGGAAGCTCGGCGGACCCACGACGCTTGGCTTCCCCAAGCGGGTCAGTAGGACCGTGTCTCAAATTTCTGATTTTGTAAAATGGTTCGTCTGCAAAGGGAAGGATTCGGCGCGCCGGGTTTACGAAGAGGCAGCAGCACACAGGCCCACCTCCCGTGACCCTGTGTGATGTCGCCTTGCCGCGTGGCCTCCCGCGCCCCCCGAATTGCCCCCCCAAGTCGCCGGCCCTCCCGTCCTGACCTGTTGACCGCACACCGCGCTCTGGCGCGTCTCGCCCACAACTCCCGGTCACCCTTCTCTCCCTGACATAATTTGCTGCCGTCCACTGCCGCAGCCGCGAGCTTGGGGGCCACCGAGCCGCTCTGCCCTGCTCCATCCGCATTTCTCCGGTGGGTCAGACACCAGGCAGTGGCTCCCGGGACAGTGGAGGAGACGAGCGCTCCCGGCTGGGCGGGCCTGCTTTCAGGGGTTCGGTTCCTCCCGTGCCTGACCTCTAGTACTGAGGCCCAGGCTCAAGGACATGACCCCTGGCCCCATGCGAGTCCCCGGGGACAGTCGCAACCAGGGTAGCAGTGGCCTGGTGGACTGTGGAAACAGATGGGGCCCTGCAGCCAGGATGACGGTGGGGGCTAGGGAGAGGACGCCACCAGGGGCAGGAGGGCAGGACTCCTGGTGGATGCCACAGTGGGTGGGATACGGTGCCACTGAGCCCAGGTTCATACACTGGTGGGGTCACAGGCAGACACACGAGTTGCAGGCTGGAACAGTCACATGTAGACACGTGTATTACATGCATGCACACACAGACGCATAGACACCTACCTCCCACTCACGCGTGTCAACACAATGCTACCGTGCAAACACAGAGACACACGCATGCACATATACTGACACAACACGTGTGTGCATACAGCATGACACACACACAACTTACACATGCACACATATGCTCACAAAGACAAACCAGCCCAAATACGGCTCACGAGCACTATACACGTGTGTGCACGTGCACCTAGGAACACTTACACACATGTACATGGCACATGTATGCACACACATGTAAGTCAGCGGTCTCAGGGCCCCCAGGGCCCCAGGATGGGATGGCACCTAGCTGCTGCCCACCCAGCCCTCAGACTGCGTCCCTGGTCATTGTTTCAGAGGCTCTAACGCAAACCTGGGGTGAGGGGAAGAAACAGCAGAGCCCCGTTACCGAGCAGAGGAGCCCCCGCCGTCCGCGCCTGGGCCGATGTGCCCTCATCACAGCTGTATCCACAGCCTCATTTCACTCTGGGGGCCGGGCCGCCAGCATCTGCGCAGACCTCGTGCCCCCACCGTGCCCCCGGCCCCAGGGAGCCGCCGTCCCCTCCCCGCCAGGCCCGCGGTCTGGGACCCGCCAGATTGGCAATTTGATTAGAAGATGGAATAATGCTGCAGTGATCGAGTATGTAATTTATTTAAATGGAACACAATGTGACATGCTGTCACGGGACCCAGAGCGTACTTGCAGGAGCTTAGTTGACACAGATTGAGATTTCAGGGTTTACAGATACTGCAAATGAAAACTCCCCAGAGGGAGTCAGTAAGAGTTCACTGGTTCCTTTTATTTGGTTTGAATTAATCACAAGATAGGGGGGGAAATAAGTTCTATTTTGGGGGGCTTTTTAAATAAAATCATTCTAAGATGCATACATTTTTTCCAGAGATATAATTAAATTTCCAAATTGCAGTCTCCTCTGTCCCCGTCTGCCGTCAGCACGTGAAAGGAATTTGCTGATATTCAAGCACCAGAAAAGTTTCTGCTCACTTCTGAGCCCAGCAAGTCTACACCCACGGAGTCTGGGCAGCCCCTTGGGAGCCACCGTCAGGGAGAGAGCAGTGAGCGTGAACCAGGAGGCCAGCCCATGACCCCCACAACCAGTCTCCCCTTCTCTTCCTCTCTTCTTCCTGGTGAACTTTTAAAGTATTCTATTATCGGGGCGCCCGGCTGGCTCCATGGGAAGAGCGTGCAACTCTTGATCTCAGGGTCATGAGCTGGAGCCCCGTGTTGGGTGAGGAGATTACTTGAAGATAAAATCTTTAAAAAGTAAAAAAAAAAAAAAAAATCAGTGTTTTGTTAGTACCCAGCGCTGCGTTCCTGTGTGTCCAGTTGCAACGGGTGGTTGTATCTGTGAGCTACTGCTGCGTAACAAACATGCCTCACTCAGTGGCCTGAAATGACAAACGTGTACAATTGCTCACAAGTTCGTAGGTCAGCTGGGTATCCTGATCTCATGCCTGAGGTCGGTTGTGAGTTGGGTTACACAGTTCTGCTGACCTTGGCTGGGCTGTATCCCATGTTTGGGGGTCAGCAGGCCGTAGGCTAGTCTAGGATGGCCGTGACTGGACCCCTGTGTGCGGTCATCGTGCAGCAGTCTAGCCCCCCTGGTTTCGTGGGGGGGGGGGTCCGTGAAAGACACGTTGTCACACTGGGCACACTGTCACCCCACAACAATCAGTGGCCCAGACTAAAGAGCGGGGAGGTGGACTCCATGTCCTTTGGGGGCAGCGGCACAGTGATGGCACAAAGAATGTGGGCTCTGGGAGGGCTCCCACTGGGGACACCGGCGCAGCCAGTGCCCCATGGCGTGTGGCTACGGTGAGCTCCAGAGCTCCATTACCCAGCCTGCAAAATCAAGAGACCCATCGCTGCCCCCTCTCCCTGCCTCTCCCTCCCCAGAGCACTTGTCAGCCCCCCCCCAGGCCTCCCTCTCCAGCGCCCGCTCACACCCTAGGCCCACGGTGGCACCTGACGGCTGGTTGAGCACACCCTGCACGTGGGGAAAGCTGGCAGTTCCAAGGCAACTCAAGCAAAACTTGTGAACGGGGAAGCCCCCCCCGCCCCGTTCCAGGGCCCTGTTCCAGGCCCTGCTGGAAACAGTGTCTTCATAAACATTCTCTGTTTGCCTCGTGCTTTTGACAGACTGATCTGTTGACGCGTCTCCCCACAGAAGGCGCACGACGTCCAGCCGGGTCTCGGGGACGTGCCCTGTGACACCTCAAAGCCCCCAGTGTCACACGTGCACAGTCTCAGCGCTGGAGAGAGTGAGGGGTCCTTCTCGCTGATGGGCCATCGGGAGCCCACGCTTCAGTTCCCGCAATCGCACACGGTCGGCGGGCCCCACGCTCCCCTTTACCACGTTCACCAGCTGCCCCTTCAGCGCCTCACCCCTAAACGAACCACGACGGCAGCTCTGTTTCTCAGAGCGCCATTCTCAGGAATGCGCCCAAACTTCGTAGCTGACGGCTTTTCTACTAAACATCAATGAACAGATTTATTTTGTGTCTGTAACCCGTGGGCTTGAAGACAGCAGGAGAAGAACACACTTCGATGAGAAGCCGCGTCCGTCAGGAGCTTCCCAGGAAGGAGGAGCCAAAGTGCTTTTGGTTTTTCCTGTTTGAAGCACGAAACTACTCTGAGAAGCTTCCTGGTCAGTCGTGGGAAAACCTTTGCCCACGGCAACGGGAGCTTGTCGGCTGCAGCTGGCAACCTTGCTGACCCCGGGAGAATCTCCCAGAATCACTGGGAGTCGCAGAGCAGTGATTCCAGGTTCCAGGCCTACGAGGGTTTCCACCCGTGGCCTCTGGCGGAGTGAGCTTCCAGGGGACCGGCCTCAGGGGCCCCTGCTGCCAGCGTCCCTCCAACAGAGGACAGACCCGCGGCGAGCCTTCCCCAGTGCCCGGGCCAGACACGCGGCCCTGCTTGGAGGGGCCCCAGGCTCACACCTCTCCTGGAGGGAATCAGCACCCCACACTGACCCCAGCCAACCTCCTTGTCCAGGGCCTGACCCAGTCCCCTGGCCGGAGAAGGTGGGAAGCAAGGGCACAGGACAGAGGCGGCCGTTCCGTCCAGAGGCTTCTGCAGATGGCTGCAGTGTGAGCGGGAGGAGGGGGTTCTCAGCAGGCGAGGCAGGGAGCAGGAAGGGTCCTTGCCACACGGAGTTTCAGCTCTGCAAGAGGGGCTGGGAGGCCCTGGGAGGGAGCGCGAATGTGCTTAATGCCCCCGAACTCTGCACTGAGAAACGGTGAAGATGGTCAATTTCATGTTACATATATTTTTCCACAATTAAAAACAATAAAGCCTTAAAAAGCCCAGTCTTCGTGAGAGGTGCATGCCCGATTGATACTTACTTTTATAAGTCCCTTCTGGTGGTCACCCTCCCAAGTGAGGACGGGTCAGGAATCAGCCGATCGCAAATACCAACGGTGGGTACAATCCACTCGTATCACAAAGGGGTAAACGGAGAGCGTGTAAATGTTACGCCACTTTAGGGAGACGGTAAAGCGAACCCATGCTTTCCAGCCTCTGCCCCTGCCCCCATGTTCGGGGTCTGTGCTCTGGGGTCCAGACCTTGCCGGCGACTCTGGCCACAGCCGTGGGCGGGCGGGGCAGTGGGCAGAGTAGTTTCCAAACACAGCTCATGTCCTGGAGCCTCAGAACGGGACCTTATTTGGCAGTTACAAAAAAGAAAGTTACAGCCCAACCTCCTACTGTTCAGACACCAAAAACCAGTTAGAGTGTTTTTAAATAAAACAAAAAGCTAGAAAAATGTTAATGCCCCTACCGTGGTTGGAGATCATTAAATATGGAAGTGATGGGATAAATAATAAAACATGATTGACTTTCTTACTTTTATAAAATGTTGGTAATTAGGATGCCTGGGTGGCTCAGTCGGTAAAGCGTCTGCCTTCAGCTCAGGTCGTGATCCCGGGGTCCTGGGATCGAGTCCCGCGTCGGGCTCCCTGCTCAGTGGGGAGTCTGCTTCTCCCTCTGCCTCTGCCCCTTCTCGTGCTCTCTGTTAAAGATTTTATTTGTTTATTTGAGAGCGAGAGAGAGAGCACCGTGGGGGAGGGAGAGGGGGAGTATCCTTCCCGTGAGCAGGGAGCCTGACACGGGACTCCATCCTAGGACCCTGGGATCACGACCTGAGCCGAAGGCAGATGCTCAGCTGACTGAGCCACCCAGGCGTCCCACATAAGCAAAATTTGAACAGAGGCAGAGAATGTCCAGGGCCGCCGCTGTGTCAGGTGGACCAGCTCACCTCACCCCCCAGCCGGCCCACGGGCAGGGCCACTGTCATCCCGGGCGTGTGCGGAGGCCCAGGAAGCCCCACGCGGTCTCCCAATGGTCTGTGGTGGAGGAAGACGCACCAGGACAGGCAGCATCCAGGCTCCGGTCCCCAAAACCAAACAGCTGCGGACAGAGAAACAGCTCTCAAGAGTATGGAAGGATTCCCGCCAGAGAAGTTCGTACCGTGTACTTCCTTCCAGGATCTGGCTTTGACACCCACGCGTCTGTGTCCACTCACGGTCGAGATCGCGTGTGTGTGTCATCTTGACCATGCGTGCTTCACCTGCAGTGTGCTGTGTTTCTGTCCCCATGTCAGTAAAACTCCCGACCGCAGACATGTTTAGTTGGTGCAAAGTACTCTCTTACAGATGTTCCACGATCTACATAGAAACGGCTCCTAAAATGTTCTCCTCTTTTTGGGTATCTATTTTACGTCCAGATGTCATTATTGTGACCCTCACATTCATGCTGGAATGCACATTTCTGCACCCGCTAATCAAGGGGCCGGATGGACCGCCGGGAGTTCGCTCACCGTCTGTCCTGGGTCCCGGAAAACACACGCTTCAGGCTCATGGGAACTATAGCGAATTCTGATCCACACCCCACTGGTGTGGTCACATCTGCTTCCTGCCTCCTGAAATAGCATCAGACCTTTGTTTAGACGTTGCATTGGAAGGGCAGTGTTTCCATTCTGTTCCATGCTGCTAAAGCCACACTCCCAACAGAGAAAGCTGCTCAGAGTGGAAATATCGTGGCAGTGAGCCCCCTGTCGCTGGGAGTGTTCAACTGAGCTGGCAGTACAGCTTTCATAGAGACCCAAGCTGTGGGGAGGTGAACCCTTCTGCTCTTGGCGGTCCATCAAGGTTCGCCCTAGGAAGCATCTTAACCCTTCGGGGCCTTGGTTCTCCCACCGGTAAGACAAGGAATTGGAGCAGGTCAGGTCAGTGAGTGGAGCAAACCGGCAACGCAGTGTGGAGAGGCGAGATTCTGCACCACTTAGTGCCGCTGGGGACCCGTGCTCAGGACCACAAATGCTCTCCCAGCCCAGGAGGAGCTGGAAACCCAGTCTTATTTGAAATCTGAAATTTAATTGGAGATAATTGATTCATCTTTTGAATAACAGATCAGGCACAAAGCACAGTTTTCATCACTGCCTTGCAACTTGTGGGATAGAGGAAAAAAAGGAAAAGTGAACATTTAGAATCTCACCGTGGAGTGAATGGCTCCAGACATCTCTGCAAGCTGGTGTCCCGGAAGAAGAAGGAATAATTTTGTAACAGTAGGGTCATATAACAGATGCTAATTTCCGTTAAGAAGTTTACATTGCCCTTGAAATTAATGGATTGTTTGAAGTGGACGTAAAGATGTAGCTGAAGTGTGCTGCTCCTTCACCAAGGCTGCTTTAAAACCCCAACAAACCGAGGTAGGGGAGTAGAAATTACAACAACGGACTGGAAGTTTGGGGTGCTTTGGGACTGCACGTTCTCAAGTCCTCACAGCCATACGGTCACCCGCTGGCGCTGGGTCTGAGGACATTCTGCGCGTCTCTGCTCACCGCCTGAGTCTCACCGAGAACACCTGCCCGGGTTCCGCCATCAGCGCTCCCCCAGCGGCCACCGCGGCTCCTCCACCACCAGGCGCCCGCCACGCCCTTCCTGCCCAGCTCCCTGCTCCCACGCTCCATGTGGCCGGAGTGTGCGGACAAGGTGACTTGACGTTCATCCTTCTGGGTTTTTCCAGTGTTTGCATTCAACTAACATTTTCCTTCCATTACGTGCTTTTTATTGTGGTAAAATATACACAACGTAAAATTCACCATTTTCACCATGAAGTGCACAGTGAGGGCATTAAGCACATTCACGCTGCTGTGCAACCGTCGCCCCATCTGTCCCCAGAATGTCTGCGTGTCCCCAAGCTGACACGTTGTCCCCCATTGCACGCCAGCCCTCCAGGTGCCTCCCCGCCCCTGGCCGCCCCGTTCTACCCTCTGTCTCTGTGAATCCGACGCCCCCGGGTACTCATCCTCCTGCAGTGCTTGCCTCTCTCAGCAGCACCCTCAGGGCTCACCTTGCTGCAGAAGGTGTCAGACGGTCCTTACTTTTTAAGGCTGAGTAATATTCCACGTGTGTACTTAGCACATTCTCTTCATGCAACCATCTCTTATTTGAACCGTTTCCACCCCTTGGCTATTGCAAACAACGCTGCTATGAACGCTAGTCTGCTAACGTTCGTCCGAGCCCTGCGTTCAGCTCTTTGGGGCATACACCCACATACCCGGGTCATACGGAAATTCTGCATTCAGTGTTTTGAGGAACCGCGGTGCTGTTTTCCACTGCGACTGCGCTGTTGGGCATTCCCGCCAGCCGTGCGCAGGGGCTCCGTTCCTCACACCGTCAGCAGCCCTTGGTACAGCCTGGGGTTCACGGCAGCCATGGGAGTGGCTGTGACACGGTGCTCACGTGGCTCTGATCCACTTTCCCCTAACAATTAGTCTCTTTGACATCTTCTTTGGAGAAATACCCGTTTGAATATTTCACCCTTCTTAAATCAGGTTGTTCGGTTGCTGTTGACCTGGGGCAGTTCTTTATATGTTCTGGGCATTAAAGCCTCGTCAATATGTGATTGGCAAATATTTTCTTCCATTCTGTGGGTGGCCTGTTCACTCTGTGGATCGTGTCCTTGACGCACAAAAGAACGTTGTGTATTTAATTTTTGACGAAGTCCAGTTATCTATTCTCCATTTTTGTTGCTTTTTGTGTCATATCCAAGAAATCATTGCCAACCCAGTGTCATGACGCTTTCCCCTACTTTTCCTATTCAGAGCTGTACAGTTTTAAGTCTGACGTTTAGGTTTCTGTCCATGTAGAAACCTAAACGGTTTTCGTGTGTCGTGTCAGGTGAGGGTCCAGCTTCATTCCTCTGCCTGTGGAGACTCAGTTTCCCCAGCACCATCTGTTGAAAGACTGTCCTTTCCCCCATCGAATGGTCTTGGCAAAAATTACTTGACCATATACATGAGGGTTCGTTTCTGGGATTTTGATTCTAGTCCATCGGTCTACGCTCTGTCTTCATGCCAACACCACACGGTCTGGTTACTGTAACTCCTTGCAGTGAGTTGTTTTTTTAAGTAGACTCTGTGCCCAGTGGGGAGCCCAACGTGGGGCTTGAACTCACGACCCTGAGCTCAAGACCTGAGCTGAGATCGAGAGTCAAATCCCCAACCTGAACCACCCAGGCTCCCCTTGTAGTAAGTTTTGAAATCGGGAAATGTGAGTCCTCCAACTTTGTTCTTCTTTTTCAAGACCGTTTCTTTAGGATGGATTTTCCCTCTTCCGCAAAAAAAAAAAAAAAAAAAACCTGTCTCTGGGGTTTTCATGGGGATTTCACCGAACCTGTAGATCACCGTAGCTGGTAATGACATCGTAACAGTATCAAGCTCCTGTCCGTGGACACAGACGCCATTAATTCAGGTCTTTAACTCCTTTCTGCGGTGAGTGTGGCTTTCACTGTACAGGTCTTTCACCTCCTTGGTTAAGCTAATTCCTAAGTGCTTCATTTTTTCTGACACTATTGTAAGTGGAATTGCTAACTTCCTTCTGGATTGTTCATTAGTAGTGTATAGAAATGCAACTGATGTGTGTGTTGCTTTTGTGTCCTCCAACCCTGATGAATTTGTGACCCTAACAAGGTTTTGTTGTGGAATCATTAGGTTTTCTACACATGAGGTCACGTCACCTGCAAACAGAGATAATTTTTCTTCTTCTTTTCTGATCTGATGCCTTTTTTTTTTCTGGTTGCTCTGTCTGGAACTTGCAGTGCCGTGTTGAACAGAAGTGGTGGGAATGGGGTCCTTGCCGCGTTCCTGGTAACGAGGGGGAAGCTCTCCATCTGTCACCACTGAGTGTGATGTTAGCTGCCGGGTTTTGTGTATAAAGCCTTTGTTATGTTGAGATGTTTCCTTCAATTTTTCGTTTGTCAAGTGTTTTTATCATGAAAGGGGGTTGAATTTTGTGAGAAGCTTTTTCTGCCTGCATTGGGGTGATGCTGGGTTTAACTTTTCCTTCCTTCTGTTAATGTGATGTATTACATGCAAGGATTTTTAGATACCCAACCATCCTTGCATTCCAGGAATAGTTCCCACTTGGTCCTGGTGCATAACCCTTTTAACGAGCTGCGAAAATTGGTTTTCTAGTGTTTTGCTGAGCCTTCCTTCACATCTTAAAGTAAATGTGTCCTGTTTTACTTATTTACGTTCTTATTCAGAAATACCAAATACATACATTAGGGTTCCTTTAGTGTGTCTTCTGTCTCCCTGCGCCTCCATAAGGTATAGGTAGATAGTTCCAGGACACAACTCCATCCAGGTACCAGGACAGCACAGAGGAGGGTCACCTAACCCTGTCCAGGCTGAGTCCTGGTCCGGGGCCCTGAGTGTCCCAAGGGTCCAGGGCAGGAGCTGGAGAAAGACACCCCCCCACAGCAACTCTGACCCCAGTGGGCTTCTCCACCCCCCACACACCTGCACATGGCTCCCCCTCCTCCCTCCACCTAAACACGGCACGGAAACAGGGCTCTCCCGCACACCCCCAGCAAGCTCCTGCTGCCTCTGGGCTGGGTCTGGGCGCGTCGTCACCTGGAGCGGCTCCCAGCCTCCAAGCCAGCAGGAGCTCCCACCCACACCTGCGTTAACTGCCAGGGGCTAGGCTGGGCGGTAGGGGACAGAGAGATGTTCCTCAGGGCCCTGCACCCCGAGAGACCCCCAGAGGATGTCAGATCGGGCTGGAAGGGAGGTCACCAGACAGGGAGAGCAGACTTGCTGTGTCTCAGTGAGCAGAGGGTCCGGGAGGGAAAGGGGAACCTTGGCACGTAAGGTGAGGAGAGCGTAGGGAACAGGCAGCCTCACGCTCGCTGTGCCTCAAGTGCGCCTCCAGGAAAGGCGTGGCCTCCGCTTCCTCCTGTCTGGGACAGTGGACACCCCCGAGGTCTGGCGGTCCATCGCTGACCCCCCATGGCAGTGAGCTCCACTCTCCCGTAGGACTTGACCCCTGCCCGCCCTCGGTTGGTGATTTCATTGCAAAGAATAAGTCCAGGTGATTTGCTGAGGGAGGCCGAGTGTCGGTGGAAAGGGCCAGCCTCTAGGGACCTAGAGAAGGAGGTGCCCAGCCCTGAGAGCCTTACAGGAGAGCAGGGCAGAGACCACACGTGAGGACAGGTAACCAGTCCCCCCACCCCAGCCTCTGGCTCCCAGAGAGGGAGGGGTGCTGTCTGAGTTCCTGACCAGCACGGGGACCCATTAACCAGGGACTTGGAGAAGGGAGGACGCTGCCCACAGGGAGCATGGGGACAGAGATGCAGGAGGTGGGCTTCTGCAAAAACCCTGGTTCTCAGGGGCTAGTGAGGCCCGGAGGGGCATAGGGACCACCCAGGGACAGAAGGAACTCTGGACTCTCTCTGCCCACTGCCACTCAGTTACCAGCAAATCTCCAGGCTCCTGGCTCTTTCCCACCCAAGCTAGGGGGGCTTGAGCCAACCAGAGCTCCGGCCAGGGCCAGCACAAGACTGGACGGAGCTCGAGCAGAAGGGCCGGTTGTGGTGAACACGCTGGGGATTCCAGCCTTGCCAGCAACAGACCACGGAAGAACAAGCAGAGTGTCCTTGAGCGAGCAGGCACAGCGTGGTGACCCCAGGGCTGGCCAGGGAAGGAAGGAGCAAACTGTGCCGGGCAGCCTTGCTGGGCTTCAGTTCAATGGAAGAAAGCACTGTCCAGAACACGAAATTGCTCAGAGATAAACGAGGTGTGCATGTGAAGGGGTGAGCTCCCCATCAGCACGGTAACTCCCGGGCCTGGCAGGTATTTCTGACCATAGTACCTGGCCCACAAGAAGTGTGGGTTCCTGTCTGTAGAGGCAGGCAGACCTCACTGGCCCTGCTGGGTGACCTTGGGTCCCTGTCCAGCCGCCGTGTCCTCACTTACTCAGCGCTCGAGCCAGCCCCGATGCCGGGGGCTGAGTTTCTGCTGCTCTTGACAGAACGGTTTGCAGCTGTGTGTCTATATCGGCTGGCAGCTTCTACCAAGCCCACTTATTTATATCCCCTTCCCAAACGGAAATATAAGGAAATGTGTTAGCAATTTTGACTTTATTTCATAAAACACAGGATGAGGCCAAATGAGAGCGGGTTTCCGAACGAGCCTGGATTACAGGTCTGAGAACCCGAGTTCACTTTCAGCTGCAAATCTCATTTAGAGGAAATCTCTTGTTTTGTAAAAAGAAGCTGTGTGTTGACAAATCTCTTTGCCTCAAATTCGGAAGGGATTTTAAAGCTCCCAGAGTCCCCGTTCTGCCTGCGAGGAGGGGCCGCACCTGCCAGGGTCGCCCTCCCCTCCCCCTGCGGGCTGGTGCAAGGCCGGGGCCCTGGTCACAGCTCCCACCTGCCCACCACCGTGGCAGCAGGGCCTGGAGGTCCGGGGCCCCCACAGCTGGGAAAGCTGCCCCCCCTCCGTCACGAGCTCCAGGGCTCAGGTCACACGCGGCATCATTTAGCGGCCAAAGGGGACACCAGTCCATAGGTGGGCCTCCCACTGTCAGGTACGCGCTGCTGCGTCCCTCACCAGGAGCCCTGTCCTTCCAGACCCCACAGCTGGGGCCCCGCACCCCAAAACCTGCCTTGGGCCCCGCCACCCTGCCGCGGCTGCACAGGACCCCCAATGGCCCCAGTGGCCCATGGGCTCCTCCTGCCCTCCAGCACAAAAACCCTCCATCCTCCGCCTCCTCACTTGTCAGTGGTCTCCTCGCACACCACCTCCTAGAAGCCTTCCTTGGCAGTCCTGGGCTCCACCACACCGGTCTCGCCTCCTTCACTCACCAGCCCTGCCAGGCGTTCTTCCCGTCCCAGGAATTGATTTTATTCATGTCTGCCTCTCCCTCTGGGTGTCCCATGCCCAGGATAGGGTCCAGGATAGGGTCCAGTAGAGTCCCAAGAAGGGCACAACCTAGGAAGGCTTCCTGGAGGTAGAAGTCTCAGAGTGGACCTGGAAGTATAAAGAGGAACTCACACTCACACTCACACTCTAGGCCAGGATCAGGGGCTAGGCCAGGGTTAGGGGCTAAGCCAGGGTCAGTGGCTAGGCCAGGGTCAGCGACTAAGCCAGGGTCAGCGGCTAGGCCAGGGTCAGGGGCTAGGCCAGGGTCAGGGGCTAGGCCAGGGTCAGCGGCTAGGCCAGGGTCAGGGGCTAGGCCAGGGTCAGTGGGTACGCCAGATGATAGACCAATGCCAGAAAGGAAGAGGGGCTGCCCACGTCCTGCCTTCCAGCTCACTGAATCAGACCCACCCTGCAGGACCCAGGATCTCCCCATTTATATCCCAGCTAATGGCTGACCCGGCTCCTATGTCAGGGGTTCTGTCCTCAGAACACATCAGTGTGTGCCCCTGAATGGAGCTGGTGTTGAGCATCCCTGTGGGGACCAGGGCTCAGTCAACACTTTGCTGACAAGCTCCTCAGCAGGAGACTCGAGCCTAACAGAGGGACGTGCGGCTCTGAGGCTTCCGGAACCACCTAACAGGGGCGGGCTGAGCTTGTCTCTGAGTCGTCCAAGGCCAGGGAAATTCCATTTCCCCACATTCTAAAGAGAAGGGAGCAGGAGTTCCGGTGGGGAGAGGGGACAGGGCTGGGGTGGGCAGGGCCAGGGAGACAGGGCAGGAGGACAGGGCCAGGGAGACAGGGCTGGGGGCAGGGCCAGGGGAGCAGGGCTGGGGGACAGGAACAGGGGAGTGGCCAGGGGACAGGGCCGAGGTTACAGGGCCTGGGGCAGGGCAAGGGATAGGGCCAGGGGCACTGGGTAAGGGGGGCAGGGCTAGGGGCAGGACCAGGGGTACAGGGCCAGAGCAACCTTTCGCACTGTGTCATCTGACCTTACCCACATGGGCATCTTCAAACGGCACAGCCCGCACTCTAACCACACCTGTCACTCCAGCTTCACTCCCGGCTCCCTTCACCCCACCCCAAGCCCCAGGACCTGTAACCACCCTTCAACCCCCAAACACACTAGACAGGCCTCCACAACCCTGACTCGGTCCTCCGAGTCAAGATGCTCACCCCTCCCTAGTCCCCTCCGTCAGAGCCAGGTGGGCCTGAGTCCCCACCCTGGCCATCCCCAACCCTGCAGGTGGCACTGTGTCAGACAGGTGTGGATCACACGTCCCCTCACTCAGTCCAGGAAGAGTCACTGTGTAAAACACCACCATGGGAGTGTCCTACAGGAGAAAGCCACCCAGACAGGGGCCGAAATCCCTCTCCTGCCCCAGGTCTTCATTGTGTGACTCCAGACAAGTCACTTAACCTCTCTGGGCCTTAGTCTTCATGCCTGTAAAATGGTCACGAGAACAGCACTTATCTTGTTGTATGAACAGAAGTGGACACATGGAAATCCACTTGTCTGGGACATAGTGGTCCTTAGTACTACGGCAGGAATGGGTGCGCGGATGGTGGGTGGGTGGGTGGATGGATGGTGGGTGGGTGGGTGGGTGGATGGATGGATGGATGGTGGGTGGGTGGGTGGGTGGATGGATGGATGGATGGGTGAACCAAAGAAAGAACACTTCACACTTGAGGAATCAGCCACTCTCTTCATTTTAGGGGATGAGGCCAAAGGAGTTTGGTCCTACCATGTGGCCAGAACAGGACCTAGGCAGGCCTGTGCCATGGCCATGGGACGGCAAGTGGCAGAGGAAGTTGGCAGGGATTCGGGAAACTGTGATCCTCCTCTTAGCTCAACCAGTTCCTCATGGCATCCCTTGGCCCCATTTGGCCTCAACTTCTCTGGTTCATGGGCTGATCTGAACCCATCCAACCAGTCATAGCACCCCCCCAAGGAGATGCCCCCGGCTGAGAGGCAAGGGGTCATAGGCTCACCTGTGAGGCCCAGAGGCCTCCGCAGCACTGGGATTCCTGACACCTGATCCTTCCCCACAGCAGCCCTGCATGGCCTGGTCTGGGTCTGATTTTGTCTTGGGCCCTGGGGTGGGAGGTCAGCATCCCTGCTGAGAAAAAAGAGAACACACAGTTCATGCATATGCATGACCTCATCGCCAGGCTAATGAAAAGTCAATACACATGTGCCCGAGTCAGAGAGACGTGCGCCGCCCTTGGTCTTTGAAGTTATGGTCAGTAATTAGCAGGGAATTTTGACTTAAAAAAAAAACAAGAGTAATAAGACATTTAATGGTTCCCAAACTAATCACAAATATGGCCGTAAGTGGAAAAGCAGGCCCATGAAAACGATGGCTTGGCTCAGGCTCCAGAAAGGCCACGTGTACAAGGCGTCCGTGGACGCGGGCCCCACCTTTCCTCTTTGGGGCCCAAAGCTGAGGCTCTTCAGATCCGTGCCCTCCTGCCCCTGCCGCCCAGTGGGGTGGGTAAAGGGGCTTTTGTATGGCTAACGTTTGTAGTCTGTCATACTGCCCTGAGATACGAGCCACATACCTACAGCCCACTCCGAGCATTAGAGCCGACCCCTCTCAGCGCACTCACCGAGCCGCACATCCTTCACCACGACCAACGGGAGGAGGGCGGACGATTCTCTGCCCCAGAGAGAGAAAGAAATCCTGTTCTCCTCGCCATCACCCCAATCCTCCACCTGCCCCCAGCCTTTGGCAACCACAAATTCACTTTCCATCTCCAAGGATTTGTCTATTCTGGAAATTTCACATAAATTGGAACACACACGGTGAGGCCCTCTGTGACTGACGTCTTTCACTGATGTCTTCGAGGTGCACGCGCGCTCCAGCGTGTGCCCGTGCCTCATCCCTTTAGGGCCGAGTGCTGTTCCGGGGCATGGATACGCCACGTTTGTTAAATGTTATCGACCCCTTGGCAGACGTTTGGCTGTTTCCACTTCTTTGGCCACTGTGAGTAATGCCGCCATGAACATTAATGTACAAGTTTTCGTGTGGAGATATGTCGTCATTTCTCTGGGTAAGTACCTAGCGGAAGGATCACCGTGTCATCCCGTCCCACTCTGCTTAACAAGCAGAACTGCTAGACCTTTTCCAGAGTGGGTGCACCGATGCCATGCAGGCCAGCAGTGAGGGCCCCCGTTGCTCCCTCACCTAGCCAACACCTGTTACCATCTGTCCTCTAGACTCCAGCCATCCTGGTGGGTATGAAGTGGCCCCTCTTCGTGGTCTCGACTTGCGTGTCCCCGATGGCTAATGACGTCAAGCATCTTTTCCTATGCTTATTGGCTACTTACGTATCTTCTTTGGAGATACATCTGTCCAGATCCTTTGCTCAATTTTTAATTCACTTATCATTTTATTATTGAATTGTAATTGTACCTTATATAATTTTTTATATTCTAGATACAAATCGTTAGCAGATATATGATTCACAAATATTTTTTCTCATTCTGTGGGCTGTTTTTTCATTGCTCAATAGTTCCCTTGATGCACAAATTTCTTTATTTTAATGAAACCTAACTTACCTATTCTTCCCTTTGTGGTTTATGCATTTGGTGTCATAGAGACAGAGATTCTGTCTCTCTCTCCCTCTGCCCCTCCCCCTGCTCACTGTCTCTCTAAAATAGATAAATCTTTAAAAAACAAACAAAAAGAAACCATTCACCTAATCCAAGGTCACAAAGATTTATACCTGTTTCCTTCCAAAAGTGTTATAGTTTTAGCTCTTATAATTGGGTCCTTGATTTATTTTGACTCAATTTTTGTATTTGGTGTGAGGTAGGGATCCAGATGTGTTCCTTTGCCTGTGGATGTCCAGTTGTTCCAACGTCCCCCTGTTGAACGTCTTGACGCCCTTGTCAGAACTCAGCCGACGACAAAAGAAAGGGCTTGTTTCTGGGCCGCCCTGCTCTGTCCCACTGACCAGCTGACTGTCTACCCTTACGCCTGTGCCACAGTCTTCATTTCTACAGCCTCACAGTGAGTGTTAGAATCAGGAAGTATGAGTCATCCAATTTTGTTCTTCTTTTTCAAGATTGTTTTAGCTATTTATGGTCTCGTGAGTTCCCCTATGAATTTTGGGATGGAGTTTTCTATCTGTACAGAGGGGTCAGCTTAGATTTTGACCGCACTGGGTCTGTAGATTAATGTGGGAAGTACTGCCGTCTTAACAGTATTACATCTTCTGACCCATAAACATGGAGTGTCTTTCCATTTATTTAAGATCTAATTTAGATTGTGTAGATACTTATTTAGATAATTCGGACTATTATATAGATCTATCCTCAGGCTTGTTTAGATTTAATCTCTTTCAACAATGTTTTGTAGTTTTCGAAGTGTAAGTTTGCATTTCTTTTGTTAAACTTATTTCTAATTCCTTATTCTTTTTGATGCTATTGTAGATGGGATTGTTTTCCTAATTTCATTTTCAGTTTGCTCATTGCTCCTGAACAGAAGAACAATTTATTTTATATATTGATCTTGTAAGTTGCAACCTTGCTGAACTAATTTTTTAGCTCTACTAGTTTTGAGTGGATTCCTTGGGTTTTATACACACAGGACCATGTCATCAGCAAATGGAGACAGTCTTACCTCTTCCTTTCCAGTATAGACGCCTGTTACTTCTTCTCCTCGTCTAATGCCCCAGGTGACCCTCCAGTGTGACTTTAGGAAGGCTAGAGTGGACGTCCTTGTCTTACTCCTGATCTAAGGCGAAAGCATCCAGTCTTCCACCATTCGGTCTTGTGTGAGCGGTGCATTTTTCATAGATGCCCTTTGTCAGGTGGGAGGACTTCAATTTTGTTCCTTGTTTCTTAAGTGCATTTATCGTGAAGGGATTTGAGTTTTGTCAAATGTGTTTTCTGCATCTATTGTGTGGGTTTTGTCCTTTTTTCTGCTGAGGTTGTGAATTGCATTCATTGGTCTTCAGGCGTTAAACCAACCTTGCTCCCACCCGGACTTGTTTTGCTGTCATCTGTCTGTCTGGCGTCTTGTCCAGGCTGCCCCGGTGCAGTGGACTTTGGCGTCGCTGTCAGAGGGCTCAGCCCTGGGCGTGTGCGGTCTTCGTGTCTTTCCCTGACCTCTCCGCTGAGCTGCCTCGTGCCTCCCGCGTGCTCACGCCCAGCCAGTGAGGCTCCACTAATGACCAGCTCTGCTCTATTGTTTCTACTGCTGGGACGGAATTGCTCAGCAGGTAATCCACTTATATTCAGGCAGGGGTGGGTGTCGGGGTCAGTCTCTGAGGTTTGCGCGGACCCAGTGGGGCTCTAAGCTGTCTCTTCCTTTGGTCCCTCCAGCGGACGAGTTGGCCCAGGGGTTAGGGTATTGCTGTGGGTCAAGAAGGGCAATCTTGGGCTTGAACTCCGTCATGCTGTGTGTCGTTCCTGGGGACACTCTGGTGCTTTCTTACCGGCCGCCTCTCCCCCAGACGACTCTCTGAGCCGCTGCGCTTCATGCTTCCTTCTCCTGGCGTGGCATCTCCGTCCTCTGGAAGCCCTGGGGCCGAGGTGGTCACGCCCCCGCCTGGCCAGCCCGCCACAGCCGGCACAGCCTCCCGGTGACGCAGGCGGGGAGCAGAGGAGCCCAGCCTGCGTCCTGGAGCTGGGAGGGGTGAGGATGCTGGCGGGCGGCCCCCGAGACTCCCCGCCCTTGGGTTGGGAGCTGCAGGAGCGCGAACCCCACGCTCTTGGTCTGTCTGCCTGGAGCCGCTTCTGTCAGCCAGCTGGCGGCAGGGAGAAAGGGAGAGGAGCTCGGCCCAAATGCCACAGGATCTTAGCAAGTTTCCGTAGATTTTCTTGAATAAATATTTCTTCAATTGATGTATGCCCTTAGGACAATTACCAGAGACTTTAAAAGGGCTTTTCTTTTTTTTTTTCATAATTTTGTTAAGCTTTGCTTGTTCGCTGGGGAGCGGTCTGTGGAGACCCTCGCGCTGCTATCTTGGCGGTGGGACTCCTATTACTTTCCTTTTTTTCAGTTCCCGTCTCTAGCCCAGACCACCCCCCCCACCTGTACCTGCAGCTGCCTCCAGGACACCCCACTTTGCTTTCCATGAACTCATTACATCCCCCAGTACACCCCCTGCCCGAGCTCCCTGTCCGTGAGTCTCCTCCAAGTGCACCCCCTCCTCTGTCCTCGGGCCCCACTGGGCCGCTTCAGGCCCGTCCCCAGCCTCTCCCTGCACCCCCATGTCAGACCCTCACCATCCCTCTCTGCCCAACAACTTACCCCCCACGCAGTCACTGAGGCCGTGCTCCCGCCTCGGCTTCTCCAGAGGCCCAGGCAGACGGGGAGAGGCCTGGGCTGTCCCACACTGACCTCTGACTTCCAGGAGTGGACCCATCCCACCCAACGCCAGTCACGGGGCCGCACTCTGCCCCCCTGCCAGCGAGTTAGGCGGTGAAGCGTCTGGAACCTGCAGGGTCCGGTCCTTCGAACTGGAACCCTCAGAACAACTGTGACATGGGGGTCAAACAGAGGAGTTCCCAGGCTGGCCAGATGGTAGACGGGGTCTCCGGAAAACGCCACGTCCACCTCCAGTTTCAAGTTCCCAGAAACGCTGGGTGAGCGCGGGTGCCACTGAGGGGCAGGGCCGGGGTGAGGCTTCCGGCGCGGTCAACCAGGACGCGGACCCCCAGTAGGCGAGGGCGTCGCCAACCCCCGGCTCGCTCTGAATGAGGCACATTTACCGGCCTGAACATCGTGCCGAGGTGCAGGAAACGGCGAGAAAGGACCTACACGGACCTGTCACATTCGCACAAATGCTTGCAGCACGAGAACGACGCTGGGTACCGTTGAGGGGTGAGCCCTCGCCGAGGAAGGGCGCGTCGGCACGCGCGGGGGCCAGACCGCTGCACGGCTGTCCTGGGGGACGCGGAGCAATGAACCAGCGGACACAGGTGGGACGACGCGTTAGCATCTGCGCTCAGGGGCCGAGGGTGTGTGAGCTGCTCTGACACGTTTCCTCCAGCTTCCACACTTCGAAGGAAGCGTGAGAGTACCCGTGATGCATTCACACTATGCTGTGCGTGACTGGCGTTGCTCCTTCCAACGACACACTTCGGTTTCGGGGAGAGAGCAGGACCCGTGAGCATCCAGCACCCGCCTGGAAGCAGCAGGATCTGCGCCCCCCGCACCTCCCCCCGCCCCGAGCTCGCTGCAGGAACCCGCAGACGTCCGGGACTCTCACCAACCACGCTGACATCAGCAGGCCCCCACCCCACCTCTGACCACGGCCAGCGGCTGCCTGGGGTCCACGGGGGGCCCGGGTTCGGTACCTGGCTGGCTGGGGGCCTCCGAGGTCTGCAGTAAGAAAGTCTCCACTGAGGGGCTCCTGGGGGGCTCCGTCGGTGAAGCGTCTGCCTTCCACTCAGGTCGTGATCTCAGGGTCCTGCTTCTGCCTCCGCCTGCCACTCCCCCTGCTTGTGCTCTCTTCTCCGACAAATAAATAAAATCTTAAAAATAAATAAAAGATTTATTTATAAAAAGAAAGAAAGAAAAAAAGAAAGAAAGAAAGAAAGAAAGAAAG
>NW_024424564.1:56261631-56264116 GCF_017311325.1 Ursus maritimus
AAAGAAAGAAAGAAAGAAAGAAAGAAAGAAAGAAAGAAAGAAAGAAAGAAAGAAAGAAAGAAAGAAAGAAAGAAAGAGGGTCTTCACTGAGAATGGCCTTTTCTCGAAGACCAGCAGGTGCCCAGCTCTGTGCAGATGAGACCAGATGGAAGGGGTCCAGCCGTCCCGGAGCTCGGGAGCCAAGGACCCCACAACGAGCAGGGCAGCCTCTGCAGAGGAAGAGAGGTAAGCAGGCAGGGGTGAAGTCGGAGAGGCCTGGCGAAGAGCCCAAGGGCACCGTCCTAGGGAGGCCCGGACAAAAGCAAACACACAGTGAGACCCAGTGGGCCCTTCTGCAGGACAGCAAGGTGACGGAGACGGGGTGGGCGGGGTCGAGGGCCAGCCGCGGGGGCTTGAATGTCAGGGTCACAGGGCAGGGGTGCTGTCTGCCAAGTCTCGGAGGGTCTGCAGGGAGGGTGCAGAGTGTGCGGGAGGGGGTGGCCCGAGCAGGGGGGAGGCGGAGGAGACGTGGAAGGAACCGTTTCTGGACCTTGGGAAGCACAGATACGGGGCAGTCAGTCTCAGGAACTGGGGGAAGACCCCCGGGTTTCTGGCCTGAGCAGCTGGGCAGGTGGGGGTGAATGCAGGAGGAAGAGAGACCCCAGCCTGGCCCAAAGCAAGGTCAGCCAAGGTCAGCTGAGGCCCGGAGCCTGGGCGAGAGAGCAGGGGATCAGGGTGGGAACAGGAAGCAGGCTTGTGTGTGAGGACACCTTCACTTTACTTTCCGTGTGTTGTGAAGACACCCTCCCCTGAGGCCGAGGCTGCAGGGCTGCTCTGCGGTCTGAGCCCGGCCGAGGCCCAGCGGCAGCTCAGGCCTCTCCAGGACGCGCCGTCCAGGGAGACAGGGAACCCACCCTCAGGCGGCTGCCGAGGGTCCAGGGCAAAGCTGGACGGAGACCGCCACGGCTCTCAGGCTCCGAGGGCAGAGGTCAAGTCCTGCCTCCCCAGGAAAGCCAAGACAGCCGCCCCTGCCCCCTCCCTCCCCGCAGGCCCAGGACTCACCTAGGGCCCCGCCCCCCGCCCACCTCCTTCCGCAGGCAGTTCCGCCTGAAGTTCTCCCTCTGGGTCTCCGGGTGGTGTGAGCCTCGATGGGGGAAGGGCGCTGCCACGGCCGAGCCCATGCCGGGCACAGTGAGCTCACAGCGCGGCCGAGACAGCGTCCTTGTCCCTCATTCACACGCTCGGGTTCTGTCATTCATTTGCCCAAAAGTAATGCTTGTCCCAGACGATCGGCCACGTGGGATCCTGAGAGCCCAGGCTGGACAGACGCGGTCCCTAGAGAGCGTCGGCCCAGGAGGCCCCCAGAAGGGGAAGCCTCACAGAGTATGAGCCGCTCTATGAGTCCGCAAGGAGTATCCTGAGAAAGCGAGAACTTTCCAGGGCTCCCAGGACCAAGTTGGGGTGGGGGTGGGGGTAGCATGGGATGGGGACAGAGCGGGGACAGGGCCCCGGAGCAGGGGGGACCGAGGTAGGCTGCCTGCAGCCTCAAGGGTCCCCGTGGCTCCAACAGGAATTCCTGGTCATTCCTGACTCCTGAGCTCCCCCCAAACCTGCATCAGAGCTTCTCCATTGGGGGCTTTGGGGGGGCGGCACCCACACACTGCCGAAGGCTCTGTCCGCAGCACCACCCAGACCACGCACCCCACCGTCCTCAACCTGACCGCCCCGGCACCCCAATGCCTGGCTGTCCTGTGTCCTCCACCAAGGTCCAGCCAAGCGTCACCCGCACCGGTACGAGCCCCTCCCACGCCAGCTTCTCCCGGCCCCTCCCTGGGCAGCACAGGGGACCCCCATACTTGTAGCTGTGTTCACCGCACGCCGTCTGTGCTCCGAGCTGTATGCTGGGGACACGGAGGCGGCCTCACCACGCGGCCCTGCCCTGGAGGTCGCAGTCTGAGGGGACGATGGACATGAATCAGCCCCCCAAATAGTGATTCCCCCCCCCGATGGGGACCCCAAGGTTGCTGCGGAGGGGCCGGGGGCTTCCTGGGCGCCACGGTGAATAAGAAGGATCCCATCCGGTCGGCTCCCCGCCAGCACGGGTCCAGGTCAGAGTGGCGGCCCCTGTGCTCACAGCCCCCACACAGCTCCTCCTCAGGCCCCCACTGCAAGCTCTCCAGAGCTGAGCCCCTCCCCCCTCAGGCCCCCCACCCTCACCCGAACCCCCGGCCCAGGGACCCAGACGCCCCCAGGTTCTTCACCCATTAAAATAGGCATCATTTCAAAGTCCAAGGGCACGTTTCAATTCTGCCCTCAGTTATTATTTAGCCTTTTCCCGTGAAATATTTTCTGCTTTTCTCCCAAACTTGGGATTCACAGCGATCAGTCTTGGTCCAGGTTGAGCACCACTGCCGAGCTGGCCGGCGAAGAGCGCGCCTGCCACCTGGTGGCCACGCGGAGACGCTGCCGGGCAAGGGGTGCCCAGCAAACCCTCAGACAGCAGGGG
>NW_024424564.1:56264126-56288768 GCF_017311325.1 Ursus maritimus
GAAAGAAAGAAAGAAAGAAAGAAAGAAAGAAAGAAAGAAAGAAAGAAAGAGGGTCTTCACTGAGAATGGCCTTTTCTCGAAGACCAGCAGGTGCCCAGCTCTGTGCAGATGAGACCAGATGGAAGGGGTCCAGCCGTCCCGGAGCTCGGGAGCCAAGGACCCCACAACGAGCAGGGCAGCCTCTGCAGAGGAAGAGAGGTAAGCAGGCAGGGGTGAAGTCGGAGAGGCCTGGCGAAGAGCCCAAGGGCACCGTCCTAGGGAGGCCCGGACAAAAGCAAACACACAGTGAGACCCAGTGGGCCCTTCTGCAGGACAGCAAGGTGACGGAGACGGGGTGGGCGGGGTCGAGGGCCAGCCGCGGGGGCTTGAATGTCAGGGTCACAGGGCAGGGGTGCTGTCTGCCAAGTCTCGGAGGGTCTGCAGGGAGGGTGCAGAGTGTGCGGGAGGGGGTGGCCCGAGCAGGGGGGAGGCGGAGGAGACGTGGAAGGAACCGTTTCTGGACCTTGGGAAGCACAGATACGGGGCAGTCAGTCTCAGGAACTGGGGGAAGACCCCCGGGTTTCTGGCCTGAGCAGCTGGGCAGGTGGGGGTGAATGCAGGAGGAAGAGAGACCCCAGCCTGGCCCAAAGCAAGGTCAGCCAAGGTCAGCTGAGGCCCGGAGCCTGGGCGAGAGAGCAGGGGATCAGGGTGGGAACAGGAAGCAGGCTTGTGTGTGAGGACACCTTCACTTTACTTTCCGTGTGTTGTGAAGACACCCTCCCCTGAGGCCGAGGCTGCAGGGCTGCTCTGCGGTCTGAGCCCGGCCGAGGCCCAGCGGCAGCTCAGGCCTCTCCAGGACGCGCCGTCCAGGGAGACAGGGAACCCACCCTCAGGCGGCTGCCGAGGGTCCAGGGCAAAGCTGGACGGAGACCGCCACGGCTCTCAGGCTCCGAGGGCAGAGGTCAAGTCCTGCCTCCCCAGGAAAGCCAAGACAGCCGCCCCTGCCCCCTCCCTCCCCGCAGGCCCAGGACTCACCTAGGGCCCCGCCCCCCGCCCACCTCCTTCCGCAGGCAGTTCCGCCTGAAGTTCTCCCTCTGGGTCTCCGGGTGGTGTGAGCCTCGATGGGGGAAGGGCGCTGCCACGGCCGAGCCCATGCCGGGCACAGTGAGCTCACAGCGCGGCCGAGACAGCGTCCTTGTCCCTCATTCACACGCTCGGGTTCTGTCATTCATTTGCCCAAAAGTAATGCTTGTCCCAGACGATCGGCCACGTGGGATCCTGAGAGCCCAGGCTGGACAGACGCGGTCCCTAGAGAGCGTCGGCCCAGGAGGCCCCCAGAAGGGGAAGCCTCACAGAGTATGAGCCGCTCTATGAGTCCGCAAGGAGTATCCTGAGAAAGCGAGAACTTTCCAGGGCTCCCAGGACCAAGTTGGGGTGGGGGTGGGGGTAGCATGGGATGGGGACAGAGCGGGGACAGGGCCCCGGAGCAGGGGGGACCGAGGTAGGCTGCCTGCAGCCTCAAGGGTCCCCGTGGCTCCAACAGGAATTCCTGGTCATTCCTGACTCCTGAGCTCCCCCCAAACCTGCATCAGAGCTTCTCCATTGGGGGCTTTGGGGGGGCGGCACCCACACACTGCCGAAGGCTCTGTCCGCAGCACCACCCAGACCACGCACCCCACCGTCCTCAACCTGACCGCCCCGGCACCCCAATGCCTGGCTGTCCTGTGTCCTCCACCAAGGTCCAGCCAAGCGTCACCCGCACCGGTACGAGCCCCTCCCACGCCAGCTTCTCCCGGCCCCTCCCTGGGCAGCACAGGGGACCCCCATACTTGTAGCTGTGTTCACCGCACGCCGTCTGTGCTCCGAGCTGTATGCTGGGGACACGGAGGCGGCCTCACCACGCGGCCCTGCCCTGGAGGTCGCAGTCTGAGGGGACGATGGACATGAATCAGCCCCCCAAATAGTGATTCCCCCCCCCGATGGGGACCCCAAGGTTGCTGCGGAGGGGCCGGGGGCTTCCTGGGCGCCACGGTGAATAAGAAGGATCCCATCCGGTCGGCTCCCCGCCAGCACGGGTCCAGGTCAGAGTGGCGGCCCCTGTGCTCACAGCCCCCACACAGCTCCTCCTCAGGCCCCCACTGCAAGCTCTCCAGAGCTGAGCCCCTCCCCCCTCAGGCCCCCCACCCTCACCCGAACCCCCGGCCCAGGGACCCAGACGCCCCCAGGTTCTTCACCCATTAAAATAGGCATCATTTCAAAGTCCAAGGGCACGTTTCAATTCTGCCCTCAGTTATTATTTAGCCTTTTCCCGTGAAATATTTTCTGCTTTTCTCCCAAACTTGGGATTCACAGCGATCAGTCTTGGTCCAGGTTGAGCACCACTGCCGAGCTGGCCGGCGAAGAGCGCGCCTGCCACCTGGTGGCCACGCGGAGACGCTGCCGGGCAAGGGGTGCCCAGCAAACCCTCAGACAGCAGGGGTGGGGTGGAGGTGGGGGCTTAAAGAACAACAGCCAGCTTCTCAGACGCTGCAGAAAACGCCCACAGCTGCAACATCCTGAAGCGCCTGGAGGACCCCAGTCTGCATCCCACCCCACCCTGGGCCTCCTCGCACTGTTCCTGAGCCTGGTGGGCACAGACCCCCTCCCAGAACAGGCCCTGCGGGCTCAGACACTGGGTGCACAAGGAGAAGCCCTGGGGAGCCTGGGGAGGGGTCCAGCGAAGGAGCTGGAAGGAGAGGGTCTTGGAGCGACTGCACCCCCACCTCACGCAGGACTTTGAGCCCCCCAAGCACCCCTGGGTCCCAGCGAGGCCCCAAGAACAGGACAAGGGCAGGGCCACGCTGGCCAGTCTGTGGACCCCAGGCCCAGGGAGGCCAGACTGACCCCTGAGGGCGGAAAGCAAATCATGTGAGCCCTGGTCAGGTGGGCACCAGGTCAGATAAAGCTGCGGGGATCCTGAGGGGTGGGGTCTGCCCAGAGCCCCACCAGGCATGGGCTCCGGGCGCAGAGAGCTCCCCACCAGGAAAACCCAGTCCCTCCCGCCGAGCTCACCCTGACTTCCTTCTCTTGCTTGATTTCAGATCAGTTACTTCACATAAATTCAAGTTCTGAGTAACCTTTGGTATATTTTTCCACTTTTAAACACAATTTATTTTTATTAATAAAAATCACTGCATATACATTGCAATTAAGAAAATCCTCTTGGGGGGCGCCTGGGTGGCTCAGTTAAGCGTCTGCCTTCAGCTCAAGTTGTGATCCCGGGGTCCTGGGATCAAGCCCCGCATCGGGGTCCCTGCTCTGCGAGGAGTCTGCTTCTCCCTCCTCCTCTGCCCCTCCCCCCTCGTCCCCCCTCCACTTGTACTCTCCCCTTCAAATAAATAAATAAATCTTTAAAAAAAGAAAAGAAAGAAAAGAAAATCCTCTCGGGGCACCTGGGTGGTGCAGTCAGTCAAGCATCTGACTTCGTTTTGGCTCAGGTCACGATCTCAGGGTCATGGGATCCAGGCCCGCGTCAGGCTCCGCACTGGCCGTGGAGCCTGCTTGGGATTCTCCCTCCCTCTGCCCCTCCCCCTGCTTCCTCACTCGCTGTCTAAATAAATAAATAAATAAAAATCTTAATTAAAACCCCTCTTTAAATAGACCCTGAGCAACCTTACAATTTGTCCCTTAAAACCTGATGATGATATGCAGGCCGACGGCATCCGTAACAGTGACGTTCTCGGGTCTCAGGGAGGCACCTGTCCCGTTCACACACCGCCCACAGTACCCAGCACACAGCAGGTGTCTGCAGGAGGCAGACGGCAGCGGGGCAGGAGTGACCGCAGAGCACCTGTCCTCACGGGATCCTGGCAGTCCTGGCGTCCCGGGAGCAGGGCCCGAGGGCCTGACCCGGCAAGAACGCTGGGGAGTGGAGAGCGATCTGAAAGCCAGACAGACCACTGAGAGGGCAGGGACCCTCAGTCCTCAAGGGAGGGAGCCCAACACTCCCCAGCTGGGATGCAGACTTTCCGCAAAGCCAGAGCCTCCTCTCCGTTTTGGAGGAGGCCACGCCCCCCACAGCCCCAGCCGTAGGACCTGGGAGGACCCCGTGACATCACAGTGCCCTGGGGGCATCCAAGGAGTCCCCAACCCCCAAGCCCCTGCTGAGATGCTCAGTCCCTTCTGCTTCCTACAGACCCTGCGCTCGGAGGGGATAATTTAGAAAGTAATCGTTTATTTGAAGGTGGTGATTTACGTTTGCACAGACAAGGAGAACTGAAGCATCATGATTCACCCGTGATCACTGTACAGTTATTGAGAAATTGAAATAACTATTTGTCTACAAAGTTGGAAGTGGACCGCTAATTAGGTCTTGATTTATAATTGAGGCAGACACATTGTTTTAAAATCTCTTCGAAGTGTTTTCTTGGAGATAAGCAGCGAGCCAGCTGTAGGGCGGGCGTCCCACGCCGTCCCAGGGCCACCTGCTAAGTCCGCACCTGGTGAGGGGTCGGGGCCGACAGGCGTGAACTTGGAGAGGGGCACATTCCAGCACATCCTCAGAGATCAAGGCATGCAAATTAGATGAAGATCTGGAAAAGGCCGCAAGCCGGGGTCTTATTAGACTTTCTAAAACATGAACGTTGCACATTCTGGCATCTAGCCCGACGGGCAGCGTTTGCTTCTGACGGTAAGGCTGAGGTCAGGTAGTGATCAGGGCTCCAGAAGGAAATTGAGGAGCCACATCCCCCCTCACCCTCCAGGCCGTGCGTGCCCCACACGTGCTGGGCACAGGCAAGAGGACCCTGTCCCTGAGTTAGCAGGAACCCCCTGGAGGGACAGACACACAGGATTCAAACACGCCTCCGCTTCCTCCAAAGCTCACCTGGGCGGGTTCCCACCGAGAACAAGAATCAAGACCAAACCCTCGACGAAGCTGCAGCCTCCGAGCTTAAAAGGGCTGCGGCTGGGCTGGGGACAGCTCAGCACGTCCCCGGTCTCGCAGGCCACGGGCACTGCAGCCTGTCCCCAGAGCCCAGGAGGCGCAGGCGTGGAGCTGTGTGCGGCACACGGTGGGGCCGCTTGTGGCTGGACCGAGGCTAGAACCCACCGGCTATCTGGATTCCAGGAGGCACACAAGGAAGACGACAGGGTGGGACAGCGGGGGACTGGACACAACGCGGAGGCAGCAGCCAATGAGCCTGGCGGCCCCACCAGTAACAAGCTCGGCTCCGCGGGATCTTTCAGTGTCGGGGTGCAGGTCGGGGCATGGACACTCTGGGGGTCCTCCCTGCCTACCCTGGCCCCCCAGGAAGAGCCCTGTTTCTGATTAGGCAGGCTCTGTGGTGGTCTCCATGCCTCAGGAGGGCAGCCACAGGCCAGCGTCCCCCGCAGCCGGACAGAGACGCGGGTCTGAGCTCCATCAGCAGGAAAATGAGCAGACAGCCTCGCGGTCACTCTGTGTGTCCTGGTGATGAAGTCTTAGGTCTCGTGTGCCTGCAAGTATTTTGCCGGCAATTTTGAAGAACGGTTGCCTGGATAGAGTCCCAGGTTGGCAGTGTTTCTCGTCACTATTTCAGTGATGTCGCCCACTGTCTCCCGGCCGGCACCGTTTCTGAGGACAGGTCAGCTCTCATTTTTATCTGTGCTCCTCTGCCCGCCTTCAAGATTTTCTCTTTAGCATTCCTTTTAGGCAATGCACCTTGATGTAATTTTCTTCACGTGCTTTGAGTTAATTGAGATTTTTCGATGTGTGGTTTTATAGTTTCCATCAAATTTGGGAAATTTTTCACCATTATTTCTTCAAAAAATTGAACATACCCAGCGCTGGCAAGGCCGTGGCGCTGCTGGGAGTCTCGCCCATTGCTGGTGGGGTGGACAGTGAAGCAGCCACTTTGGAAAACAGACGGGCAGCTTCTCATGAGGTTAAACACACACTTACCAAGTCATCCACCAGTTCCACGCCTGGGTGTTGACCCGAGCGACATGAACACACGCCCCTACAGTGATCCGAGCGTGCGTATGGCAAGTACTGGAAACAGCCCGGAACGAATGAATTGATCGAATAGTCTTAGTATAACCGCACAATGGAATACTACGCAGCAGTAACAGACAATGAACTTCTGGTGCTTACAGCGGATGGAAGATTTTCAAATGCACTGTGCTCAGTGAAAGAAACCAGACGCAAAAGGCAACATGTTGTACGACTCCTTTTATATGATGTTCTGGAAAAAGCAAAACTGCAGAATGGGATGGATGATGGATGGATGATGGATGGATGATGGATGGATGGATGGTTGAAGTAATGAATGGGGGGAGGAAGTCTGGACGGATGTCTGAGCAGAGAGATGGAGGGACAGATGGATGACACGCTCATCGTCACTAGGAAGTGCCCAAATTCTTTATGACCCTGCTGTTCACCAAGCCTCCTCGTATCCGGCAGCTGTGCCATAAACACTCCCAGGTAAGTGCTCACGCACCTGTGAGAACGCATTCCTTCCGTTGGTTACAGCTCCCTGAGATGTGGCGCCCACCCACCCCCCCATCATACACAGTTGTCCACACGGTGGAGGGAACAGCCCCTGGGGGACTGGCTGGCTGTCACCGGCCTGGATTCTGCATGTACCTCAGCAACGCCCCCCCAACCACCCACCTGACACCAGTCAATGAACATCTAGATTGTAACCCTCACCCGGATTCGGCTGCTCCCTCCAAAAACGCCTTGAGTAATGTTCTGCGCTTGCAGAACTGACCTCATTCCTCCCGTGCTGTCTCACCCCTCCTTCGGCACACATCTGCGGCCCCCTGCCAGACTCGGGGCCCCCGAGCGCACCCTCCGAGAGCCCACGGCCCAGAGCAGCAGTCACACAGGCAACGAGTCACAACCACACCAGGGGCCGTGCACGCCACGGAAGAGGCCCCCTCACCAGGGGGAGAGAGAGGAAATGCAGAAGCCTTCTGGAGAGGTGCCTCTGCGCTCAGGCTTCAAACACGAGTGGAAAGCAGCTGGTTTCACTCCGTCAGGTACAACGGTCCCTGCGGGTTCCCTGGAGGGCATCTGAGCGGAGCAGAGCCCGCTCCACGCCTAGTTCGCGGGAAGCTGTTACGCGTGGGTGTTGGGTTCTGTCAGATGCTTTTCCTGCATCTCTAGGGAGGAGCATATGATCTTTCTTCCCTAGTCTGTTGATGTGATTATCAAATGTGGACCCAGCCTTGCGTATCTGGGATAAATCCCACGTGTTCGTGGTCCCTGTATATTCTTCTCATACGGAGCCAGGTTTGATTTGCTAATATTTTGTTGAGGATTTTTTATTGAAATAGAGTTTTCTTGTAATGCCTTTGTCTTGGGAGCAGGGCAATGTAGCCTCACAGAATAAGTTATGGGGTGTTCTCTCTGCTTCTCTTTTCTGGAACAGATTGTAGAGAATTGGTACAATTTCCTCCTTAAACGTCCGCTACAACCCACCAGTGAGGTCATCTGGGCCTGGTGCTGTTTGGGAAGGTTATAGATCACTGAGCTAATTTCTTTAATACATATAGGCCCGTTCAGATTGTCTGTTTCTCCTGTGTGACTTTTGGTAGATTCTGCCTTTCAAGGAATTGATCTATTTCATCAAAGTCATCAAATTTGTGGCACGGAGTTCTTCATAACACCCCTTTATTATTCTTTCAGTGTCTGTAGGATCTGTACTGATGAACCATCTTTCTTATATTAGGAACTTGTGCATTCTCTCTCTCTTTTTCTTAGTTGGCCTGACTAAAGGTTTATCAATTCTATTAACCTTTTCCAAGAACCAACTTTTAGTTTCATTGGTCTTCTCTCTTATTTTTCTATGTCCAATTTCATTAACTTCTCTGTTTCTTTTAAGATTTTATTTTTAAGTAATCCTTACACCCAACATGTCCCCAAAACTAAGAGGGACCCGAGGACCGACCCGCATGACCCTGAGGGGCAGCCCCGGGCAGGGCCCGTGTGGGGCTGGACCTGGCAGCTCCCTTCTGACAGAGAACACAGCACAGGGACGTGATGTCACTCCCTCAGTGAGGTCACCAAACGCCAGGGTCCCCAAGCATGTAACTTCCCCGCAAACCCCGCTCCTGCTTTGGGACACGGGGGACTAATACTGCAGTTCCAACAGTGAAGGCCTTCTCGGGCGTTGTTAGAGGAAGTGAAAGGACCTGTGGGGAGGGCTCCCACCTCCAGCCACGGCCCCCCGCCGGCCCCCCTGCAGCTCAGGCTCCACGGGTCCAGCCTGTCCACAAAACTAGGGTTGCAGCCCTTGCCCCAAGCGGAGGCGGGCAGCCCCTGGGACCGGGCTCAGGCAGCAAGGGCCTGAATCCCCATCCCGGGGCGCCTGCCCCCGTGCTGGATTGTACCCCGGCCCTCTGAGCCCCAGAACCCCCAGACGGCCCAGCCCGCAGCCAGAGCCCACGGCCCAGCGGCCTCGCTGCCGGTGAGCACACGTACCACCTGAGCTGGTCTCCAGACACGAAGGAGGGCCCGGCTCCATACCAGCCGTGCACAGGGGCTCCAGTGCCGGGGACGGCGGCAGCCCCAAGGAACCCCAGATCCAGCAGCCACACCCCACTCCTCGGGAGGCTCAGAGCTGTTGAGTACCCACAAAGGCCCTGGAGAGAGAGGCCGAAACCATCCCGGTTGGAGACGGCGGTTCCCTCGGTGCATGGGCAGAACCAAAGCACCTGCTACGTGTAAATTGAAACAAACGTGCTGATTCTCTAGGGGACACTCGGCCGCTCCAGCTGCAGCCGACAGCACATCGTGACAGACGCACACAACGCCTGTGTTCGCATCGAATGCAGAATCGCTAGCAAACACCAAGAGCACGTGGCTGGTGGTCGGAGGCCTGGGCCGCGTGGCAGGGCCGCTCCTCACCAGGGGCACTGGCTGGGGCACGGAGGGTCTGTCCTGGGGGCAGACAGGCCTGGGCAGAGCAGCTGCAGCCCCGTGCACGGAGCAGGGCAGACGCACAGACCCAGGCTCCCACCTCTCCTTCCTCACATGGACATCGTCGCCACAGCTGAGACCACTTAGAGGACAGAGAGGCAAAGGCCAAAGGGCTGAGCACGGGAGGGACACCCCGTGGAGGCAGTGGGAAGCTTGTGCACGGCTGGGGGTGTGCTGCCGTGTCGGGGCTCCAGGGCTGGGGCCACAGCTACGGGGGCAGTGGGGGCAGTGCAGGGCCGAGCTGCAGCATCTCTGGAAGCAGAGCCCCCAGGCCCTGGGGATGGCGTGGCATCGGGGGCCAAGGTTGAGCCCTTCCTCTGTCCAGAGCCATTTGCATTTACTTTTCTGTGAAGTGAGTCCATAGTTTGCCCATTTTTTCCGTCCTATCATTGGTCTCTTTAAAGATGACTTACTTGTAAGGGGCGCCCGGGGGGCTCAGTCGGTTAAGGATCCCACTCTTGATTTCGGCTCAGGTCATGATCTCAGGGTTGTGGGATAGAGCCCTGCACGATCGAGCCCCGCCTTCAGCGTGGAGTCAGCTTGGGACTCTTCTCCCTCTGCCTCTGCCCCTCCCCCCAAAAAACAAACAAATAAATCTTTAAAAAACAAAAAAGACGACTTGTAAAGCTTTCTATGTTAAGGAAAGCCCTTTTCTGTGGCTTGAGTTGCAAATACTCCCCTTAACTGTCTTTTGACACTATAACAGATTTGGGGGCCATGCATGCACAAACTTTTCAATTTTCATTGTTAAGTATATTACTATTTTCTTTTATAGTTTCCGGAAGTGCAGTCATATTTTAAAAGATCAACCCCACTCTGAGGTTATAAATGATCATTTCATGACTTTTTCCTGGAATTTTAATTATCTCACTTTGACCCATTTGACATTTACCTGTAAAGAAAAATAATTGTGTCCTTAAAAGAGTATAAATGTATGTTTCTATCACAAAAAAGAAAACAAATCCTCAGGAAAGCTGTGTGTGCCTACCGGAAACCCAGTCTCTAGCTATCCTGTGGCTCTGCCATTCTCCATGACCCAAAACAGCTGCTGCAGCTCCAGCCATCCCATCCACATTCCAGCCAACAGAAAAGAAAAAAACAGCAGGAAAGAGCACTCCTCCTCCTTCAGAGGGCATTTCCCCGAAGTGACACTTCCCATTACTTCCCATTGGTTTGGTCTCCTGGCCTCACCCAGCTACAAGGGGGTCAGGGGGGACGAAGTCATTATTCCAAAAGGCTTCCTTACAAGATAAAAAGAGAATGGATTCGTTTTTTAGGTGTTGAGTTTAAGTAGTTCTTTGTAGATCTTGGATACCAGTCTTTTATCTGTAGTGTCATTTGCAAATATATTCTCCCATTCCGTGGGCTGCCTCTTAGTTTTTTTTTTACTGTTTCCTTGGCTGTGCAGAAGCTTTTATCTTGATGAAGTCCCACAAGTTCATTTTGTCTTTTGTTTCTCTTGCCTTTGGGGATGTGTCATGAAAAAGGTTGCTTTGGCCGATGCCAGAGAGGTTGCAGCGTATGTTCTCCTCCAGGATTTTGATGGATTCCTTTCTCACATCGAGGTCTTCCGTCCATTTGGAGTTTATCTTTGTGTATGGTGTGAGAGAGTGGTCAAGCTTCATTCTTTTGCATGTAGCTGTCCAATTTTCCCAGCACCATTTATTGAAGAGACTGTCTTTTTTCCACTGGATGTTTTTTCCTGCTTTATCAAAGATTAGTTGCCCAAAGAGCTGAGGGTCCATTTCTGGGCTCTCTATTCTGTTCCATTGGTCTATGTGTCTGTTTTTGTGCCAGTACCATGCTGTCTTTGTGATCACAGCTTTGTAGTACAGCTCGAAATCCGGCATTGTGATGCCCCCAGCTTTGTTTTTCCTTTTCAACAGTTCCTTGGAGATTCGGGGCCTTTTCTGTTTCCATACAAATTTAAGGACTATTTGTTCCAGTTCTTTGAAAAATGTCCTCAGTATTTTGATCGCGATAGCATTGAAAGTGTAGCTCTGGGTCAAGAAGATACGAACAGACGCTTCTCCAGAGAAGACATACAAATGGTCAACAGACACATGAAAAAATGTTCAACATCATTAGCCATCAGGGAAATTCAAATCAAAACCACATTGAGATACCACCTTACGCCAGTTAGAATGGCAAAAATTGACAAGGCAAGAAACAACAATTGTTGGAGAGGATGTGGAGAAAGGGGATCCCTCCTACATTGTTGGTGGGAATGCAAGTTGGTACAGCCACTCCTACAACCCAGACATTGCACTACTGGGTATTTACCCCAAAGATACAGACGTAGTGAAGAGAAGGGCCATATGCACCCCAATGTTCATAGCAGCATTGTCCACAATAGCTAAATCGTGGAAGGAGCCGAGATGCCCTTCAACAGACGACTGGATTAAGAATTGTGGTCCATATACACAATGGAATATTACTCAGCTATCAGAAAGAACGAGTTCTCAACATCTGCTGCCACATGGACGGCACTGGAGGAGATAACGCTAAGTGAAATAAGTCAAGCAGAGAAAGACAATTATCATATGGTTTCTCTCATCTATGGAACATAAGAACTAGGAAGATTGGTAGGAGAAGAAAGGGATAAAGAAAGGGGGGGTAATCAGAAGGGGGAATGAAGCATGAGAGACTATGGAGTCTGAGAAACAAACTGAGGGCCTCAGAGGGGAGGGGGTGGGGGAATGGGATAGACCGGTGATGGTTAGTAAGGAGGGCACGTATCGCATGGTGCACTGGGTGTTATACGCAACTAATGAATCATGGAGCTTTACATCAAAAACCAGGGATGTATACTGTATGGTGACTAACATAACATAATAAAACGAGAGAGAGAGAATGGGGCTGGGCAGGGTCAGTGGGGGCCTCGGCCACGAGCTCTCCTGTGGCATGCTGAGAAGGAGAGCCCGCTCACCCAAAGGTGGAGGCCCTGGAGAGCGTGAATCTGGGAGTGGGAGGCCCTGGAGAGGGCATGACCCGGGAGGGAACACAGAGATCCCCGTCTGCCATGGGGAGACCCTGAGCTCTGCCCACTGAGAGCAGGAGCGAGAAGGCGGGGACACAGGGGCTCTGACCTGAGCCACGTGATGAGCTCCGCCTACACCATCTCAGACACCCGCACCTGGAGCAGAGCCTCACCGCCTGGTGCGGAGACGCAGAGGGGGTCCAGGCGTGAGTCCCCAGGCCCCAGTGTCCCCCCAGTGTCCACCGGGCAATCCAGAGACCACAGAACCCTGGACCCGGACTACCTGCAGGTGCAGCAGGAGAGAAGGCTGGCTGGGCTCACGGGGAGCACGCAGTGGGTGCCTGCATCTGCCCCGGCTGCCCAGCTCCCGCCTTCCAAGGTCCCAACGCCTGTGCTGGGCCCTTGCATGCCACCCCCCCAGCACTCCAAAGCTGCCCCTTTGGCCCACTCACCCAGAGGTCCTCAGGGAACAGCCTGTCTCCACCGGGCAAAGGTGCAGGGGGGACCCAGGACGCCGGGAGCAGGGTGAGGGCCCAGCAGGAGCTGAGTGCCTGGACACCCCTCCCATGACCTAGAGCCAAAGGAGCCCCTGAACACGGTGTCCCTGCCTTCATCACCCTGCGTTTCAACCCATGAGATGCCTCAAATCACCCTGAAAAGCCACATGCTTGTGGGTAAGAGAAAGTGGCGCCCCCCTGGGGACATCTGCAGAGGGTGGGTAGCCTGACACCCCACGCGGGTGCACCCCGTCTCACTCACCTTCCGGATTCACATCTGAAATAGTAACAAGGTAACCAAGAGCCGACCCCTTTTTTATGAACTCCAGGAGGGGCAGGAGAGGCAGGGGGCCGACTCCTGGACACATTTTTTCCTAAGTCGTAAAACACCTCAAGAAAGAAAAGCCACGGCCACACGCGCCCCGGACCCCTTAGTGCTTGACCAAAGTGGGCAGTGAGGTCTACGAGGTCCCACAGCCCGCCCCCCAAACCGCGCCGGGGCAGCTGGGTCACCGCCACCCTGCCCAACCCCGGGTTTGGGCCAAAGCACAGCCACGTTCAGAGCAGGGTGAGCGCGGCACTGAATGCGCTTCCCGGGAGCTGCGCTGAGAGCAAAGGGGCCCCGTCCTCCGCGTGAATGGGGGGCCCGGATGCAGGATGACCACCACCCCACCCACCTGGGATGGAAGCGACTCCCCTCCCGGGATGCTGACTTCTGGTGCTGGTGCCGAAGTCCTAGGCAAACAGGGAGCAGCCAGTCCCCCTTCCGGTGGGCGCAGAGCGGGTTGCCCCCAGGCAACCCAGCAGAGCCGCAAGGGGACAGCATGTACCAGCCCCAGTGGGGGCCGGCGGTGCCTCCCCTCCCGCACCTCCCTCTCACCTTCCTCAGCGGCAGCCCTGACCCCAGCCCTGAGTCCCGAGCCCCGAGCCCCTGGGGGGCCAGGCTGGCTTCTAAAGAACCCCGAGGGCAGCACCCGGTTGGGGTCCGGGACAGGGCCACCCAGGAACCCTGCGCCCCTGCAGCCTGTCCCAGGTGACCAGTAATACGCTACGAAGCACAACTCCGCTCCCGTGGACACCAGTAACGGAGAGCTCGCTCTGCTCCGACTTGGACAGCACCTTCTGCCGACCTTCCCTGTGACCCTGAGGGCGACCGGGTGGGAGGTCCCGCCTGCGCCTGGCCCACGGCGACACCCCCACAGCCAGCGGGCCCTCTGCACGGGCCGCCGGGCCTGGAGGAGCCATGGCAGGTACGAAGCGTCTGTCAGACACAGGACAAGCTATCAAAGGAAGACGTTTTATTTTCAAGTTTCTATGGAGATGTTACAAACAATGGAGACTGAAGGGGGAAAAAAACATTTAAAAATTTTAAAACTACCGGTTTAAAATAAAAATATGATTAGGTAAAATAATAAATAATGCCATCCCATGACAACTTTAAGATGAAGGCATGTTGCGAGCCTCGATGAGCCGGCGGGGACAGGCTGCCGCGAGCCCGCCCAGCGCCCTGGTGAGGGAGGAATGAAGTGGCCACACCGTCCAAATCTTGACTTTATTTTTTAATATAAAAACCGCATTTTTGGAAACCCACCCTACCTTTTCCCCTAACATAATGCTTTACCTCTTAAAAATAAAAATAAAGTACTAATTCTATATACATCACATGTACCATACAAAAATGTATCCAAAGTTTCTATTGCTACCAAAGTGTTCTAAATTAAAACAAGTTACAGAAAGCCCCTCATTGTAAACAAAAGATTACAAGTTACAAAATCAAAGGACACAGCCAGAGTCATTGACGCGACAACCAACACATCCGGCTCCCAAAGCAAGTTGAATCTTTATGTGCCTGTATAAAAATGCATATCAATATACTTCTGCAAATTTATTTTCATTATAAAGCAAATGAATACACTTTCTACAATAAATAATCCGCTGGGAGGCACACCCGTGGAAGGCCAGGGCAGACGGGCGGAGGCTGGAGGCGGACAGGACGTGAGGACGGCGACACCCAGAGGAAAAGCGCCTGCCCCGGCCCTCACGGGGGCGGCGGAGTGTTTTTGGTGATTTGCAAGTGACGTACACGGCATAAATTTATTCTCCACCTCTTTCCACAAAGTACCATCAAAATAATGTCATTTTCTTTCTTAAAATACACATTTGTCATTGTAAATTTACATCCCGTCTTATTAAATAGTGGTACTCCGTGTAAAGAGTATGATTTACAAAATTATTAAACATTCAAAAGTCTTTAAAAAAAAGCTACCGATCACAGAAAGTGACGCGAGCAGCACCCTCCGGCCCGACCTGTGATATGCGCACAGACGAGCTCGGAAGACGCACCCACGCCATTCACAGGGCGCCCAGACGGGGACGGCTTCACAGAGAACTGGGAAAGAAAACCTGCCCTCCCTGGGAGAGGAAGAATGAAAGAACCAGGCCTAGAAATCAGAATAAGTTAAGTCTGGAACAATATACACGCATGTACAGCTTATCCACACTATGGACAAGGCCACGGGAAGGCGGGCAGGTCAGTCGATGTCACTGAGGTCACTGGTGGGCTCCCCGTGCACCCGGCTCAGGTGGCTCATAGCGCGGTCGAAGGCGACCCTCACGGCTTTCCTGATGCTGGAGTTCCGCCCCTCCATCATCTTCAGTTTGTCTATGGTCTCGTCCATGCCCAGAGGGACCATTTTGGACTTGGGGAGCCATTGCCTTTTCAAGAGAGAAGAGAGGGGAGCGGTAAGAACTGTCCCCACGGCTACCTGCGGGGGCTTCACAGACCACCTAGCAGCTCAGAGCCCCCAGGCCAGGAGGGACGTGCAGCGGACACCAGGCGCTCCAATAGCCAGCCCTGACCAGCCTTCAGGACTGAGGGCGGGGGGCATGGCCCGACCCTCCTGCCAACGCTGGGAGGGTCTGGGGGCTCAGGGAAGGTGTGAAAATCGAGTCGTCACCACGTGTCCTCCACGACACTTGCCAAGGAGCCACCCCATCCTGGAGGCTGGCAGGAGACAGGCACGACCCATCGGTCTTCCACACCTTTCCTGAGTGGCCACCAAGGGCACACACAGACACGCGTGCGGACGCACACACACGCCCTCACAGGCACACGTGCACACAGCCTCGCACGGTGAGCGAGGGAGGGCAAGGCCAGGCGAGGAGGGGCGGGCAGGCGGAGCCAGCCGTGGGGCAGTCGACCAGCCCTTGGACTGGACCAGGCGGACACGAGCCTCCGCCAGGTCTGCCCGAGACCAGGTCACGCGAGGAGAGAAGACGGAGTGACAGTGCTCACGGTCGCCACAGAGCACGGCAGAACCCGGTCCAGCCGCACGCACCCATGCTGGTGGTACATGGCCACTCTGTGCCGAGGAGCCCATCGCCGGGACGGGAGCTTTCAGTGCGGAGACCGCCAAAGTGCAGCACATGAGTGCTCAGGGGACAGCATGGGAACCGAGCAACGTCGGGGGTCTGGGAGCCCAGGACAAGAGCACCACGTGGACCCACCCAGATAAGAAAGGGAGCGAGACCAGGCCTGGTCGGCTGGCCACACGACCCCCAGCAGGACCCAGGGGCATCGTCCCGGCCTGACAGCAAGCCCAAGGCCGGCGCCTGCACAGCCTGGACGCCTGCACTCACCAGCTTCTCTTGTTGTCAAAGAAGAGAACGAGGAACAGCTTCTCGTCAGCCTTGGTCTGCATGTGCTCACCTATCTTCAGCACATCCAGCGGCGGGGCCGGGATGGTGACCCCGTTGTGGTGGCCAGGCACACGTGGCATCTTGGGGTCGATGATCTGTCAAGGGAGGACATGCGCCGGTCACGTCTGCGAGCCCATCTGCCACGCCCCCGGAACACTCCTCGGGCTCCGACTTGAGGTGACTTTTGAAGGAAGTCCCCCAACAGCCGACACCCTGCACGCATGTCCCCCGGCAGGCGCTCACGGGACACCCGGCCCTGCAACAGCAGTGGGACGGCCCCCGGACTCGCGGCACAGGGCCACACCGCTCAGTACCCTGGCTCCCCAAAGGGCAGCCCCACGGACCCCCCCAATGCACAGACCAGGGTCGTGGCCCCATGCCCTGCTACCCCGAGGCTCACCAGGGCCGGGTAGGAGGGGTAGCCACTGCATTTGGCCCACACGACTTTCAGAGGCTCGAGAACGGAGGCCGCAGCATCGGTCGAAATCCACATGCTGTTCTGACCAACCTCTGGGTGGAGAAAGGACACGGTGAGTCATCAGGAGGGTGGGGCGCCGTGCACGCCTGAGGCCCCCCCTGCAAGAGCACCGGCGACAGCTACTCCCACCTGACCCCAAGCCCGGCGCGGCCAGCACCAGCCCAGCGGGTCCCTCACACTCTGCTACATGCTGAAATCTGGGGAACCAGCAGGCCTGCAGTCCCTCATTTGGCTGCAAATGACAGAAAAGCCTAACACCGGGCGGCCTCCAAAGTCGCATGACCAGGAAACATTCGGAACTGAGTATTCCATACAAGAAAGCGACACAGCACAAAACCGTCCCTGTCGTCCCCATGGCCCCCCATCCCGAGCGGCCGCTGTCCCGGTCTCCAGGGAGCTCCCACGTCACCCCAGGACGGAGGCCAGCCTGATCCTGCCCAGCAGAGCAGGCGCCCGCGTCACGGCCCGCGGAGGACGGGGCCCAGGCTCACCTGCGGCGATCCTGGCCGCCTTGGCGTAGTTCCCGTTCTCAATGCAGGAGATCAGCTCGCTGCGGTCCTCCAGCGTGTGCCTGCGCACCAGGGCGGGCTTGCCCCGGCCACACTTGGGAGCGCTAAAACTGCAGGAGGGAAAGCAAGGCTGTGTCAGCGCTCCTTCCCCTCTGCTCCGTCGGCAGCCCGAGCCGGGCCCCGCAGAAGCCACACGGGGCAGACCGTGCCCAACAAGCCAGCGTGTGAGGGGCCCCCGGTTACAAAGGGGTCTCCGTGGGGCAAACGGGCAGGGCTGTGCTTGCCACTCTTCCAATCAGGGCACAAGTTTGGGAGGAAAAGACAAAAAATAAATATAACCACAGACTCAGAAACTGCTCATTTTTTATGAACGGTTACATTTCCCGTGTCTGGTTAAATTCTACAAGGCAGACGAAGAGAACCAGGGCAAGGGCCCTGAAGAGCAGGACAGACGCACCGCCGGTGGGGACGGCGGCAGGGTCGGGGCAGGCGGGAGCAGGTGGGCCAGCTGGCAGGGCAGTGCCCACCTCGAGTCGCAGAGCGGGCTACTGCTGGACGAGATGCTGGACTCCGAGGCACAGCGTCGTCGGGGCGCAGCTCTCCTCCCCGGGGCGCCACCCAGCTCCTGCTCACTCCGTGCGCCCCCAAAGCCATTGGTGAGACCTGCAACACAGGCACACAGACGCCTCAGTCCCGCACGCCGGGGGCCACGCTGCACAAGAGCGCGCCCCGACCGAGGCCGCACAGTGTCGTGTCTGCCCCGTGTCCCCTGCCCCCGCAGCGTGGACGACGCAGGAGACGCAGCAGTGCTTTGAGTCCAGACAGCAGCGGTCTGAACAAGGTGCTCTTCTCCGAAAAGCAGAAATGTCTGCACAGGCTCCAAAAAGGCAAAGCCAAGAGCATCCAGTTCTTTCTTCCCAGACCAAAGGACTCCGCCCACGTGAGCCTCCCCGCGCCGGGGGACGCCACCACGGAGAACGGGTTCGCACGCGGGAGCTTCCGCGGGAACGGCAAGTCGAAGGAAACACAGGCACCTCGAAAACACCCGAGACGTGTGAAAGCAGAAAACGCGCTCTAACCCAGGCCGCCCCGTGCCCCGCAGCACAGAAGCCACGGAGAAGCTGCAACTGCCTAGCGTTCAGTCCACATCACTGAACAAAACACACTTCGTCTGGAACCACGCCAACTCTCAAAGCCAAACCACGGCCTCCGGAGAGCCCGAGGCCAGAACGGGACGGGGCTTGGTGAGCAGGGGAGGCGGGCTGCTCCCTCGGGGTGCAACGGCTGGAGAGTCCAGCACATTGTTCTTCCCAAAAAGAATCTCATTCTCATGCTTAAAAGAATGTTAAATCCAGTTCTTCAGATGTCTTTCGAAGGCGGTGGCCGGATTACAGGGTTTCTCATCGCTTTACCGCGCGCTCTGTATTTTCTCAGCGGCGCGGACGCGTGAGTCGAGCGTGCCCGCAGCTAAGAAATACGCACACAGCGGGCAGGCTTTGCTGCTCGCGGAACAGACGGAAGCGACTCCTTTTCCTTAAGTGAATTTGTTAGACATCCAGCTCCGTTTCCGTGGGACTCAGCACCACAGGCCTCAAAGAGAAACGCAGGACTTTTACTGTGGTTCTAGCCCGCGCGCAGGCAGCAACGGAAGGTGGCTGGGGTGCCGCACTTGGTGATGGGACTTGGACGTTTGTGGCCCATAAAGTACACCAGCAGAGCAGCGGCCACGGGGCCAGAAACCGGCTCCAGCCACACTCACCAACGGCTCAGAGGCACCGGGAAGAGGAAAGCAGCACCCAGAGTCCCCCAAAGCCGGCAGGTCTCAGGAGCTGCAGAAGGCAGCTGAGAGACCCCCACTCAAGACAGCCCGCCCCACCCAAGCAAACGGACAGAAGGACGGAGCCACAGTCCCGCAGGTGCATGTCCAGCACCCGGCAGCAGCGAGGCCACGAAGCCACCACCTGCACCCCGGGACATCACCTGACTGGCCCTGTGGCAACAGTCCAAGCCACAAGGACGCGCAGGGTCAACCTGGAACTAGGGCCTGGTAACCCCGGATGGCCCCCCTGGGTACCTGACCCCCTTGACCTCCAGGTGCTGTCATCACTTCTGCCTGTGCCTTTCCCTGCAGAGCTGGAGCGGGCCGACCGGGACAGGCGTGCGAGGCACCGGACAAGAACTCGGCTAGGACCCCTCCCTGTCCGCAACGGGCTGTGACCACTCAGAAAAACAAGACAAGACGCCGGTTCCAGAGCACCCCTGGCCAAGGTCAGACTGGGGCCCAACGCCTGCACAGAGGCATCCGGGAAGAAGGACACCTGGCACGCGTGTTCCCAAAACGTGGCTCCAGGCTTCACTTGGCGACCAGGAAGGCAGCACCGACAGCACCTGCGCCAGGTACTAGGCAAGAACCACCCAAAGCCGTGCTCCCCGTGAGACGCGAAGGGGAAAGGTGAAAACGTGGGGCTCCGTCTGAGAAAGGCGATCAGCTCCCTCGATCTCCCAGAGGACTGAGAGGACACGCATGTCCACGGTGACTAGCTCCACACACCGTTCATCCGTTACCCAGGAAACGTCACTGAACACCCGCTAACTAGCAGGCAACAGACAAGCCCGACAAGAAGAGGCTGCTGGTGCCGGGACGGGGCCCCCCAAGCCCCCAGCCCTCCCCGACATCCTCGAGGTGGCCGGTGGCCAATGGCCGGGGCACCAGCTTGCACACTCACCGCCTCTCCGCCCCCTCCCCGGCCCAAGGCTCCCTGTGCAGACAGACGCTTTCTGTCAGCCGGCTGCAGCTCAGGGAGCCCACCGGCCCCACCCTGGACACCCTACAAGCACTTGCAATGACACCCAGGTTCTGGGGTCTGTGCAGAGATGGGCCCGCCAGCCATTCGTAAAGAGCAGGCATCCACACAGCACCTGAGCCCCTAGCCAAAACCGTGTCCACACCAACTTTTAGAAAACTACTTCAGAAAAAAACAATTTTTTCAACACTAAACGCCAGGTCAGTGCGCTACAAAACACAAAAGACAACGTGGCCACGTGGACTAGGCCGGTGTCCTCCAGCACGGGCGCCCCGCTTTCCCCCAGAGCACGCGGGACCCTGTGCCGGGACCAAGGACCTCCTTCTCTGCCCCCACAGGCACGACACCCCGAGCCCTGGCCCAGATGCTCCCCCCCATCAAGGCCTTCTGGGGCACACCTGGGCCACATGGGGGGATGACCCAAGGGGCCTCCTGAGACAGCCAGTCAACACTGTCAGAAGCAAAGCGCTCGAGAAAGCTTCCAGAAGCTGTGAGGTCTGCGGTGAACGGCTCACACCTGCCAGGTGGGGAGAGGCTCCTGGCGCTCCTCCAGGTGGGCAAGGCCCACACCTGCCACACCCTCGCTGCTCCTTAAGGAACCTTCTGACTGGTGCCCGGCAAGAGGCAGAGAAGCAGGGTGGGCCGCACTCACTGCTGTCCGCCACGGGCCATGTGGGGTGGACACCAGTGCTCTGCCTGCCACCACCCAGGCTGCTACCCGGCTCCCCAGCATGACGGGCCAGGGCGTGACGCGGGGCCAGCTTCAGAAGCCGGTGGGCACAGCGACCGCGCTCGGCCTCTTGAAGGGCTGGGGGCCACCCGTTCCTTTGTTTATACATTTTTATTTGTACTACTGGCAATAGAACTGCATTTTTTGTGTGCATTTTTCAACCTTTTCATAAACACACAGCAAATAAGATCCCAACCACCCTGCTTTTGCCTAGACCGGCTCCTCGAAGCGGCGGCGGCGGCAGGGGAGGTTCCCATGGGACGCCTCCAGGCCCCACGGGCAGGACTCCCGCACGTGCAGCAGGCATTCGGCAGGGTGAGCAGAGAGAGCCGCCCCGCTCGCTCAGGACTCCCTGGGGGCCGGCCGGCAGGGAGAGACGAGTAAGAGGAGAAGGGAGACCAGGTAGAAACCCAGGAACAAGACGCCGACGAGCGAGGGGAGGCATCAGTGTTTACACATCTTCCAGCTGTGCCGCGTACCCCGCGCCCGACCTGGAACCCCTGGTCCTTCCAGGCCAGTTCCGGGCCTGCTGAAGCGGGATCAGAATCTCGGTCCACGTAAGTCGTCTGCGGGTGCCACAGGCTCTCTGTGCCACGTGGCTCTAAAGCCGCGCTCGGCATCGTTTGCACCTACCCACGGGGTCGGGATGGGCCGAGGAGGCGTCCCTGCCAGCGGTGGCCAGCTCGAGGAGGGACACCAGGTGGCTCCCCGGCACCTGCGCTGGTCCTCGCGGGGGCGTCTGGCTCTGACTTACAGAAGGGGGTGGGCGGGGTGGGGCCCGTGTCCTCCACGTGCTGGCGTTTGTGTTTTGTTTGGAAGATGGCTGAACGGATGCAGTGATCTTTCTGCACTCCAGAACCGCCGCTGAGCAAGGCTCCGGTCCGAGGTGAGTAAGAGAGAACAGTTAGGGTCCAAAGAGTGAGCTACCCAGCATGTTAGTAGTTAAACTGAGAACCTGGAAAACAGTGAAAAAGCCATTTAGTCTGACTGGGGGCGCCGCCAGACCAGCCTCCGCCCTGAGCAGCCTGAGGACGAATGCGACTCCCTCTCTTTCTCTCTTGTGCGTCTCCATCTCTCTGTGCCTGTCTCTGCGTCTCCGTCTCTCTGTGCCTGTGTCTCTGCGTCTGTTTCTATCCCTGTGTGTCTTTTTCTGTCCCTGTCTCTGTCTGTGTCTGTCTCTGTCTGCTCTGCCTCTTGTGTCTCTCTTGTGTGTCTGTCTCTGTCTCTGGCATTGCGTCTCTCTCTGTCTCTGTGTCTATCTCTATCTCTCTACGTCTCTGTGTCTGTGTCTGTCTCTGGCATTGCATCTCTATGTCTCTCTGTGTTTCTGTGTCTGTCCATCTCTGTGTCTCTCGTACACACACACACACCACGGGATGCACACACAGCAGGAGTCTCAGGAGCAGAGACCGGGAGCACAGAAGTTCCAGCCCAGCTGTTCGTTATGGGAAACAGATGAGCGTCGCGGAAGGAGGAAGCGAGAAGACAGCGCGCGGGCTTCAGGTGGCGTGACACTGGGAAGAGCAGGGTCAGGGGCTCTAACTCTGGCCCACCGGCGCTTCCCACGACTCGAGAGCAGGGAGGGCCCCCAGGGGCCGAGCGTCTCCAAGTGAACGGGCCCGTTTCCACTCTAACTTGGGAATCTTGCAGCGTGCTGTGGGACGCCAGAAAAACCCCCTACAAGGCAGAGCACACGGATGAATCTTTGGAAAAAGCGGAAGGTTCAGAATAGTTCAAGTCCTCAGACGGCGAAGACCGCCCCTCGGAGCGAGCGATCCAGGGCGTGCAGAGAGCACCAGGAAGCTGAGCGGAGGTGGAGCCAGCAATGGTGCCGGGTGGGCAGCAGGAGGCGGCGCGGCCCTCTGCCTGCGTGCTGAGCAGATCCTAGGGCTACTAAGACTCCCGGGCCGCTCAGGACAGCGTTAGGACTCATCATGCGTCCACTGTATCTACTGCCACTCTGGAACAAGAAAGCAAACACCCCCATGTCAGTCAGGTCACAGGGAGCACACGTTCCTCCAGACGCACACCGCGGCCCGCTCAGAAGCTCCTGCAGGACTGCCGTCAGCACCACACACCTGCAAGACCCTCCACTCGGCTGCACACAGGTGGGAAGAAGGGGACATTTCCTACAAGGACGAGGGTGCCCAAGGCCCCCGAAAGCGTGGCCACCATGGTAGCGGTGGAGCCTCACCGATGGTGGGAGGCCCAGGGGTGGCACCAGCTACAGCAGGACCAGCCTGGCCAGGTGAGGGCCACCGTGGGGCCCCACGGACCCATCCTCTGACACCAGGTTCGCGGTACACCTGGGCCGCGGAGGCCCCTGGCTGGCGCCGCCCTGCACCTGGGCCGCGGTCGAAGGCTCTAGCGTGGGGCCCGGAGCCTTGAACGATGTCCGAGCAGCTACGCCCGGGTGCCCACGGCACGACACGCTCTGGCTCACCTCCTCGTGCGGGGACGGGACCTCAGCGCACGCGCACCACACGCGGAAGGAGCCTTTCCCTAAGCCTGGCTGGGACAGGCCGCGTGCGGTCTCAGAGACTAGGGAGCGCTGCACTGAGCGCCGTCTACGGCCTAGGAATCCCCCGCGCAGCTTCACATTACTTGGAAACAGAAACAAGGCTTTAACCCAACAAAACGTGAGCACGAGAACAAAGGATTTCTATAAAATTAAAGTGAATGTTCCACACGTTAAAATAAAATTCCTAAGAAGTGATCCGGGCAACAAAAGGACGCTCGTGCTAGTGGGGGGGGGGAGCACACCCCAGCGCGAAGGCTGGGGCGGCGTGTGCGGTCCCCCCGCCTCACCCGCCCAGCCACCCGAGAAGCCACCCGACGAAAACGCACTTCTGTGTGTCGACGTGACAGGCGGCCCCGCATCCCCAGCAAGAACCCGGAGGACACGAACGTCCGAGCGCGCCACCAGGAGGAGGCGTCAGAGGCACAGCCATGGCCGGACAGACGCAGGAACGAGCAACAGTCGTGCTAGCGTGGCGGCCCGGCCTCCTCAGCTCTCAGCGGGAGCCCCGCACGGTGCGAACCCCGCCACAAGGCTGCTGCTGCCCCGACACCCGCCCGGAGCCTCCCGGCAAAGCAAAGAACTCAAGGACAGAAGCCCGGCGCCGAACGACTGACAGGCTCTCGTGTTCCTTCGGCAGCTCGCGGACAGGACACCGCCTCGGGACAGCGAGGGAACGTCACAGCGCTCTTTGGTCAACTGTGCCACGCGGCACCGCAGCCCGGGGGCAGGCCCCCTCCGAGCCCCGGGCCCGCGCCATCGGACCCGCTCCCAGAGCCAGACGCGGCCGCCCACGCGCCCCCCTGTGCCGGGACACACAGCGTGCGCAACACGACCCCGCCAGGCCCACCCGGCCCCCGGCCCCCTGCGGTGGCGCCACCTGCAAAGGAACCCCGCGGCGGCCCTCGGACCGTCCCCCGCGAGCCGCGGCTGGGGCCACCGCCCGGCAGCTCCGCCGACACCCCTGGAGGAGAGAACACGGCGCTCCGTGGCATTTACCTGTGTCCAGGCGCTTTCCCGGGGACCCCTCCTCCACCTCAGAGTCGCCGCAGGTGCTCCGCGACCTTTTTCTTGGCTGCAGAAGAGTCTCCAACCTCGGAAGGACTACAGACAAAAAGGTTTTGGTCCCTAGCTGAGGAGAAGTTGGCTGGGTTTCAGTGTTCTTGGCAGACTTTGGGGGGCTTACACTTTTCGATTTGCAGAAGAGAACAGAAGTGCGTCTGTTTACATCGCTTGCTGGCTCCGCCACCGCGGAGGCCGCCGCCGCCGGCGCATCGCCACTACTGGCGAGGGTGGGCTGTGCAGGGTGTCCGATTACCAGTGCGCTCTGAGGGCAAGTGCTATGTGACTCGTTATCAAATGTGACTCTTTGGAATAGTTTACTCTGCTCGGGGTTGAGTTCTACTGGTTTGAGGGTTGGTGGTTCTGAATTAGTCTCCGAGTTTGAAGGAAGAGGTAATGCATCTGATGGTTCAAGTTTAGGGGGAGATTTATCTCCTGAAAA
>NW_024424564.1:56288778-56377821 GCF_017311325.1 Ursus maritimus
CCCCTACAAGGCAGAGCACACGGATGAATCTTTGGAAAAAGCGGAAGGTTCAGAATAGTTCAAGTCCTCAGACGGCGAAGACCGCCCCTCGGAGCGAGCGATCCAGGGCGTGCAGAGAGCACCAGGAAGCTGAGCGGAGGTGGAGCCAGCAATGGTGCCGGGTGGGCAGCAGGAGGCGGCGCGGCCCTCTGCCTGCGTGCTGAGCAGATCCTAGGGCTACTAAGACTCCCGGGCCGCTCAGGACAGCGTTAGGACTCATCATGCGTCCACTGTATCTACTGCCACTCTGGAACAAGAAAGCAAACACCCCCATGTCAGTCAGGTCACAGGGAGCACACGTTCCTCCAGACGCACACCGCGGCCCGCTCAGAAGCTCCTGCAGGACTGCCGTCAGCACCACACACCTGCAAGACCCTCCACTCGGCTGCACACAGGTGGGAAGAAGGGGACATTTCCTACAAGGACGAGGGTGCCCAAGGCCCCCGAAAGCGTGGCCACCATGGTAGCGGTGGAGCCTCACCGATGGTGGGAGGCCCAGGGGTGGCACCAGCTACAGCAGGACCAGCCTGGCCAGGTGAGGGCCACCGTGGGGCCCCACGGACCCATCCTCTGACACCAGGTTCGCGGTACACCTGGGCCGCGGAGGCCCCTGGCTGGCGCCGCCCTGCACCTGGGCCGCGGTCGAAGGCTCTAGCGTGGGGCCCGGAGCCTTGAACGATGTCCGAGCAGCTACGCCCGGGTGCCCACGGCACGACACGCTCTGGCTCACCTCCTCGTGCGGGGACGGGACCTCAGCGCACGCGCACCACACGCGGAAGGAGCCTTTCCCTAAGCCTGGCTGGGACAGGCCGCGTGCGGTCTCAGAGACTAGGGAGCGCTGCACTGAGCGCCGTCTACGGCCTAGGAATCCCCCGCGCAGCTTCACATTACTTGGAAACAGAAACAAGGCTTTAACCCAACAAAACGTGAGCACGAGAACAAAGGATTTCTATAAAATTAAAGTGAATGTTCCACACGTTAAAATAAAATTCCTAAGAAGTGATCCGGGCAACAAAAGGACGCTCGTGCTAGTGGGGGGGGGGAGCACACCCCAGCGCGAAGGCTGGGGCGGCGTGTGCGGTCCCCCCGCCTCACCCGCCCAGCCACCCGAGAAGCCACCCGACGAAAACGCACTTCTGTGTGTCGACGTGACAGGCGGCCCCGCATCCCCAGCAAGAACCCGGAGGACACGAACGTCCGAGCGCGCCACCAGGAGGAGGCGTCAGAGGCACAGCCATGCCGACAGACGCAGGAACGAGCAACAGTCGTAAGGCTGCGTGGCGGCCCGCCTCTCAGTCTCAGCGGGAGCCCCGCACGGTGCGAACCCCGCCACAAGGCTGCTGCTGCCCCGAACCCGCCCGGAGCCTCCCGGCAAAGCAAAGAACTCAAGGAGAAGCCCGGCGCCGAACGACTGACAGGCTCTCGTGTTCCTTCGGCAGCTCGCGGACAGGACACCGCCTCGACAGCGAGGAACGTCACAGCGCTCTTTGGTCAACTGTGCCACGCGCGGCACCGCAGCCCGGGGCAGGCCCCTCCGAGCCGGGGCCGCGCCATCGGACCCGCTCCCAGAGCCAGACGCGGCCGCCCACGCGCCCCCTGTGCCGGGACACAGCGTGCGCAACACACCCGCCAGGCCCACCCGGCCCCGGCCTGCGGTGGCGCCACCTGCAAAGGAACCCCGCGGCGGCCCTCGGACGGCCCCGCGAGCCGCGGCTGGGGCCACCGCCCGGCAGCCCGCCGACACCCCTGGAGGAGAGAACACGGCGCTCCGTGGCATTTACCTGTGTCCAGGCGCTTTCCCGGGGACCCCTCCTCCACCTCAGAGTCGCCGCAGGTGCTCCGCGACCTTTTTCTTGGCTGCAGAAGAGTCTCCAACCTCGGAAGGACTACAGACAAAAAGGTTTTGGTCCCTAGCTGAGGAGAAGTTGGCTGGGTTTCAGTGTTCTTGGCAGACTTTGGGGGGCTTACACTTTTCGATTTGCAGAAGAGAACAGAAGTGCGTCTGTTTACATCGCTTGCTGGCTCCGCCACCGCGGAGGCCGCCGCCGCCGGCGCATCGCCACTACTGGCGAGGGTGGGCTGTGCAGGGTGTCCGATTACCAGTGCGCTCTGAGGGCAAGTGCTATGTGACTCGTTATCAAATGTGACTCTTTGGAATAGTTTACTCTGCTCGGGGTTGAGTTCTACTGGTTTGAGGGTTGGTGGTTCTGAATTAGTCTCCGAGTTTGAAGGAAGAGGTAATGCATCTGATGGTTCAAGTTTAGGGGGAGATTTATCTCCTGAAAAAATTATAAATAAAGTGATTTTTGAAAACTGATAATTATAAAATCTATTATAAAACTTACTATAAATGTGAAGTCCACCAAAATACTAATTCAATTAAGGAAACAAAGCATCACACATACTGTCTGCAAACAGGGAGGGGCCGCAGCGGCCCGGGGCCCGGGGCCGTCGGGTGACACTGTGTGCGCTTCCCTAACACCGAAGACGGCGGTGGCCTGGCGCCCGGGCTCCAGGGGCCCAGGTGTACAAGTTACTCTCTGGAAACGACCGTCGCGGATTCCCTCCACATATGCCAGTACTAACACATCATTTGAGTTCATGACAATTTCCACAATCAACCGTTCACTTACCTGGAGGAAGAAAAATACTTCCCACAACTAGGGGGGCTAACTGGGCATTCCCACACAGTCCTGACCCGGGCCACACGGTCAGCAAGCAGGACACGAGCATGTAAATCTGACCTCTGACCAGGGTGTTCTCTCTGGGTTGATGAGAAGGCCCATCTGATGAGTGGCGGGTGGCTGGGAACGACTCACAGGAGCGGGAAAACCTCCCACTCGGCTCTCCACTACCATCTACGCCATACTGTGAAAAGTTATTTAATGTAGATTCTTTTTCTCGAATCTGACTTCAAAAATAAAAAGTCTTTGGAAGAAGACTATTAACACAAAAACACGAAGTCTAAAGACCCAACGGAACACAGCTTTACCCCAGTGCGCGGAGAGGAGGTCCTGCAGGGACCAAGCAGGCCGGCCGGGTGAGGGTGCAGCCCTCTGGGACAGGCCACCGCTCTGGGCTACAAGACGTGTGGTATAACACCAAGACTAACAATTTAAATGACCCTAAGTGGTATATATATCCTCATTTAAGTACACTTTTTATTTTATTAAACTTTCAAACTGCCCCCAAACCATGTAAAAATACAGAAAAAAGTAGTATTTTAAATCTGGTAATTTTGAAAGCAGAAAGCTGCACAGCTCCTGGGTCCCACTCATGTCTCAGGGCAAACGTCCTGAGAATTCTCCCTAAGGAACAGGAGAAGGAGCCAAGCAAGGCTCAAGCCGCTGGAGCGGTGGGGGCTCTGCTCATCCCAGACACAGCCCTGCCTGGCGACGCCCCTCGAAGCTGGACACAGCACGTCACAGGGACCCAAACCCCAAGGGAGCGTTTCCTCAGCAGAAGGCCGAGTGAGAGTCCGCGGCAGATGGGACACAAGTCCTCTCGTGTGTCCCCCCACCACGGCTGCACCACTGCCCGAGTGGACTGTCGGGTGTCCGTGACGCGGAAACACTGAACCACGAACGACACTGACTGACACGGGGCAGAGTTCTTCCTGCCTGTCCCGTCAAGTCCCTGAATATAACATTCAGAACCACCCAGAGAGACTGAGCAAATGGAAACTGGAGACCACAAAGAGCTGCTGCTGCTGGGAAGCTTTCCCAAGAACCCCGAGGCCAGGCAGGCACTCACGCCTGCGGCCCACGCAAACTCACGAAAGGAACCACTGCTGCCCCTTCCCTGACCACGCACCTCAGTTCACCACCTGCCCCTTGTCCCCGCCTGTGGCCTCTCCCTCGGGCCCCCACGCCGGGCCCCCATCCTGACCACTGCACCAGGAGCCCTGCCCCAATCCCTGTGGCCAGCATGGGGCCACGGTCACGGCCACGGCCAGAGGCCCGCCTCCATCTTAGCCAGGTGGGCCTCGGCAACACCAGGGAGCGGCCACTAGAGCCTGAGGGAGCAACTCCCTCCCCAGGCTCTCCTGAGCCCCCTCCTCGCATGCCCTGTCCGTGCTCCCACCTCAGACTCCTGTCCTGGCTCAGCCTGCTGAGCCTGCCCACCCCTGCCTGGGCGGCAGGCTGCCAAGGCACCCACATGCCTGGCCAGGTACACAAGGCCCCGGGCCGCCGAGGTCCACGCACACCTTCTCCTCATCTCATGCTCAGCCCACAGAGGACCTTCTCCTGCCCTCACACCCCTCAGCAGACACAAAGGTGAAGACGTCATCAGAGGGGCCTCCCCACCCTTCCTTCTACCCGAAGGCGGCCTGGGGCACAGCCACAAACGCTCTGCCTGTCCATCGTCCCTGCTCTGTGGTCAGCCTGGGCAGCTCACTGAAGCATTTCTGAGGCATGAAAGGGCGGGCAGATGGGGGCCAGCCGTCAAGGGCTACTAGGTGACCAGGTGCAAACCACTGCCACCACCAGCTGCCACACCATGGGGGCTGCTGAAGCCCTGGGCCTCACTCTCCTCACCCGTAAGAAAAGAGCGCCGGTGCCTGGTGAGCCCCATAGCTGCACCACTGTGCCCGTCAGCCGGCACCCCCCCCTCCTGCCCAGCCCCTCCGGGCGGGCGTGTCCGGTCAGGACCCTGAGCCGACAGCACACTGGAAATTAATACACAAATGTGAACGTCACTTGTGAAAAGTCACTGGCTTCTATTATGTCGTTTAACTGCACATAAGAATAGAATAGACTCCATTTGACTTAGACTTGTAAACATAAACATCAAAGTCCAAAACTTCACTCCCTCGTAAGAGCCACACGGCTCCCCGTTCAGGATCTGAAACTAGCTCCTCTGGAAAATCCAAAGAGGCAGCTCCGTCTGCAGGTCAGCCACTCGCCAACGACACCAAATGCGTCCACATCAAAGCCACAGAAAACTTGGGCAGGCTCCAGTGTGAGGCACTGGCCTCCCGTGACCCCGGACTGCACGCTGTCTTACCACTACCCCTGCCTCGGACTTCCTCTAGCAATCCTCGAGGGACAAAACACCACCTCTGCACACTGCAGACCGGGGAGACCTCTTACAAACATGAAACACGACAGGGTCCTCTCCCACTGCAGCGGGGCCCGCCAAACCACAGCCCCGCACACCGTGGGGACTCTCGGCTGCACTCGACTGGAGCAGGCCTGAGGGAGCCTGAGGGGAAAGAGAACACGAGGCCAGAGCTCCAAGCACGACCTAAATCCCAGCGACTGGAAGGGAAAGGCCTGGCCGGCGACTGGGTGACGGCACCCTGCGCCCTGCTGGCCCACAGCTTGCCGTTCTCCCCAAGCCACCTGTCTTCACGACTGCACCCAGTCAGTCAACAGGACCAAACTCCGGGCAGAAGCAGAGACTAAGCTGAGAGCACCAGCGGACGGGGACCACACGCACCAGGCGCCTGCGGCCGTGACTGGGCTACCCAGCCCCGCACACCAGCCCGGAGAACCACCAGAGCACCGCAGACGGAGCCAAGGCAGGAGCGCCGGCCCCAGACACGAGGGTGCAAGGAAGGGCCCCCATGAGAGCAACGGCCCCACGGCCTCCCTTCAGAGGAGGCACCTCAGCGGGCCCGACCCAATCGTAAGCCCTGTTCGCTCACAATGGAGACAGCGTGCTGAGGGGTGAGGATCACGTTGCGGCCATGCGTCCTCACCTTTCAGAAGATTCTCGGCCCTTGTCCCACGAGAAGGACCACGAGCTCCCCTTTCTACGCTAGCTCTTAGCTGTCTCCGCCAACCTTCATGGGACGACACCCACCCCTCATGTGGAGGTCCCACTGCTGCCTCAGGGCCCCCCCTGCACCGCTCCCACCAGCCACCAGTGAAAGGCTCTCTCCACGTGGATTCCAGGCCATCTTTTGTCAGGTCTTCCTACTGTCTTCCTTCAAAATGACCCCAGCACCTCAGAGCAGCAAACGTGGGCTGGAGTGGGGGGACGCTTGCCTGACGGGGGACCTGAGCTGTGCAGGAAGATGGCTGGAACGACTGGGGAAGACACTGCGTCCAGACAGCCGATGACGGTGAACGACTGGTTCACAAGCTTTCCCCAAACTCACTCTTTTTGGACCAAATAACTATCAAGAGTGGATTTTCCACAAAGAGAAAAAGATCAGCTCAGCCAGAGTGACAGCTCAGGCAGCGGGAAGGGACTGGACAGGACGAAAGTGTACATCCGACTCCAGGCCTAACAGCTGGGGCCACCCTGGACCCCAAGGACCACGAGGGTGCAAAGAGGGGGCGGCCAGCACCAAAGCTTGTAAGAGCAGGTGCTCTTTAGAACGGAACTGTCCCGGGGAGCCTGGATGGCTCAGTCGGTTGAGCGTCCGACTCTTGATTTCGGCTCAGGTCTGGATCACAGGGTTATGGAACCGAGCCCCATGTCGAGCTCCGCGCTGGGCATGGAGCCTGCTTGAGATTCTCTCCCTCCCTCTCCCAGAAAAAACCATAACACCAGAAGCCTCTCCTCTCTTCCTGTCACCCAAAAGGGAGGTTCTAGAATCTGCACCTCACACTAGGGGAGCCTAGTCAGAGGCACCGTGAACTGCAACAAAGCAGCTACAGAACGAGGGAAGCCGCCTGAACGATTCTGAGCTGTGTGCACAAGAGGTCACCTCCCAGGAGGAGGACAGGCTCGAGGGCTGTAGCTCTCGTCTCGTGCAGCAGGATCAACGGGAGCAGCGACACGGGAGGACCGTGTCGGGTTCAGAGGGACCAAAGGTCACCCACAACCCCCTCCAGGGACAGGCCGCACCGCAGAGCGCCCGCACCGGGCACACAGCAGGGCTGCCCCGCGGACACGGACGCCCACAGCACAGGTTACTGCTCCTGCTGCTCTGCCGTGGACATGCCGCGAAGACGCTCAAGACGACGAGGCCAACTGCCAGCAGTGTGGCGGTGGGGAGTCCTCCCGTGCCGTCTTCGCTTCTGCCAAACTAGAGTGTGTGGACTCTACTAACATTGAGAGCGCGCGGAGGAGCGGGGCGCGTCTTTTACCAGGCTCTCTGTGCTCCAACAACTGGGCTACCGTGCTCCCCTGACAGTCCGTGTCCCGAGCACGAGGCCCACCACCTGCGGCCGCCTGTGGTTTCCACTAGCACTGGGCTTCCCGGGGCTCCCGCGGGGTGGCTGGGTTTCCTCTCCTCATTGACTCCCTACGCACAGAAACATGCCCGATGCCCAGCTCTTCTCCCAGGCATGTGCCCCAGGAAAGGTCGCCAGCTCTCATCGCTGTGCACGTGACGTGTCGGGAGGCCCAGGAGGCAGCTCCAGGTCAGATCCCTGCTCCCTGGTTAACAGTCTGTACGTCACCTGCCACCCTTCGGACATCACAGAGGAGCATTCAAGTGATGGTGGCATCACGGCCCTTTCGAGAGCTGATGTGACCCACAAAAACCATCCCTCCTGTCATATAAGCCACTTCTACTCTACAACCACTCTGGACGGTGTACAACGCCTAAACCACGCTTTTTAAACAGTGTTTCAAGAACGACTTAAGAAAAAATAGTCTTCTTCCGTGTCGTAAGCTTTGTGACTACTGAAGTGCCGACGTGCGGCACAGACGGCACCAACTGTGACAGGAAACCAAAGCCCGGGAGGGGCTCTAGGGAGTCAGTGAAGACCGACACTCAGCACGTGCTTACCTTCCTCCCCCGTCTCCTGCCCCAGCTGAGCACCTTCCTCTTCAAAGCTTCCAATACCTGATTCCACAGGCGGGGGCTGGCTGTGCTGCTGGCTCAGTTTGTTCCGAAGGACAGCAATCTCCTTCTTCAGGAGCTTGGCACGCTTGCTCCGAGACCCGCTGGACTTCATGGCGCACGTGAGGTCTAGCTTGTCCAGCAGCTCCCGCAGCTGCTCCTCCAAGACCATGTGGGCCCTGTTGGCCGGGTTCAGCAGCCTGTCCACTGAAGTCAAAGGACACTCTGTCAGTCATCCACCACGGTGCCCCCGACACACCCTCACTGGCATCGGCCCCACCCACGGGAGCCCCAAATGCCCTCCACGCTCCCTCCAAACCCACAACGGGCTGCTGCCACAGGGAGACACGCTTTTACCCAGGGACGTCAGGACGCCCCTGGAGGCAAGTTTCTACGTCCCTGGAGGGCTGGCCAGGCGCACGGGGACACACTGCACGGAAGCAGGGCTAGCACCTCTCCTGGTGTGCACCCAAACCAAGCCCTGGAGTGAAGACCAGCGGCCGGGCCGGAAGAAGGCACAACGGGACGAACCCCAAGAGAGGTGCGCTCCACTGACCACATGCACAGGGCCACCTGTGCAGACAGGGGCAAGGGTGCAACCTGGCTGGGGCTCACGTCTCAGCTGGTCTTCAGACCCAGGCCGTTGTGGGGCTTTCCTAAAACCGGGCCACACAGCACACAGATCGTTCCCAGTTTCAGGCATATTTACTATCAACATCCCTAGCAACTTGAACTTCACCAAAACAACAAAATTTATAAAACACAAATTACCTGAAATTAGCAAAAGATGGCTAAGAAAGAAACAGCTCTTTCGATCTAAGAGGGGAGGGAGGGTGGGAGGAGACAGAAGCCAAGCACAGCTGCGAGGGGCACCTTCCTCCACAGACAAGCTTTAGTTTACCAGAAGCATCTGAGCTTTCACGAAGGAACGAGACATTAGTATTGCAAAATAAAAATGGCTAAAACCTAACGGCCTCGCTTGTATCCATACCATCTCTGACAAAATTTCACAAATAACAGCCTCAAAAATGTTCACATAAACAAAAATCGTGTCATTTGAAGGCCTCCCAAAAATGGCCTCGTCAGATCTTCACTCTTTAAGCAGACGAGTGACACCCACCCAGCGGCAGCCCGTGGGCCCCGGCACACCATGAAGGCAGCTGGTGCCCACACGGACTGAACGGGGAGGCAGGGAGGCGCATCCGCGGCCCGGGACGCGTGCTCACTAGCTCCGCCACCTCCCTGCACAAATACGGAAAAAACTGAAGACTTCTCATCCTTGAGTTTATCCCTAGTGAAAACGTGGGTGCGGAACTTTACTGAGGAAACCCCATGGGGACCAATATGCCCATGTCCTCAAAGCCCACAAGCCCCTTCCTGTTCCAGGGAGGTCACACGGTGGCCAGAGCATCGTGACCCGGGCAAGGTCCAGGGAAGGCAGCCCCCACCCGTCTCCAAGGATACGAACAAGCGAACAGACCGCTGTGCCCCATCTGAGAGGCCCATGGCGGCGCGAGGACGACTGGAGGCCAGAGTCCAGGGGCGCTGGCCACTCCTGAGGCCTTCCCTCAGCCACAAGACGTCGTCGGAAGTGGATTAAGACCCACCCGGGGTTCAGCCCCCAACCAAACTGCTTCCTGGTCTGTATCATTCAGACGCAGGCTGTTCCCTACGGGGCCACTGGCCACGTGTCTCTCTCTAATGGGCCCCAAAACACAAACAAACGTGGTAGGGGTATAAAACACACACTGCATGGCAAAGAAAAATGAAAAAACAATGGAAAATACGCTCCATAATTTTTATGGTAATTATGTGTTAAAACCACAACACGTTAGGAGTGCTAAGTTAAAAACATGTCTTTAAACTCCTTTCTTTCTCCAAGAGACTACTGGAAAACGTACGGTCACACATGCGGCTCGCGTTCTAGTCCCACTGGGCCGTGCGGACGCGGTCTGCGGGCAAGAGCGTGCTCCCACCGGGGCCTGAGCTCAGGGGCTGGTGCTTACCGTCATCCCAGGAGAAAGGCCGCCGGGGGGCCGCAGCAGGCCGCTCAGGCAGGTGCATCCCCGAGGCCGCCTCGAAGCCGATGCTGTCCGCCTGGCGCCTGGCCTGCCTCAGAACGACACCGCCCTGATCGCGCAGCCTCACGGCGGCTCTATAGAACACCGTGTCCTTGGCGTTGTACTTCATGCAGTTATCTACAATGAGATTAAAATCCTCCTCAAACTCAGTGAGGTGTCTATACCCTTGAGCTTCTAACCGTTTCCTCATTGTGGCAAAGTCCATGGGATGTTTAATGTGATCCAAATAATCTGGTACCTAATTTCAGGGAGGAAAAATAAGCATTTACAAACAAAGAAGGACTCTTATTCGTTCTACACAACCCCGCACAAGACACGCACGCGCACACGCACGGCACCGGGGCCTCTCACACAGCAGACAGTGCAGCGCGGAGACGCGCCCCACGTACACCCACCTCCCGCAGGGGCCCCTCTGACTCAACTCCCCAGACTGGACACAGCCACCGGTGCGCTCCTCCGGGCAGAGCCGCCGTCCACGGACGGCTTCTCTCTACGAGGGAACCCGGGCCTCTCGGTCCCCCTACTTCGCAATGAAACTATCACTTTGATAACTTAAAAGGAAATGTGTTAAATAAAAACGAAACACTAGGAGGAGACAAGCGCACCCCTGTGCCTAGCGAACAGCCTCTACATAAGGAGCAGGGCGAGCCCCGTCCCGCGCGGGCCCGGCGTGTGAACACCCACCTCCTTCAGGCTCACCGGCTGGGCAAATATCCGAGCCGGGTCCTTCTCCTGCAGCTGGTCGAGGACGGAGCGCAGCAGCACCGTGAGCGGGGTCAGCCGCAGCTCCAGGGCCATCTGCTCCACCTTCACCTGCGGAACACGGCACCGGCTGTGATGCCCGCCACATGCCCTTCCTGCCTTCCACGGCCCCTCGAGGTGCCTGCTTCGAATGCCCTGGCGCACTCCGTCTCAGCTGCCGCCCACCACTGCCCAGCGCCTTTGACCAGGCCCGTGACACGGGGCGCCCCCGAACACCCACCGCGTGCCGGCCTCGCTCCCCGCCTCCCCGGCCCCACGCCATCCCAGACACGGCACGGCCGGCCACGCGAGCCCCAGGGCTGCTCCGAGGGGCGCGGGGCCTCACCTGCTCCCGCTTGAGCTTCTCCCGCTTGCGCAGCAGCTCGATCAGCAGGCGCGCACGCTCCAGGTCGTGCCGCAGCCGCTGCCAGTACTTCAGCTTCTCTTTGGCAGCTTGAATCTCCTCGTCGTTTTCTCTCTGAGGAAATGAAGCCGAAGTCAGCCGCACCGCCGCTCGCGGGGGAACACGGGCCCCGGAACACGGGCCGCCCGCGGAGGCCCAGCCCTCCCCACAGGCAGCCGGGGCGCCCACCAGCAGAGCCACGAGCCCCGAGCCGACGTCCGCGCGCACGGACGCGCCCCACACGGCAGCGCGGGTCGTGCGAGGCCGGCACGCTATGGACGCCAAGAGCCGGCCGGACCTGCGCCGCGCACGAGCTCAGGGACCGGCGTCTCGGCCCCGCACAGGAGGAGCTGAGGGGAGCAGGGCACCGTCGGGGCCGTGGCCGCCCCGGCCAGGACACGGGGCACGGACGAGCGGCCCGGGGAGCACACCCCAGGGGCACGCCCACACCCAGCGGCTGGGAAATCGGCCCGCGTGGGGTCCCCACTTGAGCGCCGCCTCCTTCCTCGGCAAAACACACGTGCCACTGACCTCAACACAGCCCTCGACTGACCCATTTCCATTCCGGCGTTTTCAAAAATAAACATGCCGTACCCAGAGAGCAAGGAGATGGCGGGCAGTGAAGAGCAGACAGACGGCGGCCCTGCCCGGTGCACCTCGGACCACGACGCAGGAGTTGCCGCTCTGGCCGTGCCGGAGACACCAGGGAGCAGCCGGACCGAAACACAAGCCCCACAGCAGCCGAGGACGTCCCCACGCGACAGCCAGAGACCTTCCCAGCACAGAGCGGCGCTCGGCCTCCAGGAAATCTCCACCCAAGGCCCTCCATGCTCCCGTCCATGCGTCCCTCGCTGCCCCAACCTGCCCCAGGACCAGGTCGGCCATTCCCTAGGCCCCCACACGGTCCCACTGCCCTCACTCGCAGCCCCACACTTCCCTTCCTGTCCCTTAAGGTCTGTCCAGGCCCAGGAGTCACCATCTACTCCTGCGGCTGCTGCCTGTCCTCAGCTCCAGACCCCGCGTGCTGGCGCGGCATATGGACGGCCCACAAAGGCCATATGCCGGGAGCTGAGCACCCCTCTGGGTCTGTCTGCGCAGCAGCGGAAGACCCCCCTCTGCCCAACCACAGCTCCTGGGGCAGAGCCAGTGCAGATGGCAGAGGAAGGAGCAGTTGGGGCACTCTCCCCCCGCCCCTGAACCCCAGCTATGCTAAGACGCTCACGTCTGTCCCTGTGCTGTCTTCCAGCACATGGCCGGGGCCCCTGATCACAGCGGTCCAGAATGCCCACTGCACATGCACGCACATGACACCCTGGACTGAGAGAACGTTCCCCAGCTCCGGTGACTTTACCTCACTGCTCTGCAGACACATACCTACGGCCTCGGACAAGTCACTCACCATCGGATTCGGGGACATACTCCACAGGCGTCAGACCCCCTTCTCTCCGTCTGGAAGCCTCTGTCCCTCAGGTGTCCAGCCCGCCGCACCCAGACAGCTGAAACGGCGCACCTGCCAGGCAGGGCCCTACCCCCGGGCACCCCTCATTCTGTCTCAATCTGAGCACCTGGCAGGTGACAACTGCCAAGATTCGACCCTGAGGCCACAGGGGGCTATGACATGGTGTCCTCACTTCAGGGTCTGAGGGCAGAGAGTCACTGGCGAGGCTGCCAAGACCCTCCCTGCTATCAAAGGGCCGGGAAGGCTGGGCCAGGGCCTCCTCTCCAGGCCCTCTCCCACTCCGCCAACGCCAATCACAGAGCTTGTTTTAACGTTATTTAAGTCTCAGGCATTGGGGTGCCCGGCTGGCTCAGTCAGTGGAGCGTGCCACTGCTGATCTGAGGGTCATGAGTTCGAGCCCCACAGTGGCTGTGGAGCCTACTTAAAAATCGTCAAAATCTCAGGCACTAAGTAGGAGTTAACAGCGACATCAGCTGTATAAACGTGACCAATAAATACATTAAAAAGTAGATTTAGCAAACCAAATTCCCCAAAAGCATCTGAAAATCCCCTTGTCTATTGGTCTGAATAAACACTCCGAAAACATCAACCAAGAGGACATGGAGCCTGGCGATCCCACAAAGCAGAAGGAACGCGGTGGGTGCTCCCCGCCCCCCCAGCTGCGCTGCCCATGGCGCTCACGGTCCTAGCTGGGAGACAGCGTACATGGCCGCCCTCCGCGGCCCCCGAACACGACGCCTGCTGGACAGGACCCAGCCCTGACGTGCAGGCTTCAGCAGGTCCATCCACACAAAAGCACCTGAGTTTCCTGACTCTGCTGTCCAGTGAGTTTGATTTCCTCCACGAAACCTACCCGGGAAGACAACGTGAAGTGGAAGAAAAGCAAAGCGGCTTCTGGTACCGAAAAGCTATCAGGAAAGAGAATTTCAGAACCCCATGTTTACCACCTTCCTGAAGAACGGGAGGGTACTGGAAGGAGGGGACAGGGCAGGCCAGGCCCAAGAGGTGAGGACCTAGCACATCCATCCGAGTCCCAGGACACCACCAAGGACTCAAGATCCCTGAGGCAGCACTCCCTGCCCTGCAGCAGGACGGACAGAGGGACCCAGCCCCACTGCGGAACCTCACGCCCGCAGCAGCTGGGTGGAAGGCCACAAGCTCAGCCCCGGCACAGCAGGTGCCCGCGAGGTCCCAAAGAGAGGAGGGGGAGACGCCATCAGAGAGAAGCCTCGCACTGAGCCAGAGATATGATATGCTGGCTCCAGGGCATGCAGGACAGGACACACAGGAGCTCTGCCCTCCACCTGCCCCCAGCACTCGCCCACTGACCCTCATCCCAACCAGCGTCTGAGGATGGTGGAAGATGGGCTCTGGAGACTGGGCCATGAAGGCCCCAGGAAGGTGCCCACAGGGACCCTGTGCTCCAGGCCAGACCAGAAGAGCAGAGGCAGCTCCTCCAAGACCACTGTGTACGGCAGCGTCCAGCAGTGCCAACCTGAGGGCCCGGCATCCGAGGCACCTTGCCTGCCTGGACGTGGGGGACCTCGCTCTTGGACCAGCTTGTCCCATCTGTCTATCTCCCCACTGCAAGGTCAGCCATGGGAGGGAAGGGCTGCACCTGACCTCTTCCACAGCCTGGCCCAGAGTGGGCACCCAGAAATACAGACAAACGAGTCCAGTTAAACCCTAACATCAAGTACGCCCCAATTTTCAAAAACATATGAACATTACACTAAGCCCTAAATGTTCCACGTGGAACGTTACTGTTTTGGACCCCGCAAAGTCATCAGCCCTACAGGGTAAAGCAGGAAAGGACAGTCTGGATGCAGTCCCTCCACAGGGCGACTCCGGGGCGCCTATGCAGGCTGCCCAGGGGGCTTCCAACAACCACACACTAACTCACCCCACAGGAATTCACCCTGCAGGTCACCCCAGGTGCACTCCACCCAGGTGCACTCCAGGACACCCAAATTCAAGCTGTGCAGAGAGACTCAAGCCTAGGCGGTCCCTCCTGCCGAGGACACGAACACTCCCACAGCTCACGTTCCTGTCCCTACACGTGTATTTCATACGTGGCAGCCCCAGGCAGGTCACTCCCACTGGCCCACATGTCCCACAGGCACAAACACCAACCCCATCCCCAGAGGGGAGAAGGGAAGGGACGAACAGGCAGCTCATCACTGAAGCGGACGTCGCTAACAGAGACCTCCAGTGTGATGCGGGTTAGCAGGGATTCTGAGGGCCTAGGCCCAAGCGTGTGCAGGCTGCGTGTGGCCCCCAGGGCGGGCGGCAGGTGCACCACACAAGGGACGCGTCCGCGCCAGCCCACAGCCCGGCGCACCTCGGGACACTGGAGCAGCCTGGCCACAAGGGTGCGTGCATCCAGCGTCACCGGGACCCCAGATTAAGCGGGCCCCCTTCAGTACACTGGAACACGCCACCCAGCAGCCCCTGGCCCAGCAACCCTGGACATCCGTGGAAGTGACTCAGACAGTGCTGAGGGCACCAGGCACTGGCCTGGACCACCGGGGGGGTCGGCCCAATCACCACACCTCAGAGGGGCATCGGCTCCAAGACACACGCCCTTCCTTCCCCAGAGATGAAAAAGGATTAAGGGCAACCCCACAGAGGCCCAGAATCTTCACTTTTGCTGTGGTTTTCAAAAAGTATAGAAAAGATGTTAAAACCTACATTTTTTTTTAACTGAGCACTTAAATGTGCTAATATTTTGAATCTTTTTTGGCCATAGAATCAAAAAAAGTCAAGGTGAACGGTTCCCCACCATCCTCCAGGCCAGGGGCAATGAGAAGAGGGTCACACTTGACCTGGGTCTCCAGCTGTGACCAAGACAGAGGGACAGCAGACATACAGGAGCTACCTCTCCTGACATATGGGGTGAACGGGGTGTCATCACCACACAGCCAGACACTCATCTAGGCCGCCCCTTGCCGGCACGGGGAGGGTGGCGACACGAGGGACGGATCCGCGCCTGGTACAGCCAAGCTCCCTCCAGGGAGCTGTAGCCTGAGCCCAGCACACCGCAGAGGGGGTGACCGCACCCCCAGACAACCCCACAAACCAGGAATCCAGTGGGTCCAGGGAGCACAGCGTCCAGCCGAGTCTGACAGTGTCCCTTCCGACACACACAGCCACCTGGTGACTCAGAATCGAAGGAGAGAAGCAAAGCCTTTCAGACAACAGCAGCACAGCACCCACACGGCAATCCGACATGAACCCTCGGGAAGGACAGTTTCCGCTATGTGCCCAGAATGGCAGAGAAAGAGCAGCAAGGAGACTGCACTCTCTGCCGTGTCCCCCCGGCCTCCTAGCCTGAGCAGGTGGCCTAGCCCAAGGCCAATCACAGACACAGCTCTCCCTACCAAGCTGCCCGCTCCCCACAGCACGAAGTGCGCTACTCAAGAATTCTGGGCCATGTGCCGAAGAACCATTTTTGTCTTCCTTTTATGTTTGTGACATCTCATGGAGCCAATTTCTTACTTTCCAAATCCATCCTTCCAGAACCGCATCGCACTCTCAGATGGTTCTACAAAACCAGATGTACTAAAACACAAGAGCTTGTCTGGTTTTGTTCTTTTTAAAAGGCAAAGCCCGTTTCCTCTCACTCATCGGGGCTCTCGTCCCCCTCCCTCCCCCCAATGTGGTCAACGTGAAGCAGGCCTTCAGAGCAAAGCCCTAGAAACAAACCACTCCTTGCACGTTTCCAAAACTCAAACTCCCAGCCCAGCACACAAACCCAGGTCCTAGGGGCCCAGGTCTCACCTCCTGCTGCTCCCCCCACCCCCGGCACGCCCACCCCACATGACCAGCACGGTTAACAACTTCCCTGGGCGCCCCCAACATGTACAGAAACAAGGACAGATGAGAGTCACCCACACAACCACAGCTCACACAGCCCGGAGCAGACACAGGCCCGTGGGTGCGTCTAGCACCGGACCAGACGGGGCTTGCAGACCAGAGCCTGGGGCGGGGCGGGAGCTGCTGTGTCGGCCCCGTGTGTCGGGAGAGCAGGAGACGCCACGTACCTGCTGCGTGCTTCTCTGGGACTGCAGGCTGGACTGGAGTCGCCGCAGCAGGGGGGCACCGTTCCGCGACAGCCTTTTGAGCAGCCAGTAGCTGTGGGCTCTCTCAACGAACTGCTTCTTCCGCTGGATGGCCACCTGATTCGCAATCCTATTTAATCTAAAACACGGAAAACTCAAGAGTTTAGCTTTAAAGGAGCACAGGAACATGTTTTCATCGTGGAAACTAGAAAGAACAGGGTCACTTTTCACAAGCCAATGTCCGTACTTGATGGTCTATGCTCAGCCCTCCAGCCGTCCATGGTGCACAGGACCAGGCCGACCTCCAGCTACCCACAGTCACACCCGCTGTAAGCCACGCGAGTGTCTACCAGAGACACCAGACACGGAAAAGGAAAATACACTGAGCGAAGCTCTCACTTCCTTCCATGTTACGCCGACCACACCCAGGTCCATGAAAAGCTGCTGTACCAGGTGGGGTGAGGAGGCACTGGTCCCCCTCAAAGAGGTCAGGGCTGCAGACAGAGCAGCTGCTCCTTACTAGCATGACCACGGGCATCTGCAAGTCGCAGGACACAGCTTCCCTTCAGGGACTATAAAATGCACGGGGTTTGTGAAAACACTTGCACAGAGGAGAATCATCATCTAAAAACCTAAAAGGTGAGCCGGAGAGCGTCCCCATCCCTGTCACTATCCTCCCTGCTGAAACAAAGCAATGATCCATCAATATGCCTCACAAAGACACTGAAAGAGAACATAAACTCAACCATAAACCAAGAACTTAACGCAAACACAAACGAAACAAAAGGTGCCTCACTGTATACCCAACATCAAAATGTCAGGACGAAACCAAGGAATTTTAAGACCAAATTTTGAAGACTGTAAGTCCTAACTTTTACAAAACGATCCGTGATCAAGACAGCCAGAACCCCCAGCTCTGTAATGTCCAGCCCCACGTCCTTTCAAGGTTGTTCCAAGCCCTGCTGCCAGTCAGCCTGCTCACTTCTGAAGGGCACGCCTCCCACAGGGCCGTCCTGCTCCGGTGTCCGCGAGACCTCACTCCATGCGCAGAACCAACGCGGCCTCTCATGGCAAGGCACAGCTCGAGTGTCTGTCCCGCAAAGGGACTCGATACTGAGGAACTGACGGAGGGGGCAGCTCCATGCCAGACACAGCCAGGCTTTGCCAGAAAAGCCCCATGAGACCCTAGAGAAGACGCCAAGAGCTTGTGCGGGCAGGTGCAGAACCCATGCTCAAGTCTGTCCACAGCCTGCCCAGGAGCATGGGGCCGTGGGTCTGCACATGCGAGGACCCTGGCTCACACGGCCTCTGCAGGAGGCAGGGGGAGGACACCTGTCGCAGCACCCACGAGCTTCTCCAGCATGGCGGAAGGTGCTGGGGAATGCCTGGATTCTGCACGAAGCTCCTCGGCTGCAGACGTGGCTGTGCTGGTCCTGGGCACTGCCCGTGCTGACTCTCATGGGGCCTTGTCTGTTCGTTTGTCTGACCGTTCGCAACTGCGGCACGATCCAGGTGCAGCAAGGAGCACGAGCCTGAGCGCGCACGGTTCGGTGGATCTCCCCGTCTGCAGACAGGTGTTTCAATGCAAGGACACACTCAGCTGCTTCAACAGTGAAATGAGGCAATGTGAACAGAAGTACTTCTTAACAATTTGAAGTTCAAGGAAACGCTGTTTGACGACACGCTCATAAATACAGACTTTGAACCTCATGAAACAAGCCACCATCTCTTCAGCGTCTGGATCTCTGAGCCACGAACAGCTCACAGACATAAGCAACACGGCTTTGATGAAAATGGATTTCAAGGTGTCCTAGAGTATTCACTGAAAAGCCGCATTCCACTGAGCTGACTCTCCTTCACCAGCTGCAAAGAGTCCTGAAGGAGCAGGGTGGGCGCAGAGCACCCAGGCACCCACCACGCACGTTGTCGGACACACAGCACCTCCCAGGAAGCAGCAGCAGGGCCCATGCTGAGCACGCCCACATCAACCCTGCACCCACCCAGCCCAACCAGCGAGCAGAGGGAGGGCAAAGGAACATGCTAAACCACACCACAGACAGGCCAGCCACACAAGCCTGGCCAAGGGACAGGGGCCCAGGGGACCCGCGGCAGGACGGGGACCCAGCTACTCCAAAGGGACAGAGACCAAAAGGGACCTTTACGAGAGCAGACACAGAGAAGACTCGTGTAATTTTAAAGGCACGGCACACCCCGGTGTTCAGGAAGAGGGTAAAAAAGGTGAGTTCCACACAGGTGAGGACAGTGGGAGTCCTGGGGACAGGAAGGGCTGCAGGAAGGGCTGCGGGAGGGGGCGGCCAGACTCTGTCTTCTCAAGTACATGGCACAAGGGTGTGTACGAGGGTGTCTACCTCACAGCCACACATTTGTTTTATGATCCTTTCTCCTTTTGTTTTACTTTAAATACTTTTTTTAAAACTTTCTTCTTTGAGAAAGAACACACATGCAAGCATGGGGAGGGGCAGAAGGAGAAAGAGAATCTTAAGCAGACTTCCCCACTGAGCAGGGAGCCCGACGCAGGGCTCTACCTCACGACCCTGAGATCACCACCTGAGCCGAAATCGAGTTTAGACGCTTAACTGACTGCACCACCTAGGTGCCCCTTTAAATATTTTTTTTAAATACAGTATTTGCCAAAGGTATATAAAAGGATTAAAAGATTGATTTTCTCAAGCCTATCTGAATATATCTCATACACAAAGTGCGTTCAAATGAAAAATAACCAGGCTTCTGGAGAAACTGAGGGAGGGCCCGACAGAAGGTCGATTGGTAAAACATAAATTTGTGACTTTGCTTATAATTTGGCACAAAATGTTTTAAACTGAGTACCTGCTATGATAAAACTGCTTTGACACCATCTATTTACATCCGCGATCAAGACGCAGGTCCACGTCCACAACAACAAAAACCAGGAAGAGGATTAAGGGAGAGCTGTCTCATCAGAGCAGCAAGGACATCCATCCACGAACCAGTCATCTTCGCAAAGCCCTGTTTCCTGAACACATGCGCCCAGCACACGCCCTCACGCGGAAGGAGCCTCAAGCCAAGCAGCATCCGTCTGCTCGAGGGCATGCTGGCAACGGCAGCCCCACCGGATGAGGAAGAAACCTTGACACTCCAGGCCCAGAGATGGTGGCGGCGGGACAGCGGTTGGCCCCGGGGGGGCAGGGGGGAGGACACAGAGGCACACAGCCCGACTACCCAGATTTCACTCAATTCACTTTCAGGAATGATAAACCTCGTAACTTGTGCCTGTTCTGGATATTTCAAAAATTACACCTTTCACCTATTTGATCTTAGGGTCAAAAACGCTGGATTTCAACTCAAAAATGTGGGAGGTGGTACACTGCTTTTCAAAATTATTTTGGTGGGTTATATCCAAAATGCCTTAGAAAGGAGAAAGGCTGACTCTATAACATGCTAAGCACCCCAGTCAGGGAAGTCGGGAAGCCGGCCACAGGACCTGTGCTCACGGCACGTCACCACTCCCGCCACCGCCACCTCGGCTCCGCGCCACGGAGGGCGTGCCGTTGGCTCAACACCCACAATACCCACAAGTTTCACATCACCGCGCTGTCACCTGAAACAGACAACACTGTCTGTCAAGGACAACCAAACAAGCAACACCTAGTGAAACGGAAACAGGAAGACATGAGGAGCCACCTGTGCCGCACTCGGAGAGACTGGTGAGCGAGCTCTGGGGAGCCCTGCCCAAGGAAGCAGGAGGACAGACACGGCCTGAGCGCAGAGGGGACAAACAACCGGAAATCAGTTAAAAATGAGATTCAGAAAAGCAGAGATGGGAAACCAACACAGAGAAAAACACAACCTCCCAAAACTGGCTTCAGAAGCACAAAGAAAACCTCAATAGATTCATAGTAATGATTTTAGGAACAGAATCAATAGTCTAAAATTCTCCTCCTACCCCCAAAAGGAAAGAAAAAAGACCATTTCTCAGAAGAGGGGTGCCACTAGCAGACCAGGCAACCTCCTGCCAACAGCTGGGGAGACAGCAGGTGCAGCCCATCCCAAGGAGGCCGCCGCCCCAACACGCGGGCAGCAGGGACACAGGGAAAGGCCAAACTCACTTGCAAACACACACACAAAACTGAAACAAAACAAGTCCATCTGGGTATAAAATGACCCCACCCACCACGAGCAAGTGGGTCTGTCCCAGGAAGGCAAAGTAGTGGTCTTGAGATTCCAAGTCCTATAAAGAGAACTCACAGACCAACGGATAAGAGGGCAGACTGTGATTATCTCAAAAAATGTGGAAAAGCAACAGGTGAACCACGAGGCACAACTCACACCGAGGAGCAAGGGTCCTGCCAGCAGGGCTGGACCCTGAGACCCAGAGCGACAGGCGCAGGGGGAGAGGCTGCTCGAGACCAGAACCCACCTGAGCGTGCCCGCCCTCCCCGCTCCCACGAGAACTGTAGAGGATGCTCTTTTGTTTTTTTTTTAAGATTTCATTTACTTATTTGCCAGAGAGAGCGAGCAAGCGCAAGAGACCGCACAAGCAGGGGGAGCAGCAGAGGGAGAAGCAGGCTCCCCGCTGAGCAAGGAGCCGATGCGGGACTCAATCCCAGGACCCTGGGATCATGACCTGAACCGAAAGCAGACCCCTCACCGACTGAGCCACGCAGGTGTCCCTACAGAGGATATTCTTGCCAATGGAAACGAGAGGAAAATTTAAGGACTGGATGTGGAAAGCCTTCATGGGGGGAGAAAAGTATAAAACATTACTGAATGACCTCAAAGATTTAAATAAGAGATACTCAACACTAAGCAGGATTAGCAAGAAAAAGACCAGACATAAAAAGTATACAAATCGCTTGCAAATTGGTCTGTAGATTCCATGGAATTTCCAAATTCCCAAGAAGGGCTGCCAAGAAACCTGACAAGATGACTCTAAAACTTACACAAAGGGACCGCAGGTGAGCAAGAACCACACGTGTGCGAAGAAGCTGCTAGGGCCGCAGGAGGCCAAGGAAGCTGGCCCGTGGCTGGAAGAGCAATTACAGACCTCTAGGAAAGGAGAAATCGCTCAGTAAATGGTGAGAGAGAAAAATGGTTATCCACACCGAAAAATTAAAGAAACTCATCCCCAAGTGACTGAAGACATGGACGTGAGGGACACAGATTCAACAAGTGACCAAGGCCTTGACACACACGCTGGGACACTTTGGGGAACGGTGGCCCGCCCTGGGGGCTGACCCCGAGCAGGGAGGCCAACCACAGCCAAGACATAGCCATTAAATCGAGAGAAACTGGTCGGCACTGAGGCCTGAGGAGATGGCGGGACACGGACAGGGAAGGCCATTTGAAAGCTTTCAGAAGAACATCCTGAGGCCTTCAGGGAAAGGAAGGATTATTTAAGCAAGATATGACAAGCACCAACCATAAAATAAAGCAAATACACACCCGTGGGCAATAAAAGGCAAACTCTTGTGAAGTGCCAGCACCAAGGCAAAGATGTCCACTCCCACCCTATCAAATCAACTCTGGGCTGGCAGTCCTGGCCCGCGCCGGGCCTGGATAAAAGACAGGAAAAACGAACGGACAGAAAAGCCCGCCCACACCATCATTTCCTCACATACTGTCCACAAAAATAATCTAATAAAGTACAATGCATTGTATCAATCTAAAAAAAAACCTGCATCTCTACAAATAGAAAAAAAAAAAAAAACAACTTGAAAAAACACACTACTTACAATACTCCATTTTTCATGAGAACACCACGAACTTTTGCAAGACCTGAAAACAGCCCCCACGCGCAGCGAGGCGGGGCTGCTCGTGTTTACGCAGCAGCCATGCCGTGGAGTCCAGGCTTCCCGCAGGGATACGGCCTTCACGAGAAGTAGGCCTGGGCCCGCATGTGGGGAGAGCAACCCAACAAAGGGTCAGCCCCATGCAGATCAGGGCTCTGTAGGGACACCACGTGCTTGTCAGGCAGGGCGGCCAGAGGTGCAGGGATGGGGCTTGAGTGCTGGAAGCTGTGGGGTCAGAACTGGGCCGCTGGCCGGCCGTGGTGGGGAAGACACAAAACCAGACAGAAGGGCTACGGACTGCTGGAGGAGATACGGGAGAGCGGCAAGACCGCGGGGGAGGAGGGACAGAGGCGGCCTGAGACCAGACCCAGGACGCACATGCCGCACAGGAAAACACAGTAAAATGAACAAAGTTCCGTTCATCAAGACACCAGGACATTATGGTTGTGTTAAGAATTCTTACCTGTTCTCAGGGGCGCCTGGGTGGCTCAGTCAGTTAGGTGTCTGCCTTCAGCTCGGGTCATGGTCTTGGGGTCCTGGGATCGAGTCCCACATCTGGCTCCCTGCTCAGTGGGGAGTCTGCTTCTCTCTCCCTCCCTCTCTCTCTCTCTCAAATAAGTAAGTAAAAGAATTCTTACCTGTTCTCTACACAGACCTGCTACTGGACGAGATGAGGACAGAAAGAAAGGGACAGGCAAGGGAGACCTCCAGGTGCAGTAACTGTTGGAGGGGGCTCCGGATTTCCAAAGCTGGAGTCTTTTTACAGACATAATTACAAACGAGATGAGAAGCCGAGGGGAGGAGACACGCATGCGATGAGCACAGAAGAGCCACCTCGCCACGCACGCTCGAGGCGGGGGCCTCCTCAGCCACAGGGACACGCACACCACCGCCCCCGCCCCAGGCTGCAACTGAGACACACCAGCTCGTGCTGACGGCAGCACGCCAGGACCCAAGAACACCCAGCTCTGAAGCGAGCCAGGGAAACTCCCACACGAGCAGCATGGTCCTCTGCAATGCAACCGGCCCACCTCCAGACCAACGGCAACACCAGGAGACGCGACACGTGACAGCACGGTCCTCAAGGTCAGTGCGTAACCAGCAGCAGACCGTGTGCGCCCAAGTGCAGAGAAACCAGAATATGAACTGGAGGAACCCACCCCAATTCACGAGTGGCTGCTGTGAGGGGTGGGCTAACGGGACTGGAGGGGCCCAAAAGGGACTTGGCAGCGCTCCTTTAGCGTTCAGCATCACCTCTGAAGAGTGGGATTTTAGATCCCATCCTCCCTTCGTAACACCTTCTCAAGTGTCCCAAGTCTTTATGATGGGTACAACTCGCTTCTGGAACAGCTCAAAGGTCAGATGAGGTCAGGGTGGCAAGCGTGAAATCCAAGCCCTGCGACCTGAAAAGGCCAGAATCTGCCTTGGGAGGGATGTGGTTGTGCACACGGCTCCCAGGAGTTTGATGCAGGTCACGTCCCCTCCACACCTTCTCAGGACTCCAATCACGGAACAGAGAGGTGGCTGGGGCACGTATGTCACCCAAGACAAGGCGGCTGCCTGCAGCTACCTAACCAAGGGCCGAGTTCCCCGAGGTCAGGTCGACAACGACAGCCAGCTGGGCCACCAGATGCTCACCTCCCACCTGTCCAGGTCCTACTGCAAAGCACAAGGAGAGGAGAAGGGAAAGATCCCGCTGAGGAGAACCTGGAGGGAGGGCTAAGGTGGACACCCGTTTACAGCCCTCTCAGGGAAGAGAACCCACAGGCGGGACACCTAGGCCACTGTGAAAAGGAGTCAGGTCGCCGCACAGCCTCCAAGGTTCTCCCAGACCGTGGGCTGGAAGCCGGGAGAACACAAACGCAGAAATTGTCCCACGGAGGCGCCAGTAACACTGTGGTCACCAGGGAGTGGGGAATGTCGCTCCCTCCAGGCAGGGGACACATGGCACCTCTCTGGACACCAGACAAACCCAAAACAAGGCTCACTCTGCTAGGGTAGAAGGGGCTGTCTTCTCCAAAACTGGCCCACTTGGGAGTAGCTCTGGAAGCGTCCAGATCCCAGCAGGATCACCCAACAGGACAGGTCCCGAATGGAGGCCCTGCTTCACCGCTGCTCACCCAGAGGTCGGTCCCATCCTAGGAGATGTGCGGGGGGACACGTGGGCCTACTCCGTGTGCCAGGCAAATGGGATGGCACATTAGTAAGAGATGACTCAATAAAGACGATTTGGGCGTTTCTCTCCTTATTTTTGCAACATTTTATAAATTTAGAGTTATTTCCAGATAAAAAATTGAAATAATTACCCTCAACCCGGGCTTATGGAAGGCATTCCCTCGTGACGCCTCCAACAGCGCTCTAACACCGTCAGTCCGTCTACCGTGGCGGGCAAGTACGGGCTCCAAGTGCACAGCACACAGATTTTGCCCCTCATCAGCCCAGGTAACACCGAGGCGGGAGCAGTGGTGAGACGGTGTGGCAATTACCCACTGCCAGGATTACAGAAAACTTCTAGTAAGTTTCAATCCTCTTTCTGCCAAAATAAGCAAATACAATGAATATAAACAGAAATGACAGAATTCACTACTCTGGCAGGTTCTTCCCATGGACTGAGCACCTGGGAAGCTCGGGGGAGAGACCCAGATCCAGTGGGACGGTGAGGATGCAGGCGTGCTGAGCACAGCGGCTCCCTGCAGAGACCACTACCCACTAGAGCACCCCGGGGGGAGGGGCCCGACGGTGGGAGGGGCCGCACCAGGCACAGGCCGAGGTGCCCTGATGCTTTGCGTGACCGTGGCCATGGCCCGTGGCCCACGGCACCGCACTCACAAACGCTATGTTTCGCTCACTAAGCTTGCTAAGCTCAACACTGGGAGGAGCCGGCGACACACACACACCGTGAGGCGCCCAGGTTCCCCAGCTCTCGTTCTCTTCACCTCGGCTCTCTGGTCAAAACAAATCTGCTCGCCAGCTGCAACGTACCCTGCGCCTCGTACCCTGCGCCTCCCCGGCCCCCCCCACCTCCCCCAGCCTCCCGGGAAGAGAGCCCTGGAGGGCTGCACGGTCTGCGGAGGACACACTCCCAGGATGAGAACCCCAGCCCCTCGACCTGAATTCAAACCAAGGAAAGCAGAGGTCAGGGTAGGTGGGAATGAGAATATTCCAAGAGCACTTGGAAGCCCACACTCCAGTACTTTCTAAATGGCTGGACACAAACACTAGCAGCTTGCTTTTCCACAGAACACACAACGCACAACCTGCAGGTTTACTTCTCGGTTTGGTTTTTAACGCTTCTTTCCAAAGCAGCCGCTGCTTTAGACCCTACACAGGCCCTTCCCTGAGGACCCCACGCCGGCAAGGGCGCCACATTCAGAGGGCGGCAAACACAGGGCCCACGCAGCTGTGGGGTGGCCAGAGCTCCCACCTTGCCAGAAGGGCCAAGCCAGCGCTCCTCTCCTTTCCCCAAACCACAGCCCTACAGAGCTTTTCTCAATTATAGTCAAATTAACTGCCAGAAACATGGCAAAAAAGACATACGAAGCTCAAGTCCAGACTTTTTGCAGTTATATTCAACAAGCGTAAGATTTCTCTGTCAAATGGCTACTAAGGACTCAGTCTCCCATGTCTGTCCAATGTGGCGTCTGGTCAGCAGGAGGGCACCTACCAGGGATGCCCGAGTTAACTGAGCTGTGGACCCAATCCTCCATCTCATCGTTAACTAACAACTTACTAGGTGTGCACGCACCCTGAGCCACGCACACATAAATGGCCCAAGCGTCTGGGTACCAGGCTGGTATCTGTTCATTAGAGGCCATTCTCCTCCACAAATAAAGAGCAGCACCCAGCAAAGAGCAACAAAAGAGAGAGCTCTGGGGCTCTGGGGCAACTCTACTCCAAGGCAACTAGAAAGCTACAACTCTCCGAGTCCTTCCTTCTGGCCTGTCGCCCTCTCTCCAGTGCCCACCTCGACTGGTCTCTCCCCACCCACCCCCCACCAAGAAGCAGCACGGAACCATGAGGAACCAGAGAAGGGTCTCATCAGAAGAGCAGCTACTCAAGGAAAGGCACCACTCAGAACAGAAAAAGGCCTCTAACAGCACAAAGCGTTGATTTTTCCTGGAAGGCAAGCAAAAAGGGAGGAGATGGGATTTCCTCTCTCTAGACTTGACTTTTTCTATCTGCTGCAGTTTCATATCGTTTCTATGTTAGAAAAATATTGTGATGAAAGTCAGTGATGGAGACAAGACAGACAAGGATGGGCACAACTCAGACCTTGGAACAACACTTGAAGAACTCTGTGGCTGCCGGCCACACTGACGGCGGGACCCTCCCAGGCAGAGCGCGAAGCAGCGCAAGGACCCCGCCACACTCCACTCAGCCCACCCGAGGCAGAGCACAGTACTCCACCCATCCACCCTCCACTGGCGCCTCCCGCACGCTCCGTAGGAGCAGGGCCCCCAGACCAGACACACCTCAGGCCACGGCTTCAGGGTACTAAGAGTAGTGGCTGGCAAGCCCGGGCCACCGGCCCTGACAACCCACAGGGTGGTCCAACCACGACTACCCACTGGCTAAGGGTGGCTGGGAGATCTAAAACATCGAGGTCTCCCAAAGTCTGGGCAACCCAGACGGCACGGCCACAAACCCTTACCCAGGTCCATCTTTGGTCTCTGCTCCAAAGTGAAGTAATAGTTTATTTCTAAACTAGAAGAAGAAAAAACCAAACACGGGCCAGACAACACCTTCGGTACGCGGTTCAGCTACGTCACCTGCTCTGAAGTACTCAGGTGCAAAGCACGAGTTTTCTTCTCAGTCAGGCCTGGTCACCCGAGACCTGTGAGTGCCCACGTTCTCCAGCTGGAAATGCTTTTTCCTGCAAATGGCCTAGCAGCCCCCAGCCCAGTCCCTCGTCAGCACCCTCGTCGGAAGCATGTAACCACATGGTGCTGGGCACAGAGAAGAGAGCACATTGCACGTCTGGCTTCTCAGTTTGTTAGGTCGCGTTTTTTTCCCTTCAGTTACTTAGGGTACAGTAGAGCTAAAGTTTTAGGGCTCTTCAACAGAAGCTCTTGATGCAAATCTCACGCTTTCTGCCCCACAGGTAGAAATGCAAGTAAAACTATCTTTTAAAAAGTCTAGCTGACTGATCTGCGCAGAGACACCCTGGTTCTGACGGTGTTTTTTTCTGGATATGAGGGACGAGCACTTTTACTCGCTTCTGTCTGAATTTACTGATTCTATAACGAGTATGTACTGCTCCACAAAATTTCATTTGCAGAAAAAAGTCATACTTCTAATTCTTTTTTTTTTAAAGATTCATTTATTCTAGAGAGAGAAATTGTGTGCATGGTAGGAGGGGAACAGGAAGGGAAGCAGACTCCCTGCTGAGCATGCAGCCCGATGCAGACCCGGATCCCAGGACCCTGAGATTATGACCTGAGCCGAAATCAAGAGTCGGACGCTTAACCAACTGAGCCACCCGGGAGCCCCTACTTCTAATTCTTCAGAGATGCCAAGTGCTTACTCTCTCGGGAGAAGACAGTCTTCTACCTGACACATCCCACGACATCTTACAACCTCCTGAGCGAGCCTGACGCAACTCGTGACATGTTAAAACCAAACTACACTGTTCAAACACAACGAACAGGTAGGCATGAATTCCTACATCACAGACACACAGGAAAACAACACGAAACGTTAATATTCGATACGTTTAAGATAACTTTTACTTCTCAGTCATTAAAATATCCCGCAAGTCTGTCACTCAGTCTGTAAGACGAGCAGGTTCTCTTTCCAGGGGACACACTTGCGTCCAGGCCCCTGCAGGTAGTAAGGCACAAGCTGCTCCCAGGAGCACACAGCGATGTGCACCTTGACCTCACCGTCTCAGGGCCGTCTCCTGCACAAACTGCCTGAAAGCCCCACGCTCATCCTCAAAGCTCAACAAGCGTGTGAGTGAGCGTCCGCTCTCCCACACTCAGGCTCCGCTATCAGAGCATCAAGTCACTCCCTCACCTTCCCAACAAAATACGAAGAGCAAGTCAGCCGTGGCAGGAACAGGCGGAGAGGAGGAGACAAGTTCAGGGGCAAGAGCAGACACAGCTGGATGGGGACTGGCCCCGGGGACGTGTGTAAGAGCAAGGCAGGGCCTCACCCCACCACTGCAGCCCCCTCCCACACGGCAGACTCCCCACCACCACGGAGAACCCTCCGGACCACTGCGGCCCCACCACCCCTGTGGACCCCCCACCACCACCACTGCAGACCCCCCACCACTGTGGACCCCACCACCACCACTGTGAACCCCCACTACCCCTGTGGACCCCCCACCACCACCACTGCAGACCCCTCACCCCTGTGGACCCCACCACCACCACGGTGAACCCTCCGGACCACTGAGGACCCCCCCACCACAACCACAGTGGGCCCCATCCCCCCAGTCACTGTGGACCTCCCCCCCACCACCATCGCTGTGGATTGCTCTAAGTTGGAGAGCCCTACGCTGACCAGGCAATATTCACACCATGAAGGAAAGGGTCAGGAAACCCAGAAAGGCTGTCACACAACAGGAAGGAGACCAGCGGCCTCCGTCTACAAAGTTCCTGGCAGCCCCGCTCTGATCTCCACTCGTCACTTACCCTCCCCTTCATTTTACAAGAAATTATTCTTAAAATGCCACAAGGCTCCCAAAGTTGGTGGAGGAGCAGAGCGAGGAACAGCATTTTATCACGTCGAAGGTGGTGGCGCCAGGGCCCCAAACCCTAATTCCTGCAGTCGGAAGCTATGGGCTCCGAGGTCCTTGCAGCTCAGGGGAGAAAGGACCATTAGAAAGCCAGGTCAACAGAAAGCTCCAAGATCCCCAGCTGGCACCCCGCCCCCCGTCCCAGGCTCCCCCTCCATCCCACGCTTGCGTGCACTCACCTCTGAGGGGGGATGTAGGGAGCACACACAGGCGGCAGGGCCGCACAGGGCTCACTCAGTGTCTTCTTAGCCTTTTTTGCTTTCTTCCTGACCTTGGACGTGGACCTGACCGCTTTGACAGAGCTCTCTTTTCGACAGACACCGTTTTTCATTTCGACATCCCCGTAAATGTTCAGAGGCCTCCGTGTACAGCCCGGGGGCGTGTGGACGTCACAGTAAGCGGTCTTTCTGACGGAGAAGGTCGTGGCACCGCCAGTGAGTTCTTTCACGGGCTCCATCTTCATGTAGAGGCCTGCCTTCTGGGCACACGTCACGTGGAAGGCGGTGTAGCAGTTCGCCTTGTGGCACTGGATACAGGCACCCACGCCCTTCTGCTTACAGAGGTAGCACGTCAGTTTCCACCTGGCTGGAGGGATGTTCCTCACGCCATCGATGGGCTCAATGAACACCGTGTTGGCAAAGCCAACCTCCGGGATCCACAGGGCACACACCACATGGCCCCAGCGGTCGTCATCTGTCTTTTTGAAGGCACCTCCCTTGTTTGGGCAGAGCACGCAGTCGGCGGGCCGGGCCCGGGACTGCAGGCAGTGTCGGCAGAGCCACTGGCCCTCGGGGATGTAGGGCACCCCGTAGCACTCCTGGTGCACTGCCAGGTTGCACATGTCACAGAAGAGAATCACGTTGCTGTTCTGGCACTCGCCGTCCATGCAGATACAGCACACGGCGTCCTCGTCGATCAGGGACTGCTGCTCCCCCTGCTTCTGGTTCTCGCAGTAGGACTCCTTTTCGAAGCGGTCCATCAAGAACTCAAACACGCTCTGTGACACGGCCGAGACGCAGTCACCCTTCCGCTTCTCGTTAACTATCTCCAGCCAGGCGTAGTCCTCCTCGTCCATGTCATACTCCACCTCGTTGTCCAGCTCCTCGGCCGACTTCTCGATGAACTTATAGTACACCGGAGGCCGCCTCGGGGCGGAGGGCGGGCTGTACTCCACGATCCGCACCTTGGGCTCAGGAAGCGCACTGGCCGACGCCAGCGGGCCGTGGGCACTGGGGAGGGCTTCATGTTTCTTTTTGACTCTGTTGTTTTTGTGGCGCTTAGTTCGTAAGCACACTGGGGGCCTCTCACTGTTCTCCTTATTGCTGTTGCACTCGCTCAGTTCTTGAGCAGTGAGGTCATCTTCTAATATGATCTCCAGGGGATCAAAAATGCTGATCCTGTGCAGGCGCCCCTCGATCTCGATCTCCACCATCCTCTGGGCTTGCGCGTAGGTCAGAGTCTCTCGCGTGGGGGAGTGCTTAGTACTGCACGGGGAGGAAGGGTGCCTCGCTGCAGCGCCGCGATGACATCGTCCTTTCCTCCTCATTTGGTACTGACTCCCTAAAACAGAGGCAGAGATAAAGTTAACTCCCTGCGGAAGACACAAGACAAGAAAACCACCAAACACGCTGGGGGCAGAGCGAACCAACCAACTCAATCTAAATCAAAATGAAACTCCCAGCTAACATCGCTCCAAGGTTTCCAAAACCACTCATCCCAGGACTCACGATCAAATTTCATGGACTGCCTGGACCAGAAGGCGCAAGGAACAGCAAGGAGTGGCCTTTGACAGACACAAGTCCCTCTAGGCCACTCTGTGATTCCCACGGCTCGCCAGTCACCGTCCTGGACCACGCTAACAGGTCACCAAGATGACTGCAGCATCCCTCCTGAGGGGTCCCAGCCCTGAGCCCAAGAAAGCCCACACACAGGGCTGGACTCCAGCAAGCATGGAGGTCACGACAGCAACGCGAGCATGCTCAGTGGCTGCCCACTCCTGGCCAACACCCCCCTTAACCAGCTCTTCCCCTGCCCTGCTGCTGCCCAGGAATGCCCCTGCAGCCCCAGGGCAACACCCCTGCCAGCTGCCAGAAGCCTTGGCGGTCTGACCACAGTGGTCCATCCTCTCCGTCAACACAGCCTCCACACCATGTTGGGGCACAGGGCCACTAAGACATGCCAGGGCCAAAGTGGGGAGGCCCATACGGGTCTGGGGAGCAATCTTTACCCCCAGGAGGCCCAACCCGGCTTCCAGAGGGCGTCAGCAGCGACCACCCCAGAAACCCCCACAGCGCAGCCAACCTGCCCCTTCCCCCCAGGGGTACTTCTCAGCTGCTGGTGAGACTGTGGGGCCGGCCGTGCCTTCCTCCTCATCACGTACAACCAGACGACACATGCAACGGTCCTCGGAGGGCATCTCTGCTCACCCCCCACAGTGAACGCCACCCCTGACCGCCACACACCGCCGCAGGGCCCCCGCCCTGGGGTTGCCAGCAGTGGTTCAGGTGCCTGATAGCCTGGCCACAGACGTTTACAAGAATTTGCTCTTTTCAGACCTCCACCATCTAACTCAGTAACGGAATCTATTTTCAGTCTCCTTCACATGAAGACTCCTGACTCTGGACCACCAGCCGTCAAGCAAGATGTCACCCTAGGAGCTGATAATGAGGACCACTGACTCCTCCCTCCAAACCACCACATTTTACTGATAGGAAGCAAGATATCTTTTAAGAGACTGGCTCACAAATGAACGTTCCAAGCTGGAGCCCAGGCCCACTGTATATGTGGGGTGCCAAGACTAGGGAGCCCCCAGGAGCCTGAATCACAGCCTCACAACAACCCAGCTGGTCTTGGGGAAAAGCCCTCAAAGAGCACTTGGTAAGTCCTGAGAGGCAATCCCAGCAGACCCTAAATGCACTTTTTAAGCAGACTTCAGATTTTTCTTCTCCTTTTGTCAAATAGGAATCCATGTTTTATGTTGAAACTTAACAGGAATTCCCTGTAAAACCAAGCACAGAAAACACTGTGGCCAGCCGGAACCCAACTCACCTGCATGTCAGGAGTGTCCAGGTGCCCACTCAGCCCTGGACCACCCTGGACTGCCAGAATGGGCAGCCAAGCCCCCAGCCAGCCAGCCCTGGACCAGCAATCCCTTGTGAAGGGAGCTGGGTGCACCCCAAGGGTGTCAGCACCACAGCCTGCAAGGAGGGGACCCTAATGCACCCAGGGACAACGTCACATGTTGCTCCTGAGATGGGGCGGGAGCGACAATTGGCTACTCACCAGGTTCAAAGCAAACATGTAATTTTCTCCTCTAGCCACAGCACCAAGTAGCTCTAACTATAACCAGCCTTCAAAACCCACACTCTCCCAATGGGCTCTTCAGCCACTTTCGACAAGAAGTTCATCTAACACTTACTGGTCAAGGCAGGTCTATAATCTGAACATGTAACTGTGCTGGGGAAAGGGCGTTTAGGAGCACAGAGTGACCGACCGGCTCCTGTCCCATAGACTCCCTACACCCACTGACTGCAACTGGCCACGAGGCCCCATCCACACTGGGCGCTTCCCTAGAGCAGCAAGCATTCCCACTGGGAGGTGGTCAGCAAGGACAATAAGCCAGCCCTTCCAGCAATAATTCAGTTACATCCACGCAGAAACGCCAAGTGAGCCACAAGAGAGGAAGCCCGCACACCAACGATCAGCTCACGTTTTCAATCAGTTCATTTCCTGCCTGGCTGGGGACAAGTCACATCCACTCCCCCAGCCTCTGCTGCCAACGGCACTCGGCTCACAGGCTCACAGGTTTGCGGGAGGACCGCCTGAGCCCCCGTGCTGCGTTCGGTGCCCGGCAGAGCAGCTTTGGAAATGCCACCCTGACTCGACGCGGGCCCAAGCACCGGTGAAATTTCTGGACTGATGAAAACGTTCTCGATGGGCGTGGCGGTTTCCTGGGCGCACAGACTTGTGTCAAAACTCAACTGTGCCCTCACAGCAGTGGGCACACTGCTCTACACTCCGCCTCGGTAAAGCTGCTGCTTCTAAAAGGGGCAGCCAAGCGCGAGCGGAGCGCGTTTCCCACCGACTCTGCGCGGCGCCTGCCCGTGCCCGGCCACCCACCTACCACCAGCCGGCGAGCGCCAGATCCGCGAGGCTTGCCCAGGGCTCTCGGTTAGGAAACGTTTAAAGTCCGGCCCTACTGCAGGGAGTTTCCTGTCTTGGCAAAACAAACCGAGTGTATCTGTTACATAATGCGACCCGCTCGGGCACAATGAACGCTCCGGTCCGCGTTACCACGCCGTCTCTGAGGCAGAGGCCCGCGGTCGAGACGCGCGGCCGCTCCCCCAGCCCTTCCTGCAGCCAGTCACCGCGGCGGCCGGCACAGGGGGGCCGGGCGGGGACGAGCGCGGCCTCCCGGACACCCGGGCCCCGACGCCGCGGCTCCCCGGCCTGCCCGGCCTCCCCGACGCCGCGGCTCCCCGGCCTGCCCGGCCTCCCCGACACCGCGGCTCCCCGGCCTGCCCGGCATCCCCGACACCGCGGCCTCCTCGACACCCCGGCTCCTCGGTCTCCCTCCTCGGCCTCCCCGATCCCCGATCTCCCCGCCCGGCCTCCCCGACACGCCGGCTCCCCGACACCCCGGCCTCCCCGATCCCCGATCTCCCACCCCGGCCTACCCTGCCTCCCCGATCTCCCTGACTCCCTGGTCTCAACACCCCGGCTCCCTGGCCTCCCCGCCCGGCCTCCCCGACACCCCGGCTTCCACAGCCTGGTCTCTTCGCCACCTCCGCCTCCTCCCGCCCGGCCCGACCTCCCAGCCACCCCGGCCGCCCTCAGGCCGCCCACCCGCCCGCCCGCGGACAATGCGCCGCCCGCCGCGGCCGCCAAACATGGCGTCGTCACAGGCACCCGAGAGGCCGGCGGGCGAGGCGGCAGCGGCGGCGGCGGCCCCGGCCCGGCCCGGCCCCCGCCCACTCACCTTCGGGGCCGCGGCCGCGGGAGCCCGGCGGCGGGCGCGGAGGCCGGCGCGGCGGGGCGCTAATGGCGCCCGCGGCTCTCCGAACGGCCGCGCAGGCCCGCCCGCCGCCGCTCTGGGCGCGGGGTCCGCGCTCGGCGGCGCCCGGCCGGGCTCGGTCGGCGGGCCGCGGGCTCGCGGGCTTCGGCTCTCGCAGGCGGCGGCGGGCGGCGCGGGGCCCGGCGGGGAGGCCCGGCGCGGGGCCCGGCCGGCGGTGGCGGCGGCGGGCGCGGGGAGCGGGCGCGGGCGCGGGGAGGATCGGACGCCCGGGCCGGCTCGTTCGCTCGCTCGCTCCCCAGCGAAGCAAACAATGCGGCGAGCGCTCCGCCCGGCGCGCTGCGTGCGAGACGCGCCCCGCCCGCCGCCGCCATGACGCGCGCCGCCGGGGGAGGGGCGGGCTGAGGGGCGCCGGCGAGGAGGGGGCGACCGGACCGGGGGGCGGGGGAGGACGGTGCGCCGGGACCCTGGGTCGGGGGCCGGGGGCCTCAGGCGGAGGGCTGGGGATCCTGGGCCGGGGACCGCAGGGGGGGCCGGGGGCCTCAGGGAGAGGGCTGGGACCCTGGGCCGGGGGCTTCGGGGGAGGGCCCTGGGCCCAGGGTCTGAAGGGGAGAGCCGGGGACCTCAAGGGGGGGCGGAGACCCTGGGCCGGCGGTCTGAGGGGGAGGGCCGCGGACCAGGGGGCCTCAGGGCAGGGCCAGGACCCAGTGCCAGGGGGCCTAAGTTGGGGCCCGGGGGCCTCAGGGGGAGGGCGGGGCCTGAGTGGGGGCCAAGGGCCCAAGGGCGTGTGCGGGGACCCTGGGCCGGGACGGCGGGGGCGCCAGCGGGGAGGGACGGGATGTGCGGACTGAGGGCGCCACAGGACACTGGGCTGAGGGCCAGAGAGGGCGACTGGACTAAGGGTCGCCAGCCGGGGGAGAGGGCTAACCTGAAGTGGGGACAGGACACTGGGCAGGGGAGGGAGGAGGATTCCCAAGATAAAGGCCACCAGACTGGGGGTGCTGGCTGGGGAGAGGTGAACCCCAGGTGTCCAGGGAGAAGCCTAGATAGGTTCCTCGGTTTCCTGGTTAGCACAGTGACCTTGAAGGAGGGCTGGGGCCCTGGGGGAAAGGAGCTGGCAGGTGGCCCCTCCTTGTGGCAGCCTGAGAGGCTCCTCAGGGAGAGAAGGGACACACCTACCCCCCAGGGCAGAGGCTAGGTCCTTCTGAGCTGGTAAGATCTTCTCCTTATATGGGCAGACAGGGCAGAGTCCATTGCCCGGGACCCTCCAGCTAAGGCCTTACTTGAAGTGGGCGGGCTCTGACATCCCAAACCTCTCAGTGGGAGCTAGAGCCCACCAGCCTTTTGCTGACCAGTGCTTGTGCTTCTCTGCCCCATTCTATGGATTGAGAAGTGAAGGCGTGGAGGGTGGTCTAGGATTGCAGCCACAGTCCCCCCTTGAAGCTGGTGCCCCCTCCAGACACATGCTTGGCCCAGCATGGCGGCCCCAAGCACATCTGCACCAGACCCCGGAGCTGCAAGTGTGTCCTCTGCTCTGCAGACACCTACTGATGAGAATCGGAACTCGCCAGGGCACCCAGTAGTAGAGGACAAGCGGGCTGGGCCGGCCACATGCAAAGCCACAACCTGGAGGATCTCACGACAGGGAGCAAAAGTAAGAGGCTCCTGAAAAACAAGATGAGAACCAGGACACCCTTCTTCACAGTACAGGAGAGGGAGGGTGGCTTCTTAAATGACAGAAGGAATGCCCAGGAGGAGTAAAGAAAAGACACACACCTAGTCATGTCAGAGTGACATTCTGGAATTCCAAGGATAAAGAGATGAGCTCAACAACCTTCCGGGAAGAAGGGTCTTCTTTAATCAGACTGAATCTGATTGTCACTTGGCAAAGAAGCAGTTGTCAAAATTCTAAGAATTGAACCAAGAATTCCATATATAGTGAAACTCATTCATGACACAGCAAAAATAAAGGTGTCTTCACAGTCTGTAAACATCGAAGTTTACTGCATACAAAGTCTCTAGAAAAATGCTGAAAGATAGACTAAGGCAAAATGAAAAGTATCCAAGAGTAAGACATGGATGCCAGCAAAGAAAATCAAATAACAACTTGAGAGAAAATCCTGGATGAGCCCAATACGGCATATGGCAAGGGGAGGTGAGAGCAGGAAAGAAAAAGCACACTAAAGTTCTTGTACTATTAGAGGATTTTAAAATTGTTAGAAAGAAGTTGGGGGAAAACTGAAGAAAAAGCAGAAAACAGAAAAAGATAAATGCATGATAAATAAGGACTATAATGTGAAATGACAGGAAGAAATTCAAGCATTTGCATAATCACAAACACAACTGAATTAAATTCATCTATTAAAAGAGACTCTCAAAATGGCATATATCATTACTATTTACAAAAAAAAAAAGATCTAAAAATGTCACAGAGAGATTGAAAATAAAAGGATGGAAACTTTTGTTCCTCATGAGACTGTAAAGAAGATGGACAAACACCTACACTGGAAGATATCTGCAACATGTATACCTTGCAAATGATTAGTGTCCAGAATCCTTTCAAATCCATCAGAAAAAGACAAGCCAATAGAATGATGGGCCAAGTCCATACCCGGGCTCTTTGTAGAAAAGAACATGGAAGGGCCAGTAACCTCACCAGTAACTTTAGAAATGCAAACTAAAATCACACGAAATGAGCACAAACGTTCAAGTCAAACCCAGTGACGACAGGAAGGTGGGTCAACTGAAATACACATATTCTGCTGGCTGGAATGTCCTGCGGTACAATTATCTCGGTAATAATAAGGCATTACCCGGTAGAGCTGGACGTGTGTATCAGTTGTCTATTGCTGCGTAACAGACTACGTGCAAAACTTTGTAGCTCAAAACAGCAATAATTGTTCCTTTTGCACAGGGATCTCCTATTTGGGCAGGATTCAGCAAGCACGGCTTGTCTACTCCACACTTCCCCACCTGGGGTCTCCCTACTGGGGGCTGGAGGGCCCACATCCAAGATGGTGCACTCATGTGGCTGGTAGGCTGGTTCCAGCTGTGGACTGAGTGGGATGGTGTCCAAGTTCCAAGAGAACCAGGTGGGAACTGTATCACTTCTCATATTGTGGTCCCAGAAGTCACAAAGCATCACTTGTGGTCCAGCCTGTCCAGATTAGAGAGATGAGACACCGACCTCTGCCCTCTGTGGAAACAAGTGTCAAAGTCACATTTTAAGAGGAAGGAACATGTGGTATGGGAGAAGTTGTGGCCACTTGGAGAAAATGCAAGCTGCCACATGTGCACACCGATTCCCAGCTCTAGGGTTAAGCTGATACGTACTCCTAGATCCATTCCATCCCTGAACATAACACCAAAGAAACCTGTACTGGTTCATACGGAGACGTGCATCAGTGTTCAAGACAGCAGTGTTTGTTTTTGTTTGTTTGTTTGTTTTAAGATTTTATTTATTTGACAGAGATAGAGACAGCCAGCGAGAGAGGGAACACAAGCAGGGGGAGTGGGAGAGGAAGAAGCAGGCTCATAGCAGAGGAGCCTGATGTGGGGCTCGATCCCACAACGCCGGGACCACGCCCTGAGCCGAAGCTAGACGCTTAACCGCTGTGCCACCCAGGCGCCCCAAGACAGCAGTGTTTTTAATAGCAGAATGCTGAGAGGAAAAAATACTTTCAATGTCTTTGGACAATAAAATGAATAAAGTGAGGTGCATCCATACAACGGTTGGATAACACACAACAGCTGAAATGAATGGTTGTACCACTTGGAGCCATGTGGCCGAATCTTAGACACAATACTGAACGGCAGTAACTCAAGACTGTAATATAAAGCATGATTCCATGTACACTCAACAGAGTGAGCTAGGAAATACATGTGTAAGTATGTACACACACCTCGTATCTTTTTTTTGATATCTGTTAATAAAGCTTAAGCTCATACAGACGGCTCCAATTCCGATCCAACAGATCTCATTCTACCCTCTCTCTGTAGAACTCTTGAAACAGTAGAAAGCCTCTGTGCATTCACCTGGTAGCTCGCTCAGTCTCCACTGTGTGTTGAGGCTGTACCAGCCAGAAAGTTGACCCAAGATCTCAACCACCACCCCGTACCCCGCCTCCATTAAGAAGTACCTCCAAAAGATGTCCAGATGAGAGCTTGGGCCTGACAGAGGCAAGGAGAGGGCATCGGTGTTCTTTTGTCATGTTCTATTTTTCTAGCAGAAGTCAGATGAAGTCCTTTTTCTTTGTGTTTGATCTAGCTCTAACCTTTGATCTAGTATATTGTGCTTCCATAAACAAACACAACATTCTTTAAATGGTATTCTCACTTCAGAATTCAGGGGAAAAAATCATTTTTGTTGACTCTTTTAATAGAAATTTAGTTATTTGCAGAGTTTCAATAGAAATCAGTCCTCTTTTTTACCAAAATAGAATCAGAGAAATTGTGCAACCAAGACCTGATGTGGGTGTCACATTTGAGACTACATTCAGTGTGACCCACCCACCTTAGGAACGAGGGTTGTAGCATCTGTGTTGAATCAATGCCCACAGAGCCCTCAGACCCACCCTATTCAGGTACCTGTCCCGTGGTATGCCCGACCTTCGTCCTACAAGCAGTAAGGAAGCAAGAACTGTGCCAGGCACCATGGTCCTTGAGAAGAGAGGGACGTACCCACCTGTACAGGTGCTGCAAAGAAATCAGAGGGAGGTTAGTTTGGTTCTGTTTCCTAATTAGGAATAAAAGAGCAAATGAAAGAAATCTCAGGCATAAGAGAGGCTCAACCCCACATTCCTTATGATGACATCTCCAAACAGAAGTTGATTTTCTGGACTTGATCATTGGGTAGTACCACATGACTCAGATGGGCCAGCCCAACAAGGAGGCTCATACAGGTTAATTACCACTTCTACAGCACCTTTGTAGATGAATCAGTTCCCAACATAGGAAGACCCAGCTTTCTGCGGTCAAGAATAACCTTTGTAGATAATTTATCATCATAAGGAGGGGTTGATAAAAATTTTCCAAAACTTAAGAATGCGTCAAAGGGGGCACCTGGGTGGCTCAGTCGGTTAAGTCCCAACCCTTCATTTCAGCTCAGGTCATGATCTCAGGGTTGTGAGATCGAGCCCCGTGTTGGGCTCTGTGCTCAGCCCAGGAATCTGCTTGTCCCTCTCTCTCTTTTCTCCTCCCCACCCCCCCCCCATGCTCACACTCTCTTCCCCTCTTTCTCAAATAAATAGAATCTTAAAAAAAAAAAAAAAAGAATGGGTAAAGGGATGGTAGTGGGTCCTTTGGTAGGAGGCTAAATATTATCTAGCAGACCTGCCAAGAGGATATTTTTTATTCTCAAGAGTGTGCACCTGTTTCACTGCTATTTACTATTGATTATTATTTTTTTTTACAAATCATTAAGGGTAGACTTCAACTTGTAGGAAACAGCTAGATAAAATGACCCCTGTCTGATAGCAATGCACATGAATTTTGTCCAGTAGTAAGTGACAGAAATTATTTCTGTCTGGTTAAAGAAATTACAATTGGAAGAGGTTGCCATTTTATGGCCCTGTAGATCATTACCCAGTTTTAATCTAAATTACCAGGCTTGCTCAAGCAAGCTTGTCTTCAGCCACCACCAATACTCCCTTCAGTCTTCAGTCTTTTTTAAGATTTTATTCATTTGAGAGAGAGCGCACAAACAGACGAGGGAGAAGCAGACTCCCCACTGAGCAGGGAGCCTAACATGGGGCTTGATCCCAGGACCCGGGATCATGAACTGAGCCAAAAGCAGATGCTTCACCAACTGAGCCATCCAGGTGCCCCATCTTTGGTCTTTTGAACCAACCTTACCATCAAGCTGGTTTCCTCGTAATTATTTAAATAAGTCTTGGACACATCCTCACTTTAGAGCTATAGAGTCATATTTTTAACTTTTTGATAATAATGTCTTGATAGTTCCTACATCTAGCTGCCTCTCAGCATCCCTGTACAATGTCTAATAGGCATCTCAAACTCTACATGCCTGATACTCAGCTCCTGGCCTTCATCCCCAAACCTCTCTTCTGTTGCCTTCCTCATCTGTTATGTGTTGAATTGTGTCCCCCAAAATATGTTGACATCTTAATCCCCAGTAGCTGTGAATTGGATCTCACGTGGAAATAGGTCTTTACAGATGGTCAAGATAAGATGAGGTCCTTGGGGTGGGTCCTTATCCCACAACTGGTGTCCAGGGAAATTTAGGCACGGACACACAGACCACGAGCAGTCCACGTGGACGGAAGCAGAGATTGGAGGGATGCAGGTACAAGCCCAAGGAAAGCTCTCCGCCAGAAGCTGGCAGAGACAGGAGATGACCCTGCCTTACGGGTTTCAGAGGGAGTGCTGGCCTCTAAGCTATGAGACAATACATTTCTGTTATTTTAAGTCACCCAGTTTGTGGCCAGTTTGTTATGGCAGCCGTAGGGTACTAATCCACCTTTTCAGTAAATGGTAACTTCATGTTTCCTGGGTAAGCCCATCAGATCCATCAGCAAATCTTTTTGGCTCCCCCTTCAAACTGTGTCCAGCCCTGTGTCACCAGTTCCTCTGCTACTACCCCAGAGCCAGTCACTATTATCTCACACCTAGATTATCTCAGTATCTTGACTAGTCTCTGTTTCACCTGGGAAACTGTATACTTTTTCTCGACACAGCAGCCCAAATGATACTGCCACTTCTGGGCTCAGAACCTTCCAGTGGCTCCCCGTCTCTCTCAGAATAAAAGCCAAAGTCCTCAACGTAACAACGAAAAAACAAACAACCAGATTAAAAATGGGTAAAGGACTTGAATAGACAAAAAGACATACAAATGACCAATAAGCAAATGAGAAGATGTACAGCACATTTATCATTTGGGACACGCAAATCAAAGCACAAAGAGATAGCACTTCACACCCACTAGGGTGGCTGGGATCAAAACGTCAGATCGTAACAAGTGTTGGTGAGGATGTGGGGACGATGTTGCTGGAGGGAATGTAAAAAGGTGCAGCTGCTTTGGAAGACAGTTGGACAGTTTCCCAAAGTGTTAAACATAGAGTTACCATATGACCCAGAAATTCCGCTCCTGGTTATATACCCAAAGGAAATTAAAACACATGTCCACACAGAAACTTGTTCATGAAGATTCGTAGCAGATGATTTGTGATAGTTAATAAGTGAAGATAAACCAATGTCCATCGACTCATGAATAGCGAGTGCGACATATCCATGAATGGAACAAAAAGGGATGAAGTGCTGAAATGTACTACATGGAAGAGTCTAGAAAACATTATGCAAAGGGAAAGATGCCAATAGGCCACATACTGACTGATCCCGCGTATATGAAATGTCCACAATAGGCAAATCTACAGACACAGAAAACGCCTCAGGGAAGGGAGAAATGGAGACATACTTCTAATGGGTATGGGACTTCTCTGGGGATGATGATGTTCTAAAATTGACTGTGGTGAGGGCTTCACAACCCTGTGCCTATACTAAAAACCACTGAGTCGTACATTTAACATGAGTGGAATTGTATAGTATGTGAATGACATCTTAAGAAAGTTGTTGTAAAAATATATTGAAGAAATAATCACGTAAGTAAAAATAAAAAATAACACGAGAGACTTCTGGTTTAGAGTAGATGATGTGGACTCCTCTCTCCCTGCTCATCCAACTTTTAAAACCAGGAAACAATACAGCAGACAATTATAGAAAAATGGAGGGAGTCTGGCTGGGGACCCAGGATTGAGGAATAGCACAGAAGCCTGGAGTCTCCCATGCCCTACTCAGCAGAAGGCCGTCCAGGTCCAGCATCTCCAGACCAACCAGTGGCAGAAAGCAGCCCAGGCCCACCCTCTCCCCGCCCTCCCCCCAGCAGCTGAGGGGAGCCCAACTATCCTCCCCTGGGGGAACTGGCAGAGATTAGGAAGTACTCTCCATCCCACAGAACCATCCTTTCGCACAGCCACCTACCAGCTCTGCGGAGCCTAGGGAATCACCTCCATCCCCATAGACAGCACCAGCAGAATTAAGTGGGAGCTTCAGTGGTACCAGATGAAAAAAATAGACCAGAGTAGGAATGCAAGGGCTCTAAGAACTAAATTTCCTTTGGAACCACAACCCACAACAGTGGGCCAGGATGTTCTACACCCAAACAGGATGAATGCCTGCTGAAATAGAAGGTTTAAATGGGATTCAGAGTCTCCTAACATAATATCCAAGCTGTTTAGATTACAATTTTAAAAATCACTTGTCATACCAAGAACCAGGAAATTCATACTTGAAATAAGAAAAAATAATCCACAAATGCCAACACAGAGATGAATCAGATGTTGGAATTACCTGATGGGGACTGTAAAGCAGCCATCACAAAAATGCTTCGACAACTAATTATAAATTACCTTAAAACACATGAGAAAATAGAAATTCTTAGAAACAAACAAAAAAACAAATGGAAGTTACAGGACTGAAAAATACACCAAAGTAAGAAACTCACTGTACAGAGGTTCAACAGCGTAATGAATATGACAGAAGAAAGAATCCATGAACCAGAAGATACAACAACAGAAATTACCCAATCGGAGCGATAGAGAGAAAAGAGGTTGAAGAAAAAATAACAAAGCCCCAGGAACACATGGGACTATAAAAAAAAAAAATCTAACATTTGTATCATTGGACCCCAGAAAGAGAAGAAAGGGTCTGAAGCTGAAACAATATTTGAAGAGCTAATGGCAGAAACTTCCCAAATTTGGCACATTCCAGTAGCTGGGCAAATCTCAAGATAAACTCAAAGAAATCTGTGCCATACACAATAATTAAATTTCTGAAAACTAACAGCAATGAAAAAATCTTGAAAGCAGAGAGAAACAGCACATTGCCTATAAGAGTAGAACAATGGGAATAACGGTGGGTTTCTCTCGGAAACCACAGAGGCTGGAGGAAGTGGCACATTTCTCAAGTGCTGAGAGGAAAGAGCTCTAGATTATGAGTTCTGACTCAGGTGAAAACATGCTTCAGGAATGAAAGTGAAATAAAAACATTCTCAGACAACGAAAACCAAAAGAACTTAAGCCCTGCAGAACTACCCTTAAAGAACACATAAAGGAAATTCTCCAAAGAGAAAAGAAATGAAAACAGAAGGCTTAGAACTTCAGGGAGGAAAGAAAAGCAAAGGAGTGAGCGAAACAGAGGTGAGTGTAGTGGATCATCCTTCTCGTGAGTTTCTTAAATTATATGGCATGGCTGACACAAAACTTGTGACTGTCTGATGTGGCACTAAGTTTATATAGGAAATAACGTAAACGATTGTATATGTTTTTAAGTGGGGGTGGTAAAGGGAGCTACGTGGAAGTGAGGTTTCTATGCTTCACTCCAAGTGCTAAAGTGGAGGCAGTGGCCTGTGTGCTATAATACTAAGAGAGCCCCTGAGAAAGCTACACAAACCGTTATGCTCAAAAACACATAAAAAAAACTGAAGCAGAATTCTAAACAACGTTCAGGTATCCCGCAGGAAGATAGGAAAAGAGAAAGAGATGAATAGGAAAGAGAGGGAATAAACAGAAAACAAATAATAAAATGGCTGACTTAAGCCCTGATATATGAAAAAAATAACATAAATGGTCTAAGTATACTGATTAAAACACACAGATTGTCAGAATGGATTAAAAAAATACAGCCCCCCTGGGATGCCTGGCTGGCTCAGTCAGTTGAGCATGCAACTCTCAATCTCAGGGTCATGAGTTCAAGCCCCATGTTGGTCATGGATCCTACTTAAAAAAAAATACAACCCAACTATGTGCTGTCTCCAGGAAACTCACTTCAAACATAATGACGTATCGGTTAAAAATAAAAGAATGCAAAAAGATATATAACACAAATATTAGTAAACATGTAGGAGTGGCCATGGTACATTATTTATTAAGCACTACAATATATACAGTATGCTATGTTATCATTTATTATACTATATATTAAAGTTGGATAAACTAGACTTGAGAGCAAAGAAAATTACTAGGAACAAAAAGGAACATTACATAAGATAAAGGGACCGATCCGTCTGGAAGACACAGTGATCTTAAATGTGTATGCATCAAACAACAGAGTTTAAAAATACATAAAGCGAAACATTACAGAGTTAAAAGGAGGAAAATGCACCTAAAATTACAAAAAACAAAATTACAGTCACGGACTTGCACACCCTACTCCCGGCAACTGATAGAACTAGGAGACAGAAAGTCAACAAAGATGGAGAACTCTATGCCACCAGAGACCAATGGGATCTAAACATTCATATGGCACTCCACCGAACAACGACAGAATACACATCCTTTTCGAGCACTCATGCAATATTAACCAAGCTAGACCACATCCTGGGTCACAAAACAAACCTCAACAAATTTAAAAGAATTTAAATCATACAGAGTATGTTCTCTAATTATAACAGAATCAAACTAGAAATCAACAGCAGAAAGACCACAGGAAAATTTCCAAATACTTGGAAACTAAACAGCAAACTTCTAAATAATCCATGTGTCAAAGAGGAAAGCTTAAGGGAATTCAAAAATATTGAACTGAGGGGCGCCTGGGTGGCTCAGTCGGTTGAGCACCCAACTCTTGATTTTGGCTCAGCTCGGGATCTCGGGGTCGTGGGATCGAGCCCTGCGTCAGGCTCCGTGCTCAGTGGGGAGTCTGCTTGAGAATCTCTCTTCCTCTGCCCCTCCCCCACCCTCTCTCCTTCTCTCTCTCTCTCTAAAATAAATAAATAAATTCTTTTTAAAAATATTGAACTGAAAAAAATGAAAATACAGTATATCAACATTTCTGGGACCTAACAAAAGCAGTGCTAAGAGGGATACCTATAGCACTAAATCCATATCTGAGAAAAGAGGAAAATTCTCAAATCAATAATCTAAACTCCCACCTTAAGTACCTACCAAAAAAAAAAAAAAAAAGAGTAAAATAAGCCCAGAGCAAGAAGAAGAAAGAAATATAAGAGTAGAAATCAATGAAATTGCCCCTCCCCCTGCTTGTGTGCGCGGGCGCCCGCTCTCTCTCTCTCAAGTAGATATATAAAATCTTAAAAAAAAAAAAAAAAGCGCGCCTGGGTGGCTCAGTCGGTTGAGCGTCTGCCTTCAGCTCGGGTTGTGGTCCTGCAATCCTGGGATCGAGCTCCCATCGGGCTCCCTGCTCGGTGGGGAGTCTGCTTCTCCCTCTCCCTCTGTCCCTCCCCCTGCTCGTGTGCGCGAGCACTCTCTCTCTCTGTCAAATAAATAAATAAAATATTTTTTAAAAAAGAAACCGATGAAATTGGAAATTGAAAATCAAGAGAAAAAGAAAAAGCTAGTTCTTTGAAAAGGTCCAGAAAGTTGGCAAACCTCACACAAGACGGACAAAGAAGGAAGAGAGAGAAGACAATTACATCAAGAATGAAACAGGAGGCATCAAAAGGGTATTAAGAGGACTGTGATGGTTAATCTCATGTGTCAACTTGGCTGGGCTACGGTGCCCAGGTATTTAATCAAATGTTATTCTGGCTGTTTCTGTGAGGGTGTTTTTGATGACGGTCACATTTAAATCAGCGGACTTTGAGTAAACCAGATTGCCCTGATAACGTAGGTGGGCCTCATCCAATCAGTTGAAGGCCTGAACAGCACAAAAGGCAGACCTCCCCCAAGCAAGGGGGAGTTCTCCCGCAGACTGCCTTCTGACTTCATCTGCAACATCAGCTCTTCTTGCTTCTACCACAACTATTAGCAATCGACACAAGGACACTGAAATTAAAAACACAACCATTTACAATTATTCAAAATCCAGTGAAACACTAAGAGTAATCTAAAGAGCGTGTATGGACCTTGTATGCTGCAAATGACAAAATGCTGATGAAAGAAGTCAAAGACCTAAATGAATGTGGAGATACACCATGTTCATGGTTAGAAAACTCAAAATAGTAAAAATGCCAGTTCTCTCCAAATTGATATACGAGTTTACCACAATGCCTATCGAAATACCAGCAAGAGTTTTCTTAGATACAGACAAGATTATTCTAAACCGTATATGAGATGGCAAAGGAACAATTCTAGCTGTAACAGTTTTGAAAAGGAGAGGAAAGTGGTAGGAACTGGTCTACCTGATTTCAAGAACTTATAGCTACAGTAATCAAGTCTGTGTGGTTTTAGCGGAGGGAGAGAAGCGCAGATCAATGGAAAATAATAGAGACCTTGTAAATAGACCCACAAAAACATGTCCAACTGATTCCTGACAAACGCAGAAGCATTTCAGCGGAGGAAGGATAGCCTTTTCAACAAATCACACTGGAGCGATTAGACACCCAAAGGCAAGAAAGACAGGAGGAGGAGACGGAGGAAAGGGGGAGTTGACAGGGGGAGGTAAGAGGGGGAGGGGAGGGAGGAGAAGGAGGGGGAGAAGAAACTCAACCTGAGGGTTTCACACCTTATACAAAACTTAACTTGAAATGGATCACGGACTTAAAACTATAATGCTTTTAGAGAAAAATAGGAGAAAATCTTTGGGATCTAGGGCTAGGCAAAAAGTCCTTGACACCAAAGACACAAGCATAAAAGAAAATATTGCTAAACTAGACCTCATGAACATCAGACACCTCTGCTCAGACTGAGCCTTGGAGAGCACGGAGAGACAAGCCGCGGACCGGGAGGAAGGGTTTGCAAACCACCTGTCTGACGAAGGGCTGAGAGACAGAATATATACACGCTCAAAAAAGTAAGTCGTCCACGTAAAACCCTGCCACAGACAGGAAGAGACATTCCAAGCAAGAGCATATGCAAAGATGCCCAGGGCCTTAGGCAGCAGGGAAATGCAAACTAGGTGTCAAAGGTCAAAGGTGGTGAGCCCGGGAACAGGAACGCTGGTGAGGATGTGGAGACACTGGAACACTCGCTTGCCGTCGGGGGATGCAAAGGGTGCGGCCACTCTGGAAAACAGCTTGGCAGTTGCTCTGAAAACGAAACACGCAGCCGGCACAAGACCTAGTTGTGCTCCTGCCCGATTATCCCAGAGAAACGAGGACTTCTGTTCACACCGAAAGCTGCACACAAGTATTCATAGCATCTCTCGTAGTAAATGGACCAAATCCGGAATAACCAGATGTCCTCCAGCAGGTGAGAAGGGAAACACGGCGCGCGCCACCCACGGCGGAGCACCGCTCACAGCGCGGAGGGACAAGCCACAGACACCCAGCAGCTGGGCCGCATCTCCGGCGGGTTACGCTGAGCAAAAGAGCGCAGCCCAGCAGGTTACTCGCCACGTGGTTCCCTTTGTGCAACACTAAGATGACACAATTTTAGGAATAGCACAGGGCAGGGCAGGGGCAGGAGGGAGGTGGCCGTGGTTCCGAAAGGCGGGCAGGAGCAATCCGTGTTGGAACTCCTCAGCCTTCACTGTGGATCCACGAAACAGCTTGGGCGCAAAGAACATGTAGAATCAGGGGCGCCTGGGTGGCTCCGTTGGTTAAGCGTCTGACTCATGATGTCAGCTCAGGTCTTGATCCCAGCGTCTGAGTTCAAGCCCCATGTTGGGCTCTGTGCTGGATGTGGAGCCTACTTTAAAAAAAAAAAACTTTTTTTTTAATGTGCAGAGTTTAATACATGCACTAGGACAAGTAAAACTGGGGAACCTCGGGGCGCCTGGGTAGCGCAGTCGTTAAAGCGTCTGCCTTCGGCTCAGGGCGTGATCCTCGTAATCCCGGATCGAGTCCCACATCAGGCTCTTCCGCTATGAGCCTGCTTCTTCCTCTCCCACTCCCCCTGCTGTGTTCCCTCTCTCGCTGGCTGTCTCTCTGTCACATAAATAAATAAAATCTTAAAAAAAAAAAAAAAAAAAACTGGGGAACCTGGAGCGACATCAGTGAACTGTATCAGCGTCCATACCCTGCCTGTGATTCTCCTACTATCATTTTGTTTAGTTATTTTTAAAGATTTTATTTATGTATTTGAGAGGGGGGAAGGGAGAGGGAGAGAATCTTAGACTCTGCGCTGAGCGCGGAGCCTCATGCAAGACTCGATCCCACGCGGGACCCTGAGATCACGACCTGAGCCTAACACCGAGAGTTGGACACCCAGCCAACTGAGCCACCCAGGCGCCCCTCCTACTATCATTTTAAAAAACGTTGGTGACCTTCGGGCATAACTAACATGCACAGGGATCCTTCCGCGTCTTTTCTTGGCATCGCATATGAGTCTATAATTACCTCCGTACAATTTTCAGTTGAAAACACTCCTCTGCTAAGAATGTTTTCTGAAGAAATAACCCGAGGGACCTGCCAGGGCATCAGAGCAGGTGGGCTTCTCGGAGAAGGGCTCCCGGCGGGGCGCCTCGCCGGGCTGTGCGCTCGCCCGCACCGTGCGGTCGGTACCAGCAGCCGTCGGAAACGCGCCTGCGCGGCAGCATCTGTGGTCTGAACACAGGTGAATCGTACTTGGTCACGTGAAAACAGTAGCTTAGAAAAGAGTACACACAGTAAAGTCTTTTCTGTTTTGTAATCTGCGAGCTTGTATATAAAACACACCTAATTTGTTTTCCAGGTCATCCTTTGGGGCGGGAGTGTAGATAGGTCTCCATTTTCCTTTCCTTTGGTGTTGGCTGGACTGTCTGTGGCCAAGGGCATTCCTGTTATGATTATGGTTTCTAGATGAACTACAGCATACCCAGTTAAATTTTAAACTCAGATAATTTTGTCGTATGAAGATGTCCCCTGCAATATTTGTACTTTTACTTGCCAAATCTGGCAATCCTAGTTATGACCGTGAACTCCAAAGCCATTTCCACCTTGGAAAATAAAATGGAACCCGTGGCAGCAGGCTCCTCCGTGCAGGAAGGCCAGGGCCAGCGTGCGTCCGCCTGACCCCTCTGCACCACTTGCGGCCTGCTCTCACCTGGGCACCCCCCCCTTCTCACCAACGGTGCTTCCCAGGTTTTGGCGGCTCCATTCAGCATCAGACACTGCTGCTCCCCCTGGGATCATCAGGTCACCATCCGTCTTCGTCCCTGGCCCTTTGCCCACTCCAACCCTCAAGACCCTTCTGAAACCTGGCCCCTCCTTGCTCGACTTACCTTCCACACCGTCACTGGTGCCTGTCCCAGGGCTTTGGTGCCTGAGGTTTTCTGTGAGCACCCTCCAAGGACCCCAGCCCAGGCACCAGGCCCCTCGTCCCCCCAATGTGCTGAGGCTCGTCCGGCCAGGCACTGCTGTCAGTGTTCCCCGAGGCCATTCCATCTCCGCTGAGGTCATCACGGCTTGCTAGTGCCCCACCTGTAGCTCCTGTCACCTCCAGACCCTCACCGAGTCTTGTATGTTCCTCCTCAGGCCCCCACGGTGTCTGCTGGAGACGCTGTGGTTCTCCCCATGGACCATCATCTCAGTGCCGCCCCCACCCTGAGAGGTTCTGACACAGTCAACCCCAGTTCTCCTTCAACCCCCTCTTCTCCACCCCAGAAAGGGCTAAACCCCAACGAAGCCCCCAGGGGTTGTTCCCAGCCTCTTCCTTACCCTCACTTTCTCACCAGCTGGCTGTCTCCACCCTTGCGGCCTCCACACAGACAGGCTCCACCCACCCTCCAAGCAGAGGAGCAGGTCTGGAGGTGCGGGGGCTCCGGGGGATGCTTCACACCGTCCTCATGCTCCCTCGCTACCGTCATTCCCACTTCTCCGGTGCGGAGAGGGAAGCCCCGAGGTCTCAGCAGCAGTGCTGGGGCTGGCGGCTGGCCGGTGGCCCTGGGCACGCCGGGTCGCCTGCCCTGACATCAGCTATGGGCAGCCGGTGCCAGTGTTCACTGCACACCTAGTCTGCACCAGGGAGCCGCGCACCTGGCTGTTCCTGGCCGCATCACTCCGCAGGCTGGCTGGCAGTACCCTGACACCAACGTCCCCTCCTGCACCAAGACAGTGACCATCTGGCACAGCTCTGAGGTTCCAGGGCTGTGTGGCCGGCTTTCCGGAAGCAGTGAAGTGCAGGCCCTTGCAGCTCATCTAGCCCAAAAAAGAAAGGCCGCTCCAGGCCATGAGTGCCCCAGAGAAAAACTGTGGGGCACCTCCACACGTTTACCTTAGAGGCCTGGACTTCTCTGGCCTCTCATGGTACAAGCTGGCAATGCAAATGCTACAAAAACAGAATGCCGCAGGGCACTTCCTCCCACAGGTCCTGGGGGGCTGGAGCCTCCATTCTGGGCCACACCCACCCCAGGAGGCTTGAGAGGTCCCAGGAGAGCAGCGATGGGGATACCTGGATGGGGGATATGCAGGTGGGGGATCATAGTGGGGGGGCTGCCCAGGAGGGTGGGAATTCTGGAGTCCGGAGACTTTGGATTCACCTGGGGTCAGTACCCAACTGCACCTGCCACCATTGTGTCACCTTCCCGCCACAGTCTCCCAGGAGGGTGGAAAGTGCTCATCCAAGATGTGTCACGTGAACGGACACAGCTCTTAAATAGGGCCGCCATGCATCCTGACCGGCTGAGACAGCCCGGTTTGTGCGGGTGCTCGCTTCATGGTCAGTAGCACTCCCCTTCACGCTCGGAGCGTCCCTTTCAGGCCTGCGATTACACGGCCACCCTACCTACACAATGAAATCCTTCCTGGGAGGGACCAGAGCAGGCCACACCCGGCTGACCCGCAGGCTGTGGAAGGTGCAGGAGGCAGGGTGACCTGAGAAGGGTTGCTGCCACTCTGCCAGGGGAATCGCTCATGTCCACACCTAGCCTGTGCCTGGCAGTCGTGGGGACTCAACGTATTCGGCCAACACTTAGGACGTGCGTGCTCTTCTCATGCTGGGTATGGATACATCAGGGCACATATCAGAGAAGGCCCCGCTCTCCCGAGTGTTCATTGTAGTTAGGGAGGCTGGCCCTATAAACCTCAGAGAACGATGAAACTGGGAGACAGGGGTAGGGGTGCTACCTTATAGAGAATGGTCGGTAGAGTGACATTTGGGCAAAGATCTGCACAGGTGAGGGGTGAGGCAGGCAGACAATTGAGGCAGAGCATTCCAGGTGGAGGGAACAGCCTGAGCCAAGGCCCGAGGTGCGGCACAGAGGACAGCCTAGCTGGAGCCAAATCAGCGCGGGAGGGCAGTGTGGGCCTGGTCACCACAGCTGCGAGAACTCTGGCTGTGAGGGACGCAGGGAGCGCCCGGAAGGTGTCAGTGCACAGGTGACCACAGCAGGGACCAGGCAGGAGGCTGTTGATTCATCTAGAGCAGGAGTACACAACCTTTTCTGCAAAGGGTTAGGTAGCAAATATTCCTAGCTGTTGCCCTCACGTGTCTGTTTCAAGGACCCTTCCACTTGGCCTGGATGTTGCGGAAGCTGCTGTGGCCAGTACCTGAGTGAGCGGGCGTGGCTGTGCTCCAGTAAACCCCACGAGGGCACTGACGTTTGAATTTCATATAATTTTCACATGTGATGAAATATTGTTATTTTGATTTTTTCCCAGCTATTAAAAAACGAGAAAATATTCTTAGCTCGGGGCAAATTAAAAAAAAAGAACAAACAAACCGAAAGCCACAAACACGTGGCAGGTTGGATTTGGACTGTGCCCGTAGTATCCACGCTGCCGGATAAGCTATCCACCAAGTACCCACCGCTGCTCTGGGCCAGGCAGCACTCTCGGAGGCGGACCGTCAGGGAGAACAAAAAACAAAAAAAGAACACTCTGCTGCCACTGAAATTTGATAATAAGCTAGCACGTTATAGATGTGGAAGTCCTAAGCCCCGTCTGCCTGGCTCGGTCACAGAAGTCACGCCCCTGAGGCTGGAGCAGAGCGGTGCCAGGGAGAAGGTCACGGACCGGTGGAGGGGTGCGAAGGGAGCCATGGAGGGCGCTGGGCAGGGGGGCACAGCCCGACTCACCGCAGCGGGCCAGTCTGTGAGTGAAGACGTGTGAAAACCCGCCTCGTTTTCATGCAAAATCAGCTGTAGTCTAAAACGGGGTGACAAGGAGCGGTCTCTAGGACACATTTCGTCTGCACAAGCCGGTCGGTCGACACACAAGTTCGTATCAGGAAACTGTACATTAAACGTCCAGATTCCTGCATACACTGAGGGTCCGAGTTCCCGCGTGTTCAGCAGCTGCGCCGCTGGGCGCCGTCCCCCCGGAACGCAGCTCAGGAGCCCCAGCCCACCACCCTGAGGCCTCCGGGTGCGGTCACCGCAGGGAGGGTCTTCTTCCCTCGCCCCCACAGGGTTTAAGTTTTAATCCCTGTGGTCCAGAGAACGAGGCCGCGCGTGGAAGCACCTTATCGTCTTAGACTTAAGGGCTTAAAGGCACCCAGCACGAAGCCGCAGCAGCCTCGGAGCCCCTGTGCACGAAGGAGGACACTCGCGCTGCTTCTGGGTAAGCCCGGCTCCCCGCGCTGCGCGTCCCGCGGCCGTGGGCCCCGTGGGCAGCGCGACCCCGCGCCCGCAGCAGGTGGGCTCCCCGCCCCGTCACTCCGGGGCCCCGCGGCCGGGCGGGCTGGACGCCGGGCAAGCGCGAGTGGGACGCCGCCAACGGCCGGGCCAGGGGCGCCACGGCTACCGCGCGCCCAGCCACCGCCCGCAGCCCTTTCAGGAGCCCACCCGCCAGCAACCCGGAGAAGGGGGGAGGCGGGGCCGGCGCGCCTGGACTGCGCCTGCGCGGTTGGCCCAGCCGGGCCCGGGACCAGCCCGGCGCGCGGAGATTGAGCCTGCGCGGCCGGCTTGGCCGGGCCCGGGCAAAAGGCCGGCGTGCGGAATCTGCTCCTCAGAGGCTCGTCCGCACCAGCCCGGAGGCGGGGCCCACGTGCGGGGACTGCGCCTGCGCGGTCGTCCCGGTCCGGGAGCAGGGCCGCGCCTGCGTAGTAGGCCCGGCCCGGCCCAGGGACGGAGACTGCGCCTGCGTGGTCGGCCCGGGCTCGCCCCGTCAGCCGCGCCTGGGTCTCTGGTGCCGCCCGCCCGCCCGGCCCCGCCCCCGGCCCCGCCCCGCGCCGCGCGGGGCCCTGGGAGGGGCGCAGCGTCCGGCGGCGTCGCGGGCGGCGGGCGGCGGCGGCGGCGGAGGGGCCGGCGGGGGCAGACAAAGCCGTGGCTAATGAATGGAGCGTCCGCCCGCGCCGGCCGTCGTCCGGGGCGGGCGGGCGCGCGCCCGAGCCCCGCGCCCGCGGTGAGTGCGCGGCGGGCGGCGGGGCGGGCTCTGCCTCGGCCGCGAGCTCGCGCCCCGGGCCCGGCCGTCCTGGCGCGCCGTCGGGGGTCGGGGTCGGGGCCGGCGGAGCCGGGGGGCGGGGCGAGGCGGGGTCGGGGTCGGGCCGCGGGGCCGGGAGGGTGGGGTGGGGTGGCCCGGGTCGCCGCGACATTGTGTGCGCCGGGCCGGGGGCGGCTTCAGGGGCGCGGGCGCGGCCTCCGGTGGCCTGGACCCCACCCGGACCGCCCGACTCGGCCGCGGGGCCCGCAGCGCCTGGGCCGGCCCGCTCCCCGGGGACCCCCGGCCCGTGCCCCCGCGCCCAGGCCCCCCGGCTGACAGCTGGCGCGCGGCGGGGCCGGGCAGGTCGCGCCCGAGGAGCGTTTTCCGGACGGCAGCATTCTGTTGACAAAACACCTCGAGTGGTAGAAAGTTGTGCGGCCGGCCGCCCCTCGCCGCCGCGGGCCGGGGTGCTGGGGGGCCGGGGGCCGGGGAGGCCCGGCCGGGGGTTAGGTGCTGGGGCTCCTCGAGTCTCCCCCGAGCTCTTTGCCCGCCGCCGCTCCTGCGCGCTGCCTTAGAAATTGCCTTTCGGGTTGTCTCTAGATGTGTTTGGTGTTGAGTGGTGGTTCCGGGAAGAGCGAGCCGGCGGCGTCGGTTAAATGTCTCAGGAAGCACATGCTGGTGAGGCTCGTTAGTCGTCTCTGTCCGGGTGCCGCTGTTCAGATTTCGTGGATAAGATGTGAGTCAGGTTGCGAAGTGTAACTGCACATGCTTTTCAGCCGTAGTTTTTCTAGACCCAAACTCGGTCATCTGTGTGTCTTCTTTCGTTCGCCCTTTTTCTGTGAGCCGCACCCCATTGCTGGAGGGCGTCCGGGCCCCCTGCGGCCCCTGTGCTTTCTGCCGCTGTGGGGTGACCCCCCGTGCACACGTGCACCTCTCTGGAAGCAAGTCTCTGCCAGGCTGGGCCATCAGGAGAAGCGTCTGCTGGTATTCTCTTTGTAAAGAAAAAAAGGGAAGTTATTTGTTTTGAAGTTAACTCTAACTAGATCAAGTGCATAGTTTTTTAAAAATCCACTTCAGGGTTACCTGGGTGGCTCAGATGGTTAAGAGCCTGCCTTCGCTCAGGCCGAGATCCCAGGGTCCTGGGATGGAGTCCCGCATGGGGCTCCCTGCCCAGCGAGGAGCCTGCTTGTCCCTCTGCCTCTCCCGCTCCCCCTGCCCCTCGTGCGCATGCTTTCTGTCTCTCTCTCTCTCTGTCAAATAAATAAATAAATAAATAAATAAATGTTTTTTAAAAATTCACTTCAGACTTTAATGAGGAGGGTTTGTTAAAGCAAGGGTATCCTTTGTAATTTTTTATATAGAAATATTAATATTTGTTTTGTCTATATTGTGATAAAATTAGGAGACTTGAAAGGATTTAGTTGGAGTCTTTAAAAAAATACTATGAATAAGCCAAATTTCAGTTGGTCACTAAACAAAGCTACCTTTTGAGAGAAAAGCGCACACAGGAGTTGGACTGTACTCTGAGGGCTTCCTGTGGGATGTTGGTGCAGGGACACACACCTCCCAAAACCCTAACGCAGGTCCTATCTCCCTGTCATGCTCTGCGTTTTCTCAGTACAAGATCTAGCACGATGTAAGACATATTCTGTGAATCCACAACGTTTCAGAGGACGTGGTTAATCCCCTATGTTGGAAGAAAGCTGGGACTCCGTGTACCTGACAGGTGACTACCTGACAGCCTCCCCTTCCCGCACACACTGTTCTGGTTATTTCTGATATTTTGGCCATGAAGACTCTGCTCTCCTTTAATGTCACTGTGTGCAAACAAGGAGGTTTGTAAGTAGCTCACGCTGCAGAAAGAATGTTCTAACACCTTGGAGAAAGATTTAAAGTACATTATGAGGGCAGTTGATTGAATCCTGTGTCTGTGCCGTGGAGCTGACGAGCGGTACTCACTGAGTGGAGGAACCGTGTGCATGTGCGTTTCAGGCCCTGTCCAGCATAGAGTTTGGACAGTGAGCACAACTGGGAGGTGGAGCCGTTGCAGCAGGCCGAACAGGGATCATGGGCAGTGCATGCCTTGTCTTCGCTTTGCGTTTGCAGCTTTCCTTTGCCTGGCCTTAGCTCCTTCGGTTTGTGAACTCTGGTCTGATTTCCTTCTTTGCCGGGATGATTGCCTTGTGAGGGGAGGGAAGCAGGTGCTTGATGCTGGGCACGGACGTGGCGCCAGAGCCTCGGATGGCTCTCCCTCGCCAGCATTCTGTTTCCTTCTGAGCTTCTCTGCACAAAACACAGTTTCCAGTCTGCGACTATTGTTCCTCTGATTACTCTTTGGTTTTTAAGGCACTATTTAAATCTCAGGGCTTGAGAACATGAGCTGTAGGAATCCGTTCTTATTTACGTTCTGTGTTTTAGTGAATTTAGCTGCATAAAGAGTCACGATGTGCCTCTGACCCTGGCCCTCCTGTAGCCTCTGCAGTATCGGGACTCCACAGATCTCCGGTCCATGCCCCTCCCAGGGGCTCACCCTCTTTACATCCCTGTCTTCCTGCCCTTCTCCCTCACCCCACTTTCCAGCACCCAGATGTTTCTTCATTTTGAAATGGCTCAGATCACTTCCTGTTAATTATTTGATAATGTGCTTTTGGTGGTTCAAATTCTGGAAAGCACTGCTAGGAGAAAAATAAGGCCTTTCCTTCTCATGCTCCCAATTTTGAGGCAGAGGGTCCTGGGAGACACACAGGTGCTTGACTCTGAGGATTCTGGCCTCTTGCTCTGTACCTAGCACGGTTCTACCTGCTGGGGGCAGTGGACAGCAATGGTTTTGAAAAGAAGGCCTTGCCCTCAGGCAACCTAAGCAGTGATGCTGGGGATAGACTTAAACCAGAGAAAAAGGCCCAGCGAGTGCTCCCAGGAAAAGTACAGGCAGGTGTGGGCAGAGGTGATGGGCAGTTTCTGTTTGAGAAGTATGTTTCAGGAAGACCTCTTCTCGGAGGGAGTCAAGCATGAAGGGTCTGGGGCCACAGATGGAGGCTCCAAGGAAGAAGCCTCAGTGTGGTGGAGAGGCTGGCCCCTCTGCTTGAGCCCGAGTCCCATGGGTACCCTTCGGGTCCGCAGCAGCCTTTGCTCCTGATGGGCACCTGCTCTGTAAAGGCCCCCCAGCAGCTGCACCCCAGCCCTTCCCCAGCACTCACCGCTGATAGTGGCCTGGGTTTGGGGTGGGGTGGGCTGTCCCCTGCTGGCCCACCGCTGTGCTCTCTATGCGATGGCTTCTTGATCTAGATGGGGAGGATCTGGCCCTTGGCTGTGTGGCCCTGCACCTGCTCTGTCCTGCTTCACCACCTCCACAGATGTGACCATGAGAGGCTGAGTTTTCACCCAAGGCCACTGCTAACTGATTCTCACCTTACGGTCTGCTCGCTTGCTTGTCTCGCGAGGGAGCAGTGTCAGGAGCAGTGAGCTCTTCGGGAGAGCTCTGGTGACTTTGTTGCAGAGGCCATATTCCACATCCTGTAAGTAAAAGGACGCTTTAAAAACTCTTGGTAGCTTCCAGCCACAGCAGCAGTTTGAGACCTGTCCCTCATAGGACTGCCCCGGTCCCCGTGGAAAAAGGTAGGCAGCAAGGGTGCTGGTGTTGGGTTAGGGGACACAAAGAACGAGTGAACAGAACCACCCAAATAGCCCTGGTCTGTGACCCAGAACATTTCAGGGACAGAACAGGGACCAGCTGACCTTAACATGGTCTGTTTGCTTGCTTTGGAATGTGCTTTGTTTCCAAGGTAGCCTTATCACGATTTCTGACCACATCTCGTGGAAAGGGCTCTGGTTCTGGGTTTCTGAAGTTTAACCCTTAGAAGCTGTCCCTGGCTCTTGGCTCTGCCTCCCATCTCTGCATAGCTGGTATTGGATTATAGTTTTTCTTTGTGTGAGCACAGTGACTTTGAGGCACTTGATGCTCTTGCCACCCCTAGAATGCGTTAGTTATGGTGACACACGCTCAGAATATGTGAAAGGTACTCTCAGACATAGACCAGATCTGAATTTATGACCTTGGTGGGAAGACTGTTGTCTCCAAGTGTGAACCAGGCAGGGGTATCGCTGTGGCTCATTGATTCATCGAGAGGGTGTGAACCCTGAGTTGGACGCAGCTGTGCTTCAGTGTTTTGAAGGTTCTATCATGATGTTTCCGACTTAACAGAGAACACTTGTGAGAGTGTAGCCGTGACTGCTACCTTCTGCCCATCTGGTGCTTGCCAAACTTTTCCAAAGGAAATTGCAGCTATCCCAGCATGTCACCCCTAAATGTCCTTTTCTCCAAAGAGGCAGAAAGGGACTCTTCTTATTGGACCCGCACACCATCACTGAAACCACATCTAGGACAGGGGACAGTAATCTCTTTGCATCCCCCCGGGCCAGTCCCTGCCTCCATCCCCCCACTTGCCCCCAGTCATCTTCGGTAGCTGATTTCTCCAAACCAGAATCGAGTCTAGGTCATCATTGGCCATTATGTCTCTTTAGTTCTTCGGGGAGAAAACGTCGCCCACCCTGGTGGTTTTCCGTGACATTGACGTTTTGAAGAGACTAGACAAGTTGTGTTGCGTCTGCCTAGTGTTCCGGATCTGTTTTGTGCTGTGTCGTTTTACTTGTTCCTCTGCTTCCCGTGCTTCCCCGTGTGCTGTGATCTGGTGGCAAGAGGCTCAGTTGGAGTCAGGCACGTTTTCATGAAGGCGATGCTGTGTGCTTCCTGCCGCACCATTCTGGGGGCTGTCCTCGTACTGATGCCAGCTTCCCCGTGTTCTGTATTTTATCTGCGTCCCCTCATCTGGGTGTCCTGAGACGAAAGGACAAATGCTGGACCCTCCCCCTTTGTCACCACTCATCAGGGGAGCAGTACTCATGACATTTAGCTTCACTGTGGTAAATGCTTCTGTTTTTCCTTTTTCTGTCTTGAAAATCAGTGCGGAGTAATGGATTTTTATGTATTCATTGTATTAGGGTCTATTCAGATCTTCTGTTTGTGTTTGGGCGTTCACATGGTTGTAGCTGAGCAGCTAGGCGCCCCGCTGCGCCAGCTCCTGGTCCTCCCGCGGCGTCAGCATCGTTCTGAGAGCGCTTCTGGCCCCTAGCCCTCCCTTCCCGACCTGCCAGCAGGGATTGCTCCAAAGTGCTGCGGTCCCTTTCCGTGCAGAAAAGTGTTGGTGTGTGCACTGTGTTTGCATATTGTCACGATTTTAAGCACCTATCTGATGGACAGAACTGGGAAATGTTTTTTTAAGACATGGTGAGTTCATACTGATATTTTCAGTACGAAATTATATGGTTTTACTTAATTTCTTTGATTTTTAAAATTTATCCTTATCCTGAAAATCTTGATTCTTAATGTATTGGCATAATTACTTATTTTATGCTCAAGTATACATAAAACAGGGTGTAAAATTAGTATATTGTGTTACTACTACTAATGGGACTCCTTAGCAGAGTTTAAGGTGTTTTGGTATTTGTCTGTTTGTCTTTAAGGTTTTATTTTTAAGTAGTCTCTATACCCACCAAGGGGCTCGAACGCATGACCCTGAGATCAGGAGTTGCACGCTCCACCGGCTGAGCCACCCTGGTGCCCCTTGGGTGCTTTTGTTTTTAAGTTCCTTTTGTTCTTGGTACATATTATGTTGAGGATTAAGTGCTGTGTTTGAGAACAAGCCTCTTGATGAATGTTCTTTTGTCTGTGGTTGTGTTGTCCATTTGATATACAGGTAGGTTTTTTTGTTTCAGATTTGGAATTTTTAAATTTTATTTTTATGTTCAAAATCGTTACATGGCTCAAAAGTCAAAAATCATATGAAAGATATCAGAAATTTCACATCCCTGTTTCCTCCACTCTTTATAGGCAAGCAACTGTTTTTGTTTCTGGTTTTCCTGCAAAAATCTTGGGTTTCCTCTCTCGTCTGTCATAAAAGGTAGCAAGTACTGTTCACACTGTGTGTATCTCCCTTCTTTATTCACCATGTCTGTGACTGTAGCGGCCCTTCCTGACGGGCGTGGAGTGGTTTTCCAGCTTGGCCTGGGGAGTGTGACGGTGTGTGTGTGATGACTGGGGCACGTGTTGTTTTGTACTTGATGAGCTCTATCTTGGGGGTCTGGTCCTAGTTGTGGGATTGCTGGGTCCAGGGATATGATTGTAGGAGGTGTTTTCATGTGTGTCGCGTGCCCCGCCGCCCCCCGCCGCGTGTGTCGTCCCATGAGTGCTTCTTACAGCCTCGCGGACGGAGAATGTTTCCCAGCTCTGGGTCGTTGGCAGTCTGACCCAGTGAGATCAATTCTTGGAGTAGTGTTTCTTTAATATGCTTTAACTTGGATGTGAAAAGGGAAAATATACTTTACTACATCGGAAATGCTTGGTAGCCGAAGGGTTTGACATCGTGAAATAGATGGCTGTGTTAGAAGGTCACCGAGTGTGAGCGGCTACGGGCGGGAGCCGGGCCGCTGTGCCTCTGAGCGCCGTCTCTGCTCCTGCCCTCCGCATCGGAGTAGTCGGAAAGCGGTTTCTTTCATCCTTTCAATAAAAAATAACGGTAGACTCTCCAAGTGAGACCATTTCCGTGCATTTACTTTCTCTAGCCTACAGGAAGGAACCTCTGATGAGCTCCCTTTTACTTTTTGGTAGTTTTGTGTTTGAAATGAAAAGTAAATAAATTCAAGAGACTTTGGTTTTGGGTGCCTTCTTTCTGTCTCTCCTCCTCTCCCTTCCGTCTCTTGGCTCTCATCACAATTTGGGATTGCTGCGCTCCGTGTCAGAGTATGACGTTATTTCCTTCATCGCCGTAGTGCCCGGCATCCAGGTAGCCCTTGGGCTGCAGAGAGCTGGGGCCGCCTCCTGTCCTGGGGGACCCAGGCTGTGAGTAGCAGTGACGACGATTGTTCTGGAAGGATTCTGTGTTACACGTTGTCCTTGATTACCCTATTTCTGTTTGCTGGAGAATAGTCAGAGCCATGGTATAGTATAACTGCTTCCGGATGCCATCCAGATAAATCCCCTCCTGAGCTTTGGGGTAGGTGGCAAAAACCAAATTAGTCTTTACACATATGTAAAATTATCAAAACTGCCTCAGCAACATAATCCTTTTGTGGTTTGAAAACCAAAGATAACATGCTTCTTTTTTTCCTTTAATTTGTGCTGAAATAGTAGGAAAACATGATTTTCTTTAGTAGTAAACTGCTGCATTAAATGACAGTATTTTTGCTAATCATGATTATGAAATAACATGAGCAAAATTAGTCAAGCAATAGAGAAATAGATAGAATAGAAAGTGTAAGCCTTTCATGATTATTGGAGTGAAGTTTTACACACCCTTGGAGACATGTATGTGTGTGGATGCACGCTCACACCCAGGGCAGTCGGGCCGACCTCTCATCTGCCAGGAGGGCCGCCGTGGGGGCACTCCCTCCTGCTCAGGTGGGACAGAGGCATCGTGGGGCACTCACGTGTCCGCTGCCGAGAGATGCGTAGAGGATTTCCAGCTTTTAACTCTTATTTTTATTTATTTTTTTAAAAAGAGATTTTCTTTATTTATATATTTATTTATTTATTTGAGAGAGTATGCACGTGAGTGGGGTGAGGGGCAGAGGGAGAAGGACAAGCAGACTCCACACCCAGCGTGGAGCCTGACGCGGGGCTCAGTCACATGACCCTGAGATTCTGACCTGAGCCAAAATCCAGAGTGGGCCACCCGACCCACTGAGCCACCCAGGTGCCCGTGACCTTTCACTGTGCAGTAGTGCATGCATGCAGAGAAGTGCTTATCTTAGTGAATCGTGACCAGTCAAGAGATGGAAAATTGCCCCTGTGCCCCCATCCCTCCAAACCTAAAGTTCATAATTTTTGTGGCTCATACCGCTGTCCTTCATATCCGGGGGATCCCACAGCCTGTGTTCTTTAGTGTCCAGTTCCTGCTCACCGGTGTAGTTGCTGGGTACGATGGCGGTTGCTTCCTCTGTGTTACACTGCTTGGTATTCCACTGCTTGGATGTATCATAGCGTGTCAGTAGCCAGCTCTGGACCAGTACGAATACTGCCACGAACACCTTTGGACTTGTCCTTTGCCGCGTGTCTACGCGCATCTTGTTGGTGTGACCCTGTGAGTGGTCATGGATGACACCCGTTTTACCAGGTGCTAGCAAACGTGTTCCAGTGTGGCCGTACTTGTCTGTCGCAGACCGTCACCAGCATCTGGCATTATCCGGTCAGAGAGAGAGAGAGAGAGTGTGTGTGTGTAGCCATTTTACAAGGTATACGTTGCTGTGGCTTTAATTTGTATTTCCTTGACTTTTAACTTCCTTAATTTTCACGTGGCCTGATTGTCCATCTTCCCTCGGTAGATCTGTTTTGCCCTAAATCAAGGTTAAAAGGATATTTTCCCCTCTTCTTCGTTGTTCTGCTTTTAGTGTGACCGTCCATGTAGTGTGATTTGGGGGCTGGTGTGAACTAGCAGTCGAGTGTGTTTTTTCCACAGAGCGATCTCATTGTCCTGGCACCATTTCCTTAACAGATGCTCCTTCCTCACTGCTCCGCATCATCTCTGGCTTAAGAAACCAGGTGTGTGCAGACATGGTGGGTGGGTCTGTTCCTGGACTCTCCAGTCTGCGTCGGTCTGTTGGCCCCTGGACCCAACACCACGATACCCTCAGTGTAGTTTCATAAGGTGGTTTTTGTTTGTTTGTTTAAGATATATTTATTTGACAGAGAGAGAGAGCACAAGCAGGGGGAGCGGGAGAAGGAGAAGCAGGCTCCCCGCTGAGCAGGGAGCCCAATGCGGGGCTCGATCCCAGGACCCTGGTATCATGACCTGAGCTGAAGGCAGACGCGTCACTGACTGAGCCACCCAGGCGCCCCTGTTTTGTTTAGTTTTGTTTTTAAACTTTTTAAAGTCTAGCACAGACACAGAACCTGGGTGAAGTAAATGTACAGCTTGAGGGGTTATTGTAAGGCAGACATTTTTGTGACCATCGGTTGGGTCAAGAAAGAAACTTTGGCTGGCCCCAGAATCCTCCCTTGTATCCTGTCCCTGTCCTGTGTCCCTCCCTCCCTCCTCCTGACAGAAGTAACTGCTGACCTCACCATTTTGGCAGTTCCTTCCTTTTCTTCATATTTGATGGCTGAGTTGCGTACCTCGAAATAGTAGTTTTGCCTGTTTATTCAGAAGACACTAGCTCACCTCCCCGCTCCCATGGAAGTTTTTTGTGGTTGGGCTTGTGTTTCTCACAGTCTAGATTTTGCTGGTGGCGGTCCTCCCGTGTAGTGTGATCTATCCTTGGTTTCCTGTAAATGGGTACTTGGATGTAGAGGTTTGACCAGATTCTGGTTTTCAGCCTCTGGCAGGACTGCTTCACAGGGATGTTGTGTTGCTCCCTGAGGAGGCACCTAACGTCTGGTGTCTCTCTTTTTTAAAAGTAGGCTCCGTGCCCAGCGCGGAGCCCAGTACGGGGCTTGAACTCACGACCCTTGAGATCAAGACCTGAGCCGAGGTCGAGAATAGGATGCTTAACCAACGGAGACACCCCGGTGCCCCTGGTGTCTCTCTGTTTTGATGCTGGCCAAGCCAGCGACGCACAGACGCACGTGCATTAATTCATAACAGGTCACAGAGGTCACAGAGTGCAGTGTTCTGGCAGAGTCACTGCTGCTTTGTCTATGAGCTGGACTTCTAGTAAGAGGGGCCTATCATTATGATTTGGTCACCTAGCTCTACGCTTCATGTAGGACACCCAGGATAAATGCTCGGTTCTTCTCTTCATGTTTTCAAAATAATGAATCAATTTTCTATCATCCTCCAGAGGTGACCCATTGAGGATTTTATTTTAGTATTACGAACTCAGACTTAAACATATTGGATGGGGTGCCTGGGTGGCTCAGTCGTTAAGCGTCTGCCTTTGGCTCAGGGCGTGATCCCGGCGTTCTGGGATCGAGCCCCACATCGGGCTCCTCCGCTATGAGCCTGCTTCTTCCTCTCCCACTCCCCCTGCTTGTGTTCCCTCTCTCGCTGGCTGTCTCTCTCTCTGTCAAATAAATAAATAAATCTTAAAAAAATCAATAAACATATTGGATGAATTTTCCTGTCTTGTTCATGGTCCTTCCTTATGTTGAGATCGTCTCGCGTTTGAGCAGCAGCAGCCTTTATAAGCCCCCAGACACTTGTGGCACACTTCTAGCTCATTCTCCCAGGTTCCTGCTCTCTGATGTGCCAAGATGCTCCAGGCTTGTGAATTCTTCCTGCCCCAGACCTGGGATAAGCCACTCTGTCAAGAAGCCCTGGTCTTTGTTGATAGGAAATGATATTTCAGATCCACAGTCTGCACGTTAGGGACACTCATGGCTCTTGGGTTGGTGGTTGTTTCTGGGTCTGTGCAGTGGACAGAGCCAGCATGTATATTCTGATCACAGACGGCAGCCTGTTTATTTGACCTTTTTTATCTTGCATCCCTACCTCTCTCCACCAGGAACCCCAGTTCTCCAGGACGGAGGAGAGTGTTAGACCATCACTAGGTGCTCATTTGCTGTGCGTGTCGCCGCATGTGTCACTGTCTCAGACTGACCGGCAGTAGCACGACACCCATATCGTCACAGTTTGCATGAGACCTGCTCTCTGTCCTCCATAGTCCTTGCAGAGCCTAGCGTTTCTCTCCCAGAAACCCTCATCAGTCTTAGCTCTGCAAATAAATACATGCTAAGTGCTCACACTTGTCCCTGTGTTGGTGTCTCTAGACTTTCTTGGTTGAGATCTCTTCTCTCCTGGGGTTCTCAGGAAGGACTCATGGAAAATATTACCTGAATTCTTGCATGTTGATAATAGTTTTTATGTGTCCGCTGTAATTGAAAGTCAGTTTGACTTTATGTCAAATCCTCAGCTCACATTTTTTTTTCCTTTGAATACCTTAAATATTATTCTCTTGTCTTCAAGCATCAAGCATTGCTGTCAAATGCATGGTAATTTTACTTTCTTTCCTGTATCAGCGACTTTGTTTTTTGCCTGAATAGCATTCTTTTTTAGTGTTGCGAGGCATGGATTTCTCATTCAGACGGCATGCTCTATCAATATGGAGCTCCACAAGTTTTATTTCAGGAAAGGTTTTTAAGTTTTTAGTATTCTTGTCCCTGGCTTTGTCGCCTCCATTTTTGCGGGGGTGGGGAAGGGGCTCTGATTATGTGTGTGTTGGATCTTCTTTACCACCCTTTCAATTCATTTCTCTGGGGTCTTTTTTTATTCCTTCTTTTGTTTTTCATTAAAAAAATATTCCCCTCCTCTTCTGTTTCTTTTAAGTGAAATCAGTTGTGGAGTTTATTTATTCTTACGGTGCTTCTAGCTAAGTCTTTATTCTTGAAATGGTATTTTATTTCTCATATTTTCTTAGGACCCATGGTTGAAAACAACATAAATTTGGAGGTCAGGTCTGAGATGAGTCACACTGGGCTGAAATCAAGGTCTTTTTGGTAGGCTTCCTTTCTTTCTGGAGGATGCCCGCATCCTTCGGCCAGTGGGCCCCTTCCTGAGTCTTCAAAGCCAGCAACACCACATTGCATGGGCCTTTTTTTTTTTTTAAGGTTTTATTTATATGAGAGACAGCATGCAACACGCATGAGCAGGGAAGGGCAGAGGGAGAAGCAGACCCCCCCTCAAGTGTGGAGCCCAGTGTGGGGCTTGATCCCAGGACCCTGAGATCATGACTTGAGGTGAAGTTAGTCGCTTCACCGACTGCGCCACCCAGGTGCCCCAACATGGCCCTTTTTCTGAAGGTGTCACTCCCTTTCTGTCTTCTGCCTCTCCCACTACAGAGACCCTTGTGATCACACTCGGTTCCCCGCAGATAAGCCAGGATAATCTTCCTTAATTCCACAAGCAGCCTGGTTAGTAATTACTCCTTGCCATGTAACCCAGCATACTCACAGATCTGAGGGTTAAGACATGTACTTCTGAGGGGCCCACTATTCTGTCTGTCACATTTGTGTTTATATAATACTAGGGTTTTTTGTTTTGTTTGTTTTAATGTAAGGTGATATGACTTAGGCAACTTTTTCTGGCTCCATGGTGCTGCTTTCCCTGTGGTCCTCTTATACTCTGGAAAACATTGGGGCCTCCTTTGTGCATTTAGTGATCTGTAGTTCTTCCTTGCTGTTTTGTCTGGCTTTGGGATGGAGGTGATGTGGCCTCTTAGACTGAGCTGGAAAATATCCCATCCTCTTATGTTTTCAAAGAGTTCGTGGCATGTCAATAGTATTTCTTCTGTAAATGTTTGAAAAAATTCACTAGTAAAGCCATTTGGGCACACGACTTTCTTGCAGGAAGATTTTAAATCACTCATTCAATTTTTGTACTTGTTATAGGTCCATTCTGGTTTTCTAATTCTTCTCAAGTCACTCTTGGTAACTTATCACTTTCTAGGGACTTTTCCATTGTACCTGAAGTTGTTGAACTTGTTGGTACAAAGTTGTTCCCACATTTTCACGAACCTTGTCTTGTATTCTTGGCTAATCTAGGTGAGGACTTGTCGATTTGCTTGACCTTTTAAAAGAATCGACTTCCGGTGTTGTTGATATTCTGTACCACTTTTCTGTTTTTCATTTCATTCATACCAACTCTTGTCTTTATTATTGCCTCTTTTCCTGCCTTTTTTTCCAGTTTGTTTTTTAAGATGAATGCTTACTTTATCATTTTTTTTTACATGCATGGTATGATTTCAGGGTTTTTTTAAGTTTTTATTTAAATTCCAGTTAATATACAGTGTAACATTAGTTTCAGGTATACAACATAGTGAGTCAGCACTTCTGTATGATTTTAGTTTTTGGAATTTATTGAGACTTGTTTTGTGGCCTTTTATGTGCATGTGAAAAGAATGTGTGTTCTACAGTTTTGGGGTGGAGTGTTTTGAAGAAGTGCTTACATTATTGATTCAAGTTCTTCTTAATACAAGTATTGAAAGATATAAATTTCTCTCTGAGCACTTCAGCATCTTATAAATTTTGGTGGGTTATGTTACTTTCATTTGGATGAAAATATGTTGTTCTTAAGATTTTATTTATCTGACGGAGAGAGAGGAAGAGAGCACAGATTGGGGGGGGGGGCAGCAGAGGGAGAGGGAGAAGCGGGCTCCCTGCTGTGGGATTCGATCCCAGGACCCCGGGATCATGACCTGAGCTGAAGGCAGACGCTTCACCGACTGAGCCATCCAGGTGCCCCACAGATGAAAATACTTTCTAATTTCCCTTGTAATTTCTTTCTGACACATGGATTATTTAGAGATGTACTTGTATTTCCAAATATTTATTAATTTCTCAAATTCTTTTCTGTTACTGTTTAATAAGTTAACTGCATTGCAGGTGAAGGACATATTTGTATAGTCTCAGCCCTTTTAAATGTAGTAAAGCTTGTTTCCTGGCCTCGCATATGGTGCCTTTTGCGCGGGGGGCGGGGGGGCGGGTGTCGGTGCAGCCGTTGGGCAGGGTGGTGGATGGTCTTCTGCCGCTCAGCTGGCTTCCCGTCCGGCTGTTCCAGCTGACCCGTTTTCAGGTTTGCTGGTTCATCTGCCCGATTCTGAACCCATCTAGGGAATGTTCCCTTGTACTTCTACATTTCAACGAGTGATTTCTGCTTGGTTCTCTTTTATGATTTTTCCGTCTATATTGATATTTCTTTGGTGAGACTGTTACTCATTGTTTTGTATGTTGTCTTTATACACCGTTTGCTTTAATTCAGTCAGCACATTTCTAATGCCTCATTTAAAGTCTTTGTCTAGTGAGTCCGACATTTGGGCCCTCTCAGGGACAGTTTCTTCGGACTTTTTTTTTTTCTCCATATATGGGCCATACTTTGCTGCTTTTTGCAAGTTTTGTAATACGTTGGTTTTGTTGAGAACTGGACATCAGATCCTCCTCGCTCTCGTGTTTGTTGTTATTGCTGGCGTCTTGTTTTGTTTTAGCCTGTTTCTCTTGTGGCTTTCCTGAAGGAATTCTAGAAAGTCTGTGTTCCTTGTAGTGTTTGGCCAGTGAAGTCTCTGCCTGGGTAGCTTACTGGTCAGTTAAGGACTGGTCAGAGATTTCCTTAAATGCCTTGACCTGGTGTGTCTGCCATGTCTGCTGGAGGCTGTGTGTGCACATGCGCCTCTGTCCTGGAGCACCTTGCCCTCGCCGTCACCCTGTGCCCTGGAGCACCTTGCCCTCGCCATCACCCTCTGCTTGCAGCGCACTTCAGGGGCGGCCAGAGGGGAGCGATTGGGGTGTCTGTCCAGGTCTTTCCTGGGTGTGTGCACAGTTGTGTGCGTGCATGTCCTTCTGCACCCCCAGGAACTTGTCAGAGCTTTTCAAAGCTCCCCACACACATCTTTTGCCCAGATCTTCCCTTTAAGCCTCTGACCAGGCTCTTTGCTGGCCCCGACTGGTACTGCAGCTTCAGCAGCTGTGGTGTTGAAAACAAACAGCTGCAATTTTTTAGCAAACTCCCTGGGGAGAGGGTTTCTCTCACAAAGCAAGCTCTGAGTCAGGTCGCATCACAGCCATGCCCTGTGAATGGGGCTTTTCCAGGAACCTGTGACAAAGGTCAAATAGTGGCAGGGCTGTCGCGTGGGACTTTCTGTGGGGCTGCTGGTTTCACGGCTCCCGTGGGGAAGAAGGATGGCCGTTCAAATGTCACAAGTCACTGTTCTGACAGAGGCCCAGTCGTTTTCTGAGTAAGCCCTCCTCAGATTGTTGTGAGCCTTTCGTTAATCCCCAGAGCTCTGGCCACTCAGACACGGACAACTTGGCAGCGCTCTCCTGGTTCTTACGGAGCTGTGGATTCCAGAGGTCCTCATCCTGACGTTCTGGAGCAGTGGCTGGCTTTCTGAGGCCCCTCCTCAACCATCCTCTCTTCTTTGATCCCCAAGCTGCTCGATGTAGTCTGTTCCCACAGTTTCTTTCATGCACATCTTTGCCCTCGAAGGAAGTTTTTGGCTGGTTGCTCTGCTCCAGCGTCTTTGGACCTTCCCGTGGACCCCTGAGCACTGCACCGCAGTGCAGGAAACACCCCTGACTCGAGCAGCGCAGCCTCGGGGCTCCAGCGAACACCTCTGGGTTGCTTCGGGGTTTCAGTGTATCACCTGCCCAGGGCTGCTTTTTCCCGGACAGATCTACTACCACACGGGCCTTCTATATATTTTTGGCTTGTTCTCTGTGCTTATATTTTGGAGTTAAGGAAATTCCTAGTTGGTTTTGCGCTGGTGCTGGTATCCTCCTTGAGACTGTGGTTTTGCTCTTCTAGTTCTGTGCTGTGTTGTCATCAGAAACAAGTGAACCTAATTGTATTTCAGATGAATAAAACAGCTACATTTAAGGGAGAAGACTGACCCAAGAAACTCTTAGACACAGTGCTAAACCTGCAAGCCCAAAGAGGAGCTTTTATAAACTACTGTCTCTACTTTGAAAGCTTGTTTATCCTTGGTAGTATGGGTTAGTGTTCTGAAACTACTTTCTGGATATTGTAGGATTGAGCAAATGAGTATGCCATTTAAGGAGAGTGGGAGCCAGATTTCACACTGTTGGAGAGAGAAGTTACAGATACAGAAAAAAGGGAGGCTAGAATGATCCTGGGATGTTGAGTTGAGATTGGAGGTATCAGTGAGAACTCTGGTTTTTATTCACCGTGCACACGCATGTAGGTTTGCTTGTGTGTTGATGGTTTTAGTTAATTCCACTGAATGGGCCCGGAAGCACAGGCCCTCAGGTGCAATGGGCGGACCAAGCACCTTGCTCTGTACCCCAACCATTACTGTTCTCTCGTGGTTGCTGTCCTCTCTGCGTTACTCAACTTCCCTGGGAAGTTGTGTTATTTCTGCCTGAAGGACCCCCTTGTGCATTCTCTTCAGTCCAAGCCCCCTGGGGACACATTCTGTGTTTGATTTTTCTGACAGTGTTTTTATTTTATATCAATTTCTGCAGGAATATTTTCAGAGTATTTTATTCTGGTTTGGCTTTTTTTTTCCCCAGGACTTTGAAGGTATCATTCCTTTGTCTCCTAGGTCACATTGCTTTTCTTAAAAAGTCAGCAGTCTGTCTGATTTCTTTTTCTTAGACTACTTCTCATGGAAGTATACTTCTTGCGGAAGTATTCTGATAGAGATTAGGAAATGCACTCATCGCGCAGCTTCAGCGGGTACCAACTTATGGCTGTTTGTTTATCGGTCTCCCCCGCTCAGTTATTCTCAAGCAAATACCTGAAATCACATTTCACTTGGACCTATTTCAATGAGATTCTTTTAAAATTGTATCCACGTGGCTGGGGCACCTGGGTAGCGCAGTCGTTAAGTATCTGCCTTCGGCTCAGGGCGTGATCCTGGTGTTCTGGGATTGAGCCCCACATCAGGCTCCTCCGCTGGGAGCCTGCTTCTTCCTCTCCCAATCCCCCTGCTTGTGTTCCCTCTCTCGGCTGTCTCTCTGTCAAATAAATAAATAAAAATCTAAAAAATTAAAAAAAAAATTGTATCCACATGGGGCGCCTGGGTGGCTCAGTCATTAAGCGTCTGCCTTCGGCTCAAGGCGCGATCCCAGGGTCCTGGGATCGAGCCCCACATCGGGCTCCCTGCTCCACTGGGAGCCTGCTTCTTCCTCTCCCACTCTCCCTGCTTGTGTTCCCTCTCGCTGGCTGTCTCTCTCTCTGTCAAATAAATAAATAAAATCTTTTAAAAAAATTGTATCCACAATACCTTTATCATAGCTTTAAAAATAGTTTCATATCAAATATTCTGTATCTAGATTTCCCACATTGTCTAAAAAATGTTCATACATAGTTTGCTAGTTAAGGTCGGGATTCAAGTACAAATTGTTAAGGAAACTGGGTTGTTTGTCCTGAAGAATTTCCCATAATCTGGATTTTGCTGATATTATCACTCTGGTGTTGTTTAAACACGTTCCTCTGTCCCTTGTAATTTTTATGTTTTATCCCTTGTTTTCAGCACTTCTTAAATAAAAATTTTGGGTTTGGTAGGGGTTCTCGAGCCTGTGGTCTGCAGGCGTTCATTCATGCTGGGAATTGCTGTGCTGTCAGGCCACCTCTTTCCCACGCTCTTGTTTGTGCCTGCCCCCCCCCCCATGCCAGTGTGCCCGGGATGGGTTTCTCAGCCTCTCTGTGGAGAAAAGGCAAAGTAAACCGTCCTCAAAAGATTGTCACATGGTTTGTTTATTTATTTATTCAAAAGACTTATTTATTTGAGAGAGAGAGAGCAAGCATGGAGAGGGCAGAGGGAGAGGGAGAAACTTTAGCAGGCTCCACGCTGAGTGTCGAGCCTGACATGGGGCTTGAGATCACGGCGGAAACCAAGACTTGCATGCTTAATCAGCTGAAGCTCAGGGGCCCATCATGTGCTTTAAATGAGATAATGCAGGTGACTCTTAACAGATGGCCCGTAGTAAACACTCAGTGAGTATGGCCCACCTTACCACCTGCAGAGGACGGAGGACAGCATGGTCCCCGAACGGGAAAGTGAGCACTGGGGGGTGAGACAGCGGCCGGCACAGAAGGGCTGTGCTGCACGACCAGTGTCTTTCTGTAGAGCCTTAAGACCTTTCTTACACAGATAACTGTGCCTTTGGTGAAGGACGGCAGTGTCCCCTGTCCTTTCCATCTGCCTGTTGCCTGGGCTTCGGTACAGTGTTGGCGGGAGTGTGGCTGGGGCGCCATTCTGCAGGGTACAAGCTCTGTCTATCCCTGTGTACCGTGCTGGCGGCCGTAGCTCTTCCCAGTGGTCCTCAGAAGGCTGGGGAGTTGTCTTCTCTGCTTCGTCAAGCACTTTTGTCACGAATGGGGATAGAAGCATTGTGTTACATGTCTTTCTCTTTGTAATGTGACCATGGCTTTCCTCCGTTATTCTGTTAATATTTTACTCTTGTGATCACCCCACTTACGGTATGTTATCTCTAATTTGTTTTTTAAAAAAGATTTGTTTATTTTAGAGAGAGGGAGAACATGAGGGTGGGGAGGGAGGGGCAGAAGGTGAGGGAGAGAGGATCTCAAGCAGACTCCCTGCTGAGCACAGAGCTCGACTCCGCCATATCACAGTATCACAACCCTGAGATCGCCACCGGGGCCCAAATCAAGACTCAGACACTCCACTGACTGAGCCATCCAGGTGCCCCTTGATTTGCTAAATTTTTAAGAACTTGCTAAGTTTGTCGAAGTTTTTCTGTGATCGTAGGGATATGAATCTTCTTGTAGTGTCTTTCTGCTTTTGGTATCGGTAATACTACCTCATGAAGAGCTGGAAAGTATTTCTTTTATTTTATGGAAGAGTTTGTGTTTCACTGGTTCTTTTTCTTTAACGTTTGGTAGAATTCAATGCAACCAGGTGGGCCTAGAAGTTTCTTTTGGGGGAAGGTTTTTTAACTACAGGTTCAATTTTTTAAATAGATGTTTGGCTTACCTCTTTATTGAGTTTCTATAATGTGTGTCTTTCCAGGAATTTGTCTCTTTCATCTCAGTTGTTGAATTTACTGTCATACAGTTATTTATGTACTTCCTTATTACCCTTACTCCTATGAGATTTAGGGTGGTACCCCCTCTTTCAGTCCTGGTGTTGGTGATGTTCTGTCTTTGATCTTACTGATCTTTCCAAAGAACGAGTGTTTGATTTCAGTGACTTCACGTCTTTTCTCTATTGTTGTCTTCTGTTTACTTTGGGATTAAATTTGTTTTACTGTTCCTTGTGATTTTTTCCTTTGACCCTTGGCTTAATATAGAAGGGTTATTTATTTGAAAACATTTTGGATTTTTCCAGATATTCTGTTGTTGATTTCTTCTTCAGCTCCCTTGTCAGAGACCTTTCTTTGATTTATTTTGGTTCTTTCACATTCGTTGAAATTGACTTTATTGTCCTGAGAACCATGGATCTCGACGAACATTTTGTGTGCATCTGTAAATAGTACGTATTCTATTTTTGCTGGCTGAGCAGTTCAGTGCATGTCGGTTAGGTCGTGTGAGAACAGTGTTTTCAAGCTTCTGTGCGCTCTCGGGCGCTCTGTCTGCTTGTTGGGTTAGATATGCTGGATCTCTGTGATTGCGGCCCCCTCTCGTCTCCCTTTGGCTCTGTCGGTGTGCGTGGCTGGTGCCTTGGCCCGTTGTCACTTTACGTGGTGCCCCTGTTGTCCCTGGAATACCATTCTCAATCTCCATCTAACGCGAATGCGGCCACTGCAGCTTTCTTTTGATTAGTATCAGCATGGGACACCTTTTCCATCCTTTGGCTTCTAACCTGTTTGTGTCTTTGTTTAAAGTTTGTTTCTTGTGGGCGATAGTGTTAGTCTCGCTTTTTTATCCAATCTGACAATCCCGACCTTTAAAAAAAAAAAAAAAAAAGCAGGTTTAATTGTGTGTCTAGGGAAACTCTCCTGTTTCTCCTTTACTCTTACTCTCCAGTCACAGAATACTTTGCTTCTGGTCACCAAATATGTGGGTGCTTTTCCCCACCGTGACCAGTTCTCCAGCCCCCGTGGGGTGTCCTCCAACTGAGCAGTGCTCACACCATCTGCCCGGAGTTAGTGTCACGTCCCACAGGGAAGGGCTCAGTCCCATGAGACTGCCCCCCGCTTCAGAGGCAGCACTCGGGTGGGGCAGGTCCCTCCGTCCAATGTGGCTCCAAATGGGATTCTCAGGAGCCCCTTCTGGAATCTTCTCATCTGGAGCAGCTCGCAGAACTCAGGGGAGGGCAGATTCCCATTCCTCCATTTACCACTTAGCGAAGGGTGTGATGAGGGGTACGGATGAAGCTGGGTCTACAGCCTCAATCCTGCGTCTATCCACAGCCGGATAGAGACGTGCGGGGTAGGTGCTGGGAAGGCCCCAAGCACAGGAGCTTCTGGCCTCGTGGGGTTGGGGCGCGTCACCCTCCCGGCACGTGGACGTGCTCACCAACCTACAGCTTCCCTGACTCCCACACCTTTGGGATTTTTATGGAGGTTTTATCACATCGGTGTGATCAGGTGTTTACTGAATCCCCAGCCCTGCTCCCCCCTCTGGAGAATGGGGAGTGGGGTGAAAATCCCAGCTTGGGGTCCCAGCTCGGTCTCTCTGATGACCAGCCCCCACCCAGGAGCCCACCCAGAGTTGCCTCATCACAATAGAAGACACTCCAGGCTCCCAGGAGGTTAGCAGGGTTTCAGGAGCTCCGTGCCAGGACCTGGGGGTGGAGACCAACACGCATGTTTCTCATATTATCCACACTGGAATCAATTGATACTCAGTAAATAGCACATGTTTAAAGTACACAGTTTGATAAATAAATACACACATTTATATCCTGTTTAGGTAAACAGCTGCTGTCAATGCTGTGTACAAACCTTGGTGTGGACATAAGCCACATATGTATGTCTACATACAACTAATTTTCAACAGAGTTAAAAGGCATTTATCCTTTGTTGAAAAGGGTAGTCTTTGAGCAAATGGTGTTAGAACAGTTAGGTATTCATATACAAGACAATTAATATAAATATTCCATAGATCTAAATGTAAAACATAAAGTGGTAAAACTTCTAGAAGAGAAAACACAGGAGAAAATCTCTGTGACTTAGGTTAGACAGAGATTTCTTAGCATAACCCCAAAAGCACAATCCATAAAAAACCAAATTGGTAAACTGGACTTCATTAAAATTAAAAGCTTTTGCTTTTCAAAATACACTGCTAAGGCAAAGACAAGTCTGAGACCGGGGGAAACCCTTGCAAGTCACCTATGTGATAAAGGGCTTGTTTCCAGATACACAGAGAGTTCTCAGAACTCAGAGTTAGGAACTGCCCAGCCTAGCGAGAGCAGAGGCAGGTCTTTCGTACAGACCTGCGGACGGCAGAGATGCATGTAAAATGCTAGCCTTGTCGCCTGTTAGGAACACACCTGCACTGTTTGCACACCTTATCGCTTTTTCACCTGCTTACTGTTACTTTTCAATACTAGCCATCCTGATGGTGTGAAGTGATCACTCTTTGTACTTTCGGTTCGCAGTTCTGTAAGATTAATGACGTCAGGCCTTTCCCATGTGCTTTCTGGCCGTCCGTATGTCTGCTCCAGGCCTTTGTCCATCTTTGAGTTGGGGAGTTCAGTTGTAGCAGTTGTTTACCCTAGATATTAACCCCTTATCAGATAGAGGGTTTGCACATATTTTCTCTCATTCTACATCTTGTCTTTTCACCCAGTGGTGGTGTTTGAAGCACAAGTTTTAAATTTTTCTGTTGTTTTCTTTGTTGTTTCCTCTTGTTTTATTTCTGTTGCTGTGTCTTCATAATTATTGATCTTTTCTTTCGTTGTGTTTAAACTGCTGTCAATCCCATCCAGTATAGTTTTCATGTCAAATACTGTATTTTCATCTCTAGAAATTTCAATTCAGGTCCTTTTTTACATTTTTAAAATTTTTTTATTTTTTTAAGATTTTCTTTATTTATTTGACAGAAAGCCTGAGGAGGGGGAGGGGGAGTCGTAGAGGGAGAGGGAGAAACAGGCTCCCCGCTGAGCAGGGAGCCCGATGTGGGACTCGATCCCAGGACCCCAGGATCATGACCTGAGCTGAAGGCAGTCGCTTAACCAACTGAGCCACCCAGGCACCCCAGGTCCTTTTTTAAAAAGATTTTATTTATTTAGTTGACAGAGAAGGAGAGCATGCAAAAGCAGGGGGAGGGGCAGAGAAGGGGGGAAGCGACTCCCTGCCAGGCAGAGAGCCGGATGCCAGGCTGGATCCCAGGATCCCCCTGACCCAAGCTGAAGGCAGACACTTAACCATCTGAGCCACCCAAGCACCCCTAGGTCTTTTTTATAGTTTGTCCTTATGTTTATCATTTCATTTACCTCCTCAGATTATACCATTGTGTTTGTAATGCCTGTTTTAATGTTCTCGTCTCCTAGTGTTACCGTCTGTGTCCTAGGTGGGTCTGTGTCTGTTCATGGTCTTCTCCTGGTTCGGGGTCGGGTTTTCCTGTCTTTTTGTGTGTCTGGTAATTTATGTGTGATGTCAGCCATCTTGAATTTTACTTTATTGGGTGTGGTGTGTTGTACGTTCCTGTAAGCAGTGTTGAGACCTGTCTTAGGATGGGATGAGTTAGTTGCAGTTTCACCCTCTTGGGGCTCGTGCTGAGGCTTTGTTAGGGTGGCTTCTGAGCTGCCTTTAGTATTCTCTGTGTCCTGCTGAGTCTGTGCCCTTCTGAGGATTCTCCTTGCTGTTTCCTCTTGGGAACACAAGCCATTCCCAGCCCTCTGAGCCCTGGTCATTCTTCCATTTGCTTTTTCCACTGGTTTTTTGAGGGTGGTTCCTTACACTTACCCAGATCCATCAACCAGTGACAGTGAGCGAGCCCTGTACAGGTCCCTTGGGCTCCGTGAAGCTTCTTCGTCTTCAGTCCTCTGTGCTGCAGATTCGAACCAGGCTGCCTGGTGGGAGCACCGGGTCTGTGTATGTTCCTGCGCCCTGGATGGTAGCCTGTGCTCGAGGTGGCAAGCCTGCTGGCCGTAGGGCTCACCACACTCGTTTTCCGTGTCCTGGATCCCTGCCCCGTGCTTCCTGTTCTCCTCTTGTCCAGGGTCTGGAAAACATTGTTCCATATGTTTTATCTGGGGTACTAGTTGTCTAATGTGAGAAGGCGAGCCCACCCCCATCACTCTATCATGGCCAGAAGCGGAGGTCACTGTAAGTCCTCCAGCTGTGTTCTTTTTTACAATGTATGTAACCATAAAATGTGTCAATTGACTGTTATATTTATTATATACCGTATTCTTACAATAAAGTGAGCTAGAGAAAAGAAACTGTTATTAAGAACTGTCCTGTAGTGAGCGGGGGGGGGGGGGGGGGGGAATCTGTGTAGAAGTGGACGCATGTGCTGTCCAAGACCCGCTGTGTCTCCAGGCAGCCGCAGTGAAGTTGGGGGGCGGGGATCGGCAGTTACACGTAGATTTTCGAGTCCATGGGGGTCAGCGCCCTAACCTCCTTGTGTCATTCAGGGGTAAACTGTAACTTTATTTATTCCTGGTTCTTTGTATTTCCATGTAAATTTTCATCTCTGCTTATCAGCTATAGCAAAAAGAGCATTTTGGGATTTTGATTAGAATTGCATTGAATTTATAGATCAATTCAGGAAGTACTGATATCTTACCGATATTGGATTTTCCAGATCAAGAACTCCATCTCTAGCAGTGTTTCCGTTTTCAGTGTACAGGTCTTGGATATATTTTTTAAAGGTATTTCTACGTATTTTATATCTTTATATATTACATTTATATATTAAATGTGGAATTTTTAAACATTTCATTTTTCAATTCTGTATACAAAAACAATTGCATTTTTATTTTTTATTTTTTTTGAAGATTTTATGTATTTATTAGAGAGCACGCAGGGGGAAGGGGCAGAGCGAGAAGCAGACTCCCCACTGAGCAGGGAGCCTGATGTAGGACTTGATCCCAGGACCTGGGATCACAACCTGAGCCAAAGGCAGATGCTTAACTGACTGAACCACCCAGGTGCCCCCAATTGCTTTTTTATATTAACCTTGTATCTTGTGATTTTCTAAATTCACTTACTATTTTTAGTAGTTTTTGTAGATTCCTTATGATTTTACCCCACACATGTCCAGCGTGAGTGAAGACCATCTGACGGCCGTGTTTTCAGGTTGTGTGTCCTGTGTCTTATGTCCCCCCCCCCCCCCCCCCCCACTCTGGGCCCTGCTGCTGGCATTACGCTGATCAGGAGTGATGGGACAGACACCCTTGTCCTTTTCCCGTCTTAGGAGGGTGGTGTTCAGTCTTTGTCCTGAAGCATGAGCGATACTGACTGTAGGCTGTTCTTATGTGTCCTTTATCAGGTTAACAAATTTTTGTTTCTCATTTGCTGAGAATTTTTATCATGAATGGTGTTGAATTATATCCAGTGTTTTTCCTGCACTGTTGAAATGATTGGTTTTTATTCTCTTGCTGTGGTGAATTATATTGACTCGTTTTCAAATGTTAAATGAACTTTACATTCTTAGATTAGCCCTGTTTGGTCCTGGTGTATTATAGTTTTTATTACTGAATCTGAATTGTTAATGTTTTAAAAGGAATTTTATTTTATTTTTATGAGGATTATTGGCTGTAATTTTAAAATCTTTTTCATTATGGAAAATTCAAGCATATCTACAAGTAGTGAGAACCGTAAACTGCATCCAGTGACGCCTGCCACGTGCCCGTTCCGTGATCATCCACGTGGACAGTCTTGCTTCATCTGTACCTTCTGTCCACCCCTCACCCCAAACAGGATTATTTTGAAGCACAGCCCAAACAGCATAGCGTTTCGTCTGTACACACTCGAACATAAAACTTCATCATAACACCATCTCACCCTCCAAATAAATACTTAACAGATCCGGATATGTACTTAGTGCTCACATTGCTCCAACTGTCTTCGTAATTTTTGCAATATATTATTTTATTTGGGTCCTGACAAGTGTCTGCTTGTGAGGTCTCCCCCACCCTCTCTGTTCTACAGTTTCGTCCGTGTGTCTGTCTGGATCCACTCACTCAGTCTGTCTGCTGTACTGTGTGCTTCTGTGTATATGCACGTCTGCCCTTAGTTGTGGGCACTGTGTCGGGAGCCCCCCTGACACCGCGGCTCCTCCGCCTGCTTCCCCGCAACCAGCCCGTGCTCTGTGTCTGTCTGCTCCCGTGTCCACGCTGCATTCTCAGGAGTCTCTTTGTCTGGACCTGTCTTCAGTTTGTTACTTGCTTCTTCAGCTGGTTGTCATCACCTGTGTCCCTTCTTTTGATTTTAATTCTAAAATTATATAATTTGGGGCGCCTGGGTGGCTCAGTCGTTAAGCGTCTGCCTTCGGCTCAGGGCGTGATCCCGGCGTTCTGGGATCGAGCCCCACATCAGGCTCCTCCGCTGGGAGCCTGCTTCTTCCTCTCCCACTCCCCCTGCTTGTGTTCCCTCTCTCGCTGGCTGTCTCTATCTCTGTCAAATAAAAAAAAAAAAATTATATAATTTCTTTTTATTGAAATGTCATTCACACACCATAAAATACACCTTTTTGAAGAATACTTGTAAGGTTGCAACTATCTGATTCCGGAGTTTTTAATCACTCCAAAGGACGCTCCCAGCTCATCAGCGGTCACTCCTGTCGTGCTCCCCCGGCCCCCGCCTCCCCTCACTGCTCTGTGTCTGTGGACCCGCCTGTCCGTGAGCGTGGCATGTGAGTTCAGTCACACGGTGTGAGGTCTTTTGTGTCTGGCTGCTTTCCTTTAGCTCGGTGACGTCAGGGTCCGTGGTGGGCACGGTCTTGTGGTTGTACAGACGCCACATTTTTTCATCCACTCACGGATTACGTTTGGGCGGTTCCACTTCTGGTCTGCTGCTCGTCATGTACAGGTTTCTGAGTGAGCACACGTTTTCGTTCCTCCTCGGTATCTGCACAGAGGTGGGATCGCTGGGTCATATGGCGACTTCGTGTACGTTTGGGAAGCTGCCAGAGTGGTTTTCGAAGGGGCCCCACCGTCTTACGCCCCAGGGTAAGCGCAGTGCGTGAGGCCACCGTTTTTCCACATCCTTGTCAACACTGCTGTTGTATGTCTTTTTGAGTCGAGCCATCCCGGCGGGTGTCTCAGTGTGGTTTTGATGTCTATATACTTACAGTTCTATTTTTTAAAAAGTCTTTTCCAAATCTGGCTTCTCATTTTTATAGTGTCTTATTTTTTGCTCATTTTTCTTTGTTTTCTGTATTTTATTTTTGAGAAAACTGTCCACTTAATTGTACTTACGAGCTGTGTAATTACACGCTCTGTTTTAGAAATACGGTTACGTGTAACGACTCTGTGCTCTGCCGTGATGCCGGGGAGTCCTGAGGCTCTGAATCTGGTGCCTCTGCTGGCTATCACTCCTGGTGGCCTGCTTCCTTGGTGCTTCCTGACATTTTATTTAGAAGTTCATTTTTTATTCTGAGTATTTGGCTGACTGTGGAATTCATGATTTGGGATGCTTTCTGGAAAACCTGCATTTGCTTCTGGCGGGAGCTAGCTGTCAAGTGCACCCAGTTTTGTAGGGTGACCGCATGTCCTGCTTTGCCGGGCAGGCCGCGAGTGAGCCTGTCATCTCAGTGTTATTATTGGTCCTGCTTCCTTTTGCTCTCAGAAGCGTGCTGCTCTGGAACAGTCTGGGCTGGCCTCGCTGCTTTGGCTCCTGGCGCTTGGTGACGGCCCGGCTGGCTGGCATGGCCGCTGTCGGGTGCTGCCCCCGGACAGCCTCGGTTTGCACAGCAGGGCACAGCCGCTGCTCGGGCCTGCTCGCTGGCATGCCCAGGTGCACGTTGATGAGTGAGGCGGGAGAGCCGTGCAGCCAGGTGGGAATGGGAGCTGCCACGCGAGAGGGCGCGTCCAGGGGGTGCGGCGTGGCTGGGCACAGGGCAGCGGCACAGGAAGGGGACGTGGGGCTGGCTGGGGCAGGGGTATAGACCAAGCAGCTCTCACCACTCACATTCTGACAACCTCCGTGCCGCCGGCGTGGGCCGTCCCCATGGCCACAGGGGCCTCGGCGGAAGGGCAGTCAGCTCTGCAGGGAGCAGCTGGCTCGTGGTGGCCCGGGCAGACCCGAGGCAGCAGCTCCACAGCAGCTCGTGGGGCCCTCGCTGTGGGGCCTGCAGCCCAAGGGCAGCCGGTGGGCCCGGCCAGGGATGAGCTAGAGCCCCATGGGGTTGCCGCTGCTGCGCCGGTGGATGAAGTGCTCCTCGCCATGTTTAGACACTGGCCCCGCTGGCTGGCATCAGGTGGGCAGGATGGGCGTGACATGGCCAAGGATGCCGTGTCCGTGCAGATGCTGGAGGCGCGGAGTGAGTCTGGGGCCGGACTCCCAGGAACTGCTGGGGCTGAGGCCGGCATGGGCCAGGCAGCGATCCCGTCCTCTCCGTGGGCACTGGAACGTGCATGCAGAGCCCATGCCAGACCCCAGCCCAGCAGCCCAGGCAGCCACCCTCTAACCCCACAGGGCATGTGCATGGGCACTGCCCTCGGCTTGGCACAGCCTCCCAGCCAGGCAGGGCCCCAGCGCCCTGGGCAGCTCAGGTTTGGCCAAGTCATGCTGAGGGACCTGGTCCTCCCTGACCCGTGGCCTCCGTGGCCACTCTGTACACACCCCTTCTCCGCCCACAGATTCTTTGTCTCTCATGTTCTTGATTTCTCCTCCTTGTTGGCTTTTATTTGGGGGCTGGCTGGGCCAAAGGGTCAGGAATCTGCCTTTTGTCCTCCCACTTGGCATTCTGGTTTGGGGTTATGAATAGTTTTAAGTTTTTCTGTGCTGATTGTATTTATTGTAAACCCCTGGCTGGTGTAGGGGAAAAATAAGTAAGCTTGGTGTAGGTTTTCTAGAACCCTCTGTTGTATATACACACCCTCTTCCTGGTGCCTCTGCTGCCGGCGCGGGAACGGCCTCTCGTGCTGCCTTAGTAGCTTTTCCGTGAGCTCCGTGAGCTGCTCCCTCCACCCTGGCGGCCTCCTGTCGTCGTGCCCCTCCCCCCCCTGCGCACAGGCCGGCTCTGCGCGTTTGCTGCCGTCCCGGTTCCTGGTGCCTGTGTGGCACCGTGGACAGACAGGACCCGGCCCGGCGCAGCTCGGCTCTAGCGGACTCCCTGTCACATGCTGGGAGCTGCTCTTTCCTTTGTGACGTTCAGTGTTTGGTCTGTGAATTGAGTCTCACAGGTCAGCTGGGTTTCGTCCCCAGTTGATATATTCGTTCTTACAGCAAAGTATGAGGAGAGCTGCTCTTGGGGGCTCTGGACCCTGTGGGGCCCAACCAGCCTGTTCCCCCAACCCTTAACGAATAGGCCGTTGGAACTTAAGCTCACGTCCTTATATTTTGCTTATTTTGTAGTTCTGGGATATTTTCCTTGTGTAAGTGGATTGTGAAACGTCAAGGAACAAGTGTTTTCAATTTTAACTTACCATTATGGAATTTTTCCTGTGTGTATTGAGGCTGTTTTATCCATGACGGGATAGGTTTGAAGTGTATGATTTAGGTCAGTGCTCACCTTGATTCCGTCTTCTTTTATAGATGATGCAAGAGGGTCACCCTGCTATCAAGATGACGACGGCCCGGTTTCCAGGACAAGACGCAGGTCTTTGCTGCGTCAGTTCGTCTCTGCGCCGAGAAGCGGGTCGTGGCGGGGCGCCTGGCAGGTGGCACACCACGCCCTGAGATGAGGTGGCGTGCTTTCCACGTGCCGTAGTCTTCGGTCAGGTTTATGATCAGCCACATTCATACGCGGCTCGAAAGATGGAATTATTTTTTAAAAGCTGAAGATAACGTACATTTGGGGGCACAAATGACCCTTTGGATCAGGTCTTTACCCACCTAAGATAACGTGACGAAGCAGCCAGAGTAGTTATGGTCAGTCATGGAGAATAACCAGGAAACTCATCCCAAAAGGGATGGTGAATTTGTTTCTGATAAAATAAATTTTAAAGTAGAAGAGGAAGATGTTGTTCGAATCCCTAATCACAGTTTGGAAGGAGTGGCGTTTAAGAACGAGCAGGACAGTAACCAGGCGGAGGGTGGTGGGGAGCGGGCGGAGGCCAGGGAGGCGGGCCGGGGCCGCGAGCCCCCTGGGAAGTGCCTCCCTGCTGACCAGGAGGAGGAGTATGGGTCTCTGTTCTCCCAGTACAGCAGCACGCTGTACGACGTGGCCATGGAGGCCGTGACACAGAGCCTGCTCTCGGGCCGGGGCGTGAGCTCCAGGAAGAAGTCTCCGGCCTGGAAGCATTTCTTCATCTCCCCCCGGGACAGCACGAAAGCCATCTGCACGTACTGCATGAAGGAGTTCAGCCGAGGGAAGAACGAGAAGGATCTGAGTACCAGCTGCCTCATGAGGCACGTGAGGCGGGCACACCCTACGGTGCTTGACCAGGAGAACGGCGGCCTGCCGGCCCTGCCCTCCCTCTCGCCCCCTGCACTGCGGCTCCCGCCACAGCCCGCCGACAGCGGGGACCTGGGCGCTGTGCTGTCGCCCATCAAGCTCACCCCGGCTCTGGCGCCCAAGGTCCCATCCCCCGATGATGTGACGGAGGAGTCCGTGTCTGCGGTCTCGTCTGAAGAGGGCCCCTCCGATGGGTGCGCCCCTGACAAGTATGGCAGGGGGGAGGCCCTGGGGGGGCCGCCGCACCTCCCCACCCTCCCCTGTGAGGAGAGCGCGGAGAACGGGGTGGAGAAAAACCCGCCGCTCCCGAAGAGCACGTCGGGGTCCAGGAGGCGGTCGGCCGTGTGGAAGCACTTCTACCTGTCGCCCCTGGACAACTCCAAGGCGGTGTGTGTGCACTGCATGAACGAGTTCAGCCGGGGCAAGAACGGGAAGGACCTGGGCACCAGCTGCCTCATCAGACACATGTGGCGGGCGCACCGCTCCATCGTGCTGCAGGAGAACGGCGGGGGCACGGGCATCCCGCCCCCGTATGCTGCGCCCCCCACCCTGCTGCCCGCCCTGCCGCCTCCCGACGGAGACCCGAGCTCCGTGTCCTCCTCTCCTGGGAAGCTGGTCCAGGAGTCCCCTTCGGCGTCCTCCTCCCCCGACCGGCTGACCGAGGACCTGCAGGTGCATTTGAACGCCGGAGAGGCGCTGATGGAAGACGCGTCGGCGCTGTCCTCTGACGACGTGGGCGAGGCCTCGCTGGCGTCTTCCCCCGAGAAGCCGCAGGCTGGCGGGGCGAGCCCCAGTCTGCTGGAGTGTGGTGCCGTGTCCCAGCAGACGAAGAAGGTCATGAAGAGGCTGAAGTCAGAGGTTTGGCAGCATTTTTCATTGGCTCCCATGGACAGCCTCAAGGCAGTGTGCAGACACTGTGCCTGCGTCATCAGCCGGGGCAAGAGGGGCGACGTGGGCACCAGCTGCCTGATGCGGCACCTCTGCAGACGCCACCCGGAGGTTGTGGGCGGCCAGAAGGGCTCTCTGGGCGCCAGTCTGGCTGGTTCTCCCTACGCCACCCTGGCTTCCGCAGAAGGTCCCTCCTCCAAACTGACTGACTTGCCAACCATGGTTACGAAAAACAATCAGGTTCTCTTTCCCGTCAGCAGCAAGAAGACCTCCAAGCTGTGGAACCACTTCTCCATCTGCTCCGCAGACCCCACGAAGGTCGTGTGCCTGCACTGCGGCCGCACGATAAGCAGGGGGAAGAAGCCCACCAACCTGGGCACCAGCTGCCTGCTGCGGCACTTGCAGCGCTTCCACAGCAGCGTGCTCAAGACCGACGCTCCCAGGGCGCCGCGGGCCTCCTCGCCCAGCCTCCGGGGGCCCCTGAGTTCGCAGCTGGCGGGAGCGTCCTCCTTCGACGACGCCAACGAGAAGTTTTATGATTCCCATCCAGTTGCCAAAAAAATCACAAGTCTCATAGCGGAAATGATTGCACTTGATCTCCAGCCATATTCTTTTGTAGACAATGTTGGCTTTAACAGGCTGCTCGAATACTTGAAACCTCAGTACTCTTTGCCCTCACCTTCCTACTTCTCGAGGACGGCCATCCCAGGTATGTACAATAATGTGAAACAGATAGTCCTGTCGCACCTGAAGGAGGCGGAGAGTGGCGTGATCCACTTCACGTCCGGAATATGGATGAGTAACCAGACGCGCGAGTACCTGACGCTCACCGCCCACTGGGTCACCTTCGCGTCGTCGGCCCGGCCGTACTGCGAGGACCACCACTGCTCGGCCCTGCTGGACGTGTCGCAGGTCGACTGTGACTACAGCGGCAGCGGCATCCGGAAGCAGCTGGAGTGCTGGTGGGAGGCCTGGGTGACGTCCACCGGCCTTCAGATCGGGATCACGGTCACCGACAACGCGAGCATCGGGAAGACGCTGAGCGAGGGCGAGCGCGCCAGCGTGCAGTGCTTCAGCCACACGGTCAGCCTGGCGGTCAGCGAGGCCCTCAAGAGCCAGCGCATGGTGCAGGGTCTCCTGAGCATCGCCCGGAAGCTGTGCGAGCGGGTGCAGCGGTCGCCCAGGGCCAAGGAGAGGCTGGCCGAACTGCAGCGGGAGTACGCGTTGCCGCAGCACCACCTCCTGCAGGACGTGCCGTCCCGGTGGAACACGTCCTTCCACATGCTCGAGCGGCTCATCGAGCAGAAGCGTGCCATCAACGAGATGTCCATCGAGTGCAACTTCAGAGAGCTCATCAGCTGCGACCAGTGGGAGGTCATGCAGTCCGTGTGTCACGCCCTGAAGCCCTTCGACGCCGCGAGCCGCGAGATGAGCACCCACGTGTCCACGCTCAGCCAGGTCATCCCCATGATCCACATCCTCAGCCGCAAGGTCGAGATGCTCTTCGAGGAGACCACGGGCATCGACACCATGCTGAAGTCCTTGAAGGAGGCCATGGCGAGCCGGCTGGCGGCCGCGCTGCACGACCCCAGGTACATCTTCGCCACGTTGCTGGACCCTCGCTACAAGGCCTCCCTGTTCTCGGAGGAGGAGGCGGAGCAGTACAAGCAGGATCTTATCAGGGAACTGGAAGTGCTGAATTCTACCTCAGAGGACGCGCCCGTCTCCAACGGGTGTGACGCGGGCTCCCCCTCGCAGGCCGCGGTCGGGGAGGACAACCTGTGGTCCCTCATGGCCAAGATGACGAAGAAGGGCCCCAGGGAGAAGACGAAGGTGCCCGAGGACATGGTGCTGGCGTATCTGGAGGAGGAGGTGCTCGAGCACGGCTGTGACCCCCTCACCTACTGGAGCCTGAAGAAGTCGGCCTGGCCGGGCCTGTCCGCGCTGGCCGTCAGGTTCCTGGGCTGCCCCCCAAGCATCGTCCCTTCCGAGAGGCTGTTCAACACACCGACGGAGAACGGTAGCTTCGGCCAGTCCAGGCTCATGATGGAACATTTTGAAAAACTCATCTTTTTGAAAGTGAATCTTCCCTTGATATACTTTCAGTATTGAAACTGGCAGCGGAGCCGCCGGACGAAAACCGTCGTTGCTCATCGGGCACCGGCCGTCTGTCCCGGGTGGGGCGCGCCCCGGGAGGGGCCGTGTGGGATGAGGCGGGCACGAGCCTCGCTTTCCGGCGTCACTGTACTGTCCACGTGTGCCTTACTCCGAGTCCTGCAGGCCGGGCGTCGCCGCGGGCTTCCCACAGGCCCGCAAGGAAGAGCCTGTCTTGCCGATGATGAAATACGATGATTAGGGTTTCCTTCATAACTGTAAAGTTTTTTTAAAGTGGGGGGTTAGTAATTTGTTTTCCTAGAATGGCAGAGGAGATGTAAACAGTTTTATTCTGTAGGCTTTTTATTCAATTATGTAAAAACCACAAATCAGGTACTGTATCGTAGTTAAAAATTGCTTTAATTCAACAGAACAGCTTTTTGTGGCTGTTCGATGAAATCTGTAAATAGGAGGTGGAGTTCAAGCCATCCCGCTGAGCAGTTTTTAACTGCAGGCTCTAAAGTAGGTCGAGTACAGAGAATATTCTGGAACGTAACTGTTTACTGCAGCAGAGGTGTGGCATTTGAAGAGGAAACTACACTTAGACGTGTCCTGGAATGTCGGTTCTGCGGTGATTCGGTAGAGCGCGTTCCCGGTCTGTGCTTCCGCGTTCAGGTTTCATGTGGTCGACCCTGATCACGAGCCCCGGACACCTGCTGTCTCGACACCAGGAAGCTATCTTTTGAGATTTGTGCACTGACCCCACTGACCCCAGTTTGATCAAATTATGTATAAAATCCTTTTTAGAAGAGATGGCTCATTAACAGGGAGGAGATTGTTATGTTGCAGTTGTAAGAATAGCCTTAGGCATCTAGATTTTTTTTTTATATATATAATAGGGAAGATTCAGCCATCGCTGGGGTGCTTTAGAATCCCAAGGACAGCAGAATGAAGCGTCAGTTGTCATTCTTTTAACAATGATATGTCTTCAGAATTTTTGCTTCAACATCTTAAAAAGGGTTCATTTTCTTACTTCAAACCAATTAAATATTCTGGATGAAACAAGTCACTCATTTGCCTATGACCTTTTAGAAAAGTTGTTTTGTTAAAAAAAAAATATTATTAATCTGGATTTGCATTGACTATGTTTTAGTGTATTTATAAATGGTGAACTCAGTTTTTGAAATTAAACTTTTTATTTGCAATTTTCTACGCTGGACGACACTGGCTTTTTATTCTGCGGATGACAGGAGGGTCCCGCTCTGGGGAGCCACGCTTGTGCAGCCTCCGGGGTCGGAATTTCCGTCTTGGCCCCCGACCTGGGGTGGGGATGGCGGAGATGTGATTCTCACGTCAGGGATAGCGTTTCTGATGACGGAGCGACACGGCGAGACCTCCGGGTCCCGTGTCCACAGCCAGTGCTGTTGTGTATTGGGTGCCGCAGGGGAAGAGCCCGCGGGCAGCACAGGGTGGCCTCCGCCGTGCGGCCCGCGCACGCCCTTCCCGGGCCTCCCAGCTGCGAGGCAGGGCGCGCGTCCCCCGAGAGCAGCCTGTGTTCAGACACCCAAGGAGCACCGGCCAGGGACAGACCAGAGAATCGTGCTGACGTGGGGCTTCCGCCCGCCGTCGGTCTTCCCCAGCCGGGATCTAACCAAGCTTCAGGAAGCGAGTCCGCGCGTCCAGAACGGCTGTTTGAAGCTCGGGTATCAGAGCCCATGGCTTTCCCGGACAAGGAGCTCTTGTGTCTCCGTTTTGCACGTGAAGAGCTGCACACACCTGCCATGAGTTCTGGGAGCCGAGGGGGGCTCCAGTGGAGTGCCGGGCGCTCACATGCATGTGTGTGTGTACTTGGCACACTTGTTGAGGCCTGCGTCTGGGGAGGGTCCGACCGCGCAAGGACAGCGAGCTGTGGGCTGGCGGCCTGTGCCAGGACTCCCCAGCCTGTTGGTGTTGGGGGAGGCCGCCCCCCCCGCCAGAGCAGGGCTCCAGCCCCAGAGGCGCTTGGGCAGCCCCGTCCGGTCGGCTGTGGGGTTGCGGACGGAGGTGACTCCGCGGGGCTGCACGTGGGCAGGAGGGGCGACCTGTTGGGCGTCGTGGGTTGTGCCCTGAAAGGAGGGAGCACAGAGGAAGCGCAGGATACAGACGTTGTTCACTCGGTGACCCAGTGGCCCTCCTTCCCCTGGGCCCCGGCCAGCCCCTGGCACATGGTGGTTAATGTGGACATAGTCCCTGCTCATCAGAGCCCATGGTCTAGGCTGCGTGTCTGTGGATCTTTCTTGGAGTGCAGCCCTGGCCGTCCATCCGGTCGTTTCTGCAGACGCCCCAGGCCCGCAGAGCACAAGTGTTTGCAGCGCATTGGTCCTGTTGCTTCTGAGGTGGTCTACTTTTCTGTCCAGCTTTTAAAACCTGTGGCCTCGGGCTGCTGTTGTCCAGTGAGGCATGTGGGTGACTGTCTGCGTGGGAGCTGTGGGAAGGGGCTGCAGAGCACGCCCCCCAAGCACTGGCCCCAAGGAGGTGCCCCCTCACATATTCATCCCACCCTGTGCCCGCCGGGTGGTTCTGGAACCGTGGCGCCGTCCGGCACTGCAGGAGTGGCAGACTGTCCATGTCCTCGCGTGGCTGACGGTCCCACAGGAAGGCATGGCCGACGTGGACAGCGGTGTGTGAGGGGGACGGTGGCCAGCCTGATGAGGACAGCAGGTCTGTCGTGAGATGTCCCGCTTTCACTCCATTCAAACCTGAATCGCAAGCTGCTTGTTTCAGATGGCAGATGACGTTTTGGGCGGGCTGTGTGACTTCTCTGGTCACTGCTAAGAAAAAGCCCTTTGTCTAAGCTCAGGGTCTCCTTTCAGTGAATAAATGAACGTTGATCAAATCCTGGACTTTATTTAACGTTAAAATTCCCTTCCCTTCCCTTCTGACTTCGAGGCGGCAGCTGGCAGCAGACTGGGCCTCCCCGAGAACCACCAACCAGAGAAAATAGAGTTTTAGAAAGAGCTTTCCGACAGCAGGAGAGAGCAGGTACCCCGGGATCTGAGGAAGCAGTCCCAGCGAGCAGAGTCCCCCGTAGGGACGCCGGCTCGTGTGCAGAAGGTAGTGGCCCGAGCCAGCCGCGGTGGCCTCGGGCAGGGAGACCAACAGGGACGTGGCCAGGACTCCCAAGAGCCCAGGTGCTGGAGAGCGGGGAGCCTCAGGAGGGGCCTCATGCGGGGCCGCTGCCCGGAGGCAGGTGCCGACTCCCGCGAGGTGTGCATGCCTGGGAGCTAAACAGGAGCCCCGTGTGGGAGACATGACCTCGGGGGCTGCCACTGTGGAGGCCCCGGGTTCCAGGGCTAGCGGGAGACCAGCCAGCACACAGCGGGCTCGATTGCATCAGGAAAATGTAAATTTCTTTCAGTGAAAATATCCAGAGTGTCTGTAACTTCACATGATTCAACCTGACTCTCAGTAAAAAAATACAAGACACACCAAAAAAAAAAAAAAAATTATGACCAAAGGACTGTGAGATGGACGGCCACAGACAAGAGACAGACTCGCAGGGCCTCCGAGGCAGAGCCGAGACGTGGGCTCTGAGATTAACCTGCTCAGGAAAGGTGACGGAAGCGGGGGGATTGCCGCCGGAGTGTGAGAATCTGTAAACGCGGAACGTTTGACACTGACGCGGGACCAGTCAGGGATTCAGTCCATGGTCTCGAATCCGAGGGAGGGGCGCCTGGGGCTCTGCCCGGCTGACCCCCGCCGTCCACGTCTGGATGCACGAGCCCCAAGCGGGTACATGAAACAGCAGAGTGCTGGAAACCAAAGACAGAGGAAATATGAAAAGCAGAGGAAGAAAGACACTTTTGCGTGCAGAGGGACTCCTCTGGGGGCGGCTGACATTTTCAGC
>NW_024424564.1:56377828-56380936 GCF_017311325.1 Ursus maritimus
GAGCGCGGGTGGCGTCTGAAGGCCTCCAAGAGCCAGACCCGTTCACATTCCTGGAAAAGGGGCCTCCGACTGAGGCGGAAGCCACATTTTCAACAAACGAGACTGAAGGAATCTGTCGCCAGCAGACCTTCCCTGCGACCCCCTCCAAGGGAGCTCTCCAGGCAGAAGGAAGAAGAACATTCCTGGGTAAAAAGCGGGGAAATCAAAATGAAGACTTTTAAACAGGAATACCTTCCAGGGGTGAAGTAGGTGGATTTAAAACGCCCGTCCCACGGATCGCGGCAGGGACGGGCGTGAAGGGAAGGCGTGGGTCCTCGCCGCCCTGGACGTGGTAAAGTAGGAACTTAAAGTCTAACAATCAGATGCTGTAATCTCTGAGACAAACACCAAAAGCAATAAAAATGTTCAAGAACCAACCAGGGACGCCTGGGTGGCTCAGTCAGTTGAGCTTCTGACTCTGATCTCAGGGTTGTGAGTTCAAGCCCCACATTGGGCTCCGAGCTGGGCATGGAGTCTGCTTAAAAAAAAAGAAGAAACCGGGGCACCTGGGTGGCACAGCGGTTAAGCGTCTGCCTTCGGCTCAGGGCGTGATCCCGGTGTTCTGGGATCGAGCCCCACATCGGGCTCCTCCGCTATGAGCCTGCTTCTTCCTCTCCCACTCCCCCTGCTTGTGTTCCTTCTCTCGCTGGCTGTCTCTATCTCTGTCAAATAAATAAATAAAATCTTTAAAAAAAAAAAAAAGAAGAAACCAACAAGGAGAAAATGGATTAGCAAATACGTTAATCCAAAAGAAGGTAAGGAAAGAGCAGAACAGAATGGACAGTGAACAGGGGGTTTCTGCCCAGATGTGTGCGTGGCGGGGGTGGAGCACATCCGCTAAGGAACAGTCCAGGGCAGTGGCCTGAGAAGGCCGCCAGGGTCGGCCTGCCCCACCCCCAACCTCTCCTGCCTCAGCTCCCATCCCCCAGTTTGCCCCCAGCCTGGGCCCAGGCACCCGCCGTGCCGCATGGCTCCCAGGGGACAAGGGCAGGGGAGGCGCGAGGGGACTGGCCACCTCCACCCTCCGCAAAGGCACTGCCAAGTCTTGACAAGAAAGGGGAAGGGTGAGAGGTGGAGGGGAGAAGTGGGGTACGGGAGGGAGGAGAGCATTGTGTGTCACGGACCCGTCCTTGCCTATAGGGCCGCAGGGGCGAGCTCTGCGCCTGTCCCTCGAATCCGTCCCCAGACGCCGAGGCTCTTTCCATGGCACGCCGCCCAGCAGCACGGCCATCCCTCCCACCATGCTTCAGGGGTTCGCCCGTGGCACGTCCCTGCGCCTCATCCTGGGTCTGTCTGCAGAGACCTCATCGTGAGTGTCGGATTTGTACCTGGGAATTCTTTTTTTTTTTTTTTTTTATTTATTTAACAGAGACAGCCAGCGAGAGAGGGAGCACAAGCAGGGGGAGTGGGAAAGGAAGAAGCAGGCTCATAGAGGAGGAGCCTGATGTGGGGCTCGATCCCATAACGCCAGGATCACGCCCTGAGCCGAAGGCAGACGCTTAACCGCTGTGCCACCCAGGCGCCCCTGTACCTGGGAATTCTTGCCTACGTTTTCAGGTTGGCGCTGAGTTGTGTCCTTGAGGAAAAATTTGTGGTTATTTGGGGACTTTACAGTTCACTCAACATTCAGTTTGTCGAGGTTACGAATTCAAAAACTATGTTTTCCTTAAATATTTAGAGGGGTTTCTCCTATTTATAAACCTAATGAACGTTAGCGAAGCCGTGGCCGGGAGGAGGCCTGCGTGGACTTGGACCGGCGGCGGCTGGGGGTCGGGGCGGGCTAGGGGCTTCGGCCGCAGCTCTGTTGGCAGGACCTCTGCCCCGCGTTGGGCTGGCGCTGACACCTGCGTCGGCCTCATCCACGAACGTGACGCGGCTTGTCCAGCGCGGGCCGGAGGGGAGCCGCAGCCGCTCGCGGCTCTCGGTGGGGGCCGGAGGCCGCTGGGCTGGACTCTCGCGCTCCCATCTCCACATGGCTGCCACAGCCCCAGGCATTGCATCCCGACCAGACCAGCGGGAGCAGCCGCGGGCCACAGCGCCCCTGCAGAGCTCAGACTTTTCCCTCGGGAATAAACACTTCTCCAGAGCCCGTCCTCCCCCGCTGGTCCCACGGCCTGTCACGCACGCCTGGGTCGCCTTCTGGGCCCCCTGCACGCTCTGCCACCTGCAGGGTGCCCTGGTCTCCAGAGTGTCCGAGAAGTCCAAGCATGCCTCCCCCTCGTGTTTCCACTTTCCCTGGTGCTTTGTCCTCGGTCGCCAAGTGCCTTGAACGATCCGCACTGTATTTTGATTGATATGGACTTGAATTAATACATCAATCCAGGGCATACAATCTTCTATGTATACTTCAAACAACATATTGTTTGTTTTAGTACCGACGTGGGGTTTCTGATTCCTGTGCGCAGCTAGAGTTTTCATGAAAACTCCTGTATGTAAGCTGGTTTTCATAAAATCCAGACTAGTTTTTTAAATTATCTTATCTCAAACGATCTTGGTCTTACAGGATTGTGACAAGTACAGCACGAAGAACCCCTCCCCCGAACATCTCGAGACGGCGTCATGCCTGATGCTCCCCGGCCCCCAGGTGCCTGCACCCAGGAGGCTCACCTCGAGAGGGGTCAGCCCCCCAGGAAGGTCTTGGGGGGAGGGGGCAGGATGCGCCGGAGAGCCTTGGACCACGATGCAGACCTGAAGGCCCCGGCCACTAACGCTGCTTCCACGGCGGGCCAGCCGTGCTGACCACGATCCCTGCAGCTTGTGTTGCATGGAGCTGACCTGCCCCTTCCACCCCTTCCAGTCCAGAACATTCCTCAGTGTCCCCGACCTCCACACTCCTGCCAACAGGTGGTCATTCTGTGGAGTGTCCCCTCAAGCGGGGCTTGTGTGGTGTCCCTGGCCGCTCACCCGGTCCTTCACCTTGTCTCTGGGTAAAGGGAGGTCTACCAGGCCTCACTGCAAGTTGTTTTCCCTTTGTAATTAAAAAGTATGTTGCACGAAGCTCTTTGAGACAATGTAAACATCCCATTCCTCATAAAATTTTAAATTCTTTTTTTTTAAGATTTTTTATTT
>NW_024424564.1:56380946-56402253 GCF_017311325.1 Ursus maritimus
TTTTTTTTTTTTTTTTTTTTTTAAGATTTTATTTATTTAACAGAGACAGCCAGCGAGAGAGGGAGCACAAGCAGGGGGAGTGGGAAAGGAAGAAGCAGGCTCATAGAGGAGGAGCCTGATGTGGGGCTCGATCCCATAACGCCAGGATCACGCCCTGAGCCGAAGGCAGACGCTTAACCGCTGTGCCACCCAGGCGCCCCTGTACCTGGGAATTCTTGCCTACGTTTTCAGGTTGGCGCTGAGTTGTGTCCTTGAGGAAAAATTTGTGGTTATTTGGGGACTTTACAGTTCACTCAACATTCAGTTTGTCGAGGTTACGAATTCAAAAACTATGTTTTCCTTAAATATTTAGAGGGGTTTCTCCTATTTATAAACCTAATGAACGTTAGCGAAGCCGTGGCCGGGAGGAGGCCTGCGTGGACTTGGACCGGCGGCGGCTGGGGGTCGGGGCGGGCTAGGGGCTTCGGCCGCAGCTCTGTTGGCAGGACCTCTGCCCCGCGTTGGGCTGGCGCTGACACCTGCGTCGGCCTCATCCACGAACGTGACGCGGCTTGTCCAGCGCGGGCCGGAGGGGAGCCGCAGCCGCTCGCGGCTCTCGGTGGGGGCCGGAGGCCGCTGGGCTGGACTCTCGCGCTCCCATCTCCACATGGCTGCCACAGCCCCAGGCATTGCATCCCGACCAGACCAGCGGGAGCAGCCGCGGGCCACAGCGCCCCTGCAGAGCTCAGACTTTTCCCTCGGGAATAAACACTTCTCCAGAGCCCGTCCTCCCCCGCTGGTCCCACGGCCTGTCACGCACGCCTGGGTCGCCTTCTGGGCCCCCTGCACGCTCTGCCACCTGCAGGGTGCCCTGGTCTCCAGAGTGTCCGAGAAGTCCAAGCATGCCTCCCCCTCGTGTTTCCACTTTCCCTGGTGCTTTGTCCTCGGTCGCCAAGTGCCTTGAACGATCCGCACTGTATTTTGATTGATATGGACTTGAATTAATACATCAATCCAGGGCATACAATCTTCTATGTATACTTCAAACAACATATTGTTTGTTTTAGTACCGACGTGGGGTTTCTGATTCCTGTGCGCAGCTAGAGTTTTCATGAAAACTCCTGTATGTAAGCTGGTTTTCATAAAATCCAGACTAGTTTTTTAAATTATCTTATCTCAAACGATCTTGGTCTTACAGGATTGTGACAAGTACAGCACGAAGAACCCCTCCCCCGAACATCTCGAGACGGCGTCATGCCTGATGCTCCCCGGCCCCCAGGTGCCTGCACCCAGGAGGCTCACCTCGAGAGGGGTCAGCCCCCCAGGAAGGTCTTGGGGGGAGGGGGCAGGATGCGCCGGAGAGCCTTGGACCACGATGCAGACCTGAAGGCCCCGGCCACTAACGCTGCTTCCACGGCGGGCCAGCCGTGCTGACCACGATCCCTGCAGCTTGTGTTGCATGGAGCTGACCTGCCCCTTCCACCCCTTCCAGTCCAGAACATTCCTCAGTGTCCCCGACCTCCACACTCCTGCCAACAGGTGGTCATTCTGTGGAGTGTCCCCTCAAGCGGGGCTTGTGTGGTGTCCCTGGCCGCTCACCCGGTCCTTCACCTTGTCTCTGGGTAAAGGGAGGTCTACCAGGCCTCACTGCAAGTTGTTTTCCCTTTGTAATTAAAAAGTATGTTGCACGAAGCTCTTTGAGACAATGTAAACATCCCATTCCTCATAAAATTTTAAATTCTTTTTTTTTAAGATTTTTTATTTATTTATTTGACAGAGACAGCCAGCGAGAGAGGGAACACAAGCAGGGGGAGTGGGAGAGGAAGAAGCAGGCTCGCAGCAGAGGAGCCCGATGTGGGGCTCGATCCCAGAACGCCGGGATCACGCCCTGAGCCGAAGGCAGACGCTTAACGACTGAGCCACCCAGGCGCCCCGAATTCATTTTTTAAATCACATTTAAAAATCTCATTTATGAGCTGTTACAATCACTATTGTGCCCAAATTTTCCCCGATCTGGCCAGCAGGAGCCCGTCGCTCTGGCCTGCGTGTCCTCCGTCAGCCCTCCGTCATCCTGCGAAACGTCCTTCGGGGGCAGTGCCTTCAGGCTCATCTTCTTCCTTCCCTGCCCCATCGCGGAGCTGGGCGTTTCTCCAAGCGCCCCGGCCCCTTACTGGAGGCCGCGTAGGGGAGCCCAGGTTCAGGCGCTGGGGCGTGCTTGTCCCTGCTGGGGTGTTGCTCCTCGTGGGGACTCACACGGCACACGTGCGTTTGCATTTCTATTTCCATGGCTAATACGCTGAAACCAGGACTCGGTATCACGCGTTCGGATCCAGCATGCACGGTTCATTCCAGTTTTCTCCCTTCCCTTGTTCACAGCCGCCGTCTCAGCATCTCTGAGCAACCTCAACACAGTCACTTACTTGACAGGGGCCTCTGTCTACCTGTCCCTGACGCCCCCCCCACCCTGCTCGGGCTCTGACACCTCACGTCGGGCCACTGCCCCGCTCCCCTGCCCCATGGAAACCCTCCTTACTCTGTGTGGCCTCCAGACTGGGGGCGAGGCTGCCGTCCTGAGCAATCCCCTTCTCAGGCACCCGGCTTCTGGCATCCCTCGCTGGACGCGGTGGCTCCCTCCCCCCTCGGTGGCAGATGCTCTTGCTGGGCCTTCCCTGATCGTTTCTGGGTCTTTCAGGAAGAGCTGCAGGTCACCGTCCCCATGGTGGCCTTCGCCAAGACCGATGTAGTCGTGGGCTCAAACGCTGCACCCAGGCCGCGTGGGGAGCGTCCTCACGCACGCTGGGTTCAGTGAGAGTGCAGTCCCCGCGGGAGGAGCTCTTGCCAGAAGGACTGAGCCTGGACTCAGTCATGCCTTTCAGCTTCATCTGCAGCCACAAGGAGCCCCAGGAGCAGAGGACCACGCCAAACACCAGCAGGACATGATCAGACATCCATCACGTGGGGCCCTCGACAAGGTGCTGGGGAGCTTGTTTCTAAAGCTGGAGTCCGCGCGAGAGGGGCCCCGAGGACCCGGCGGCGTGGGCGGCACCAGGAACCCACCTCCCCACCAGACAGCCAGCACCGGCAGAAGCCGTCCACGGTAGCGCTTTGGGAACTCAGGGCGGTACTGAAGGTTTGCAGTCTGGCGAAGGCGTGGACGGTCAAGTGCGTTCATCTCCGTCAGTTCCAGCTCTGAGCTCGGGAGCAGCTCCCAGCCCCTCCCCGCCCCTGGGAGCCAGGCTCAAAAAGCACCCCGTCCCCCAAGCATGGAGGCCGGCGCTCTAATGGCTGATGGCTCCTGCTGATCCGGGAGGTGCAGACAGAGACAGGCAGGCGGCCGCAGTGCACGCCCCCCTCTTCCGAAGCCATCTGCGGGCCAGATCGAGGAGGCAGACGTTAAAGACGGCCGTCAAGGGCAAGCATACACGCGGGAGAGCTAGATGTGACCCACCGCGCCAGGTGAAAGCTCAGACCGACATAGAGGCAGCACGGTTACACCTCAGGCTGGTCCTCGGCACAGACTCAGCCTACGACAATCAAAACAAAAATGAACAAAACCCAGCAGAGCCCAGGGAGGGGGAGGAATCTGACTTCAGATTACCACAGTGTCGGGTTAAAGTGTCCCTCACGAGGCGCACAGGGACAGGAGACAACACGTGCGCGGCAGCTGCACCTGGACACCTGCTGGCGGATCTACTGGACAGACTTTACAACGACGGTCGGGGGCGCGCAGGCAACTAGAGGCAGATGCGGAGAAGGTCGGGGAAATGACGTAGGAACAAAATGGAATAAAAAGACACAAAACCTAAAAAGAAACCAAAAGGAAATCAGGGCTGAAAAGTACAACTGAACTGGACACCACGGGAAGGACTCCGAGGTAGATTCCAGCAGCAGCAGAAAGAATCCGCGAACTTGCAGGCAGGACAGCGGGAACTCCCGACTCTGAGCAGCAGGAGGAGGACAGACTGAAGGATGGTGAACAGAGTCTAGGGGCCCGGCGACGTGGTCGAGAAGCCACCCTACACACTGTGGGAGTCCTGGGAGGAGGATGGTGGGGGGCAGACAGGAAAAGGGAAAATAAAGTGACTGAAGACTTCCCCAGTTTGATGAAAGACATGAATGTGAACATCCAAGAAGCTCAATGAAATCCACGTGCGATGCACTGAAGGAGACCCACGCGGTGACACACGTGTAATCAATCTGCCGGGGGTTGGGAGTCCCGAAACAGCACGTGTCCTCCACAGGGCCGCCACGGGTCTCTCCCCAAACCCCTGCAGGCCAGACGGCACCGGCTGATATCCCCAAAGGGTGAAGAGAACAGAACGGCCAATCCAGAATCCGACATCTGGCAAAGCCGCCCTTTCAGCCTGAGGGAGAAATGATGATGTCCGCGGATGCGCACATGCTGACAGCGCTCGTGACCAGCGGACCTTCCCTGGGAGTCCTGCCAGTGGCACAAAGGACACAGGCAGGAGCTGGAAGCTGCACGAAGGAACAGTTCCTGAAAGGTAAACACACAGGCAGGGGCGCCGGGGAGGCTCAGTCGGTGACGCGTCTGCCTTCGGCTCAGGTCATGACCTCAGAGTCCTGGGATCGAGCCCCACATGGGGCTCCCTGCTCAGCGGGGAGTCTGCTTCTCCCTCTGCCCCTCCCCCAGTTCGTGCTCTCTCTCAAATAAATCTTTTTTAAAAGTTCTATAATTCATTTTCTACCAAAATTATGTAATTCCTTCAGTCTAATAAAATATTCTCCTATCTAACAGCATTCACTTAGCACCTACTATGTGCTCTTCTAGGATCAGGGTTGAATAGAGAGGGGCACCTGGGTGGCTCAGTCGGTTAAGCGTCTGCCTTCAGCTCAGGTCATGATCTTGGGGTCCTGGGATCGAGCCCTGTGTTGGGCTCATGCTTGCGCTCGTGATCTCTCTCTCTGACAAATAAATAAAATCTTAAAAAAAAAAAAGACTTCCTTTCTTCCCACACCTCACCATCACATTACCAAAAGCCTATTTATAGCAGTTCCTTTCACCCAGTACATCATGTCTGACTACCAAGAAAAAATTACGAGGCGAATTACACAATTAAAAAACACGATGAAAAAGACGCAATTTGAAGAGACAGAGCAAGTTCAGAACAGACATGGCAGATGCTGGAATTATCAGAGTGGGAATATGAAACACCAGGATACGCTAAGGGCTCTAATGGATAAAGTAGACAGCACGCAAGAACAGACGGGCAACGTAAGCAGGACATGGAATTCCCGAGAAGGAACATCAACAACAAAATGCGAGAGAAAAGACACTGCAGCAGAAATGAAGAATGGCTTTTGTGGGCTTACTAGACGGGACATGGCTGAGCAAAGAATCTCTGAGCTAGAGGATATGTCAAAAGAATCCTTGAAAACTGAAAAATAAAGAGAAAGACTGGAAAAAAGCAGGACAGAATATCAAAGATTATGGGACAACCACAAAAGCTGTAACATGCGTGAAATGGGAATATTAGAAGGAAAAGAAAGGCAGGCACAGAAGAAATACCTGAAATCATGGCCGAGAATGTCCCCAACTTCATGTCAGACACAGACCTCAGAGCCAGGAGCCAAAGCAAAACAAAACAAGCGACACCTTTAAATATCCTCTTCGATTTATAGAAAATCACATATAAATTTTATATCCTGAGGAAGCTGGGTGGGAGGGGGGACCTTATCAAAGATAAGAACCACATCTGACTTTTCAGAAGTTACGCAAGTACGAAGAACGTGGATCAAAATACTGAAAGTGTGGAGAGAAAAATCCCACCAACCTAGGACTCTCCATGCTGTGAAAATATTCTTAAAGACGAAGGAGAAACAGACTTTCTCAGAAAGACACTGAGGGAATTCGTGGCCAGCAGACAGGCTTGGAAGAAGGTTAAAGGGAGTTCATTAGTGAGAAGGAAAGTAACGTAGGTGAGAAACTCATCTACATAAAATAAGGAAGACCACTGAAGAAGGAGTAAGTTAACATTTTATTCTTCATCTAACAAATAAGTTTGTTCGAAATAATGATTTCAACAACATAGAATTATGTACGCTTACACACATATGAGACACACATCTTTATGCTTACGGAGCTCCTATGTAAGACAAATGAATGCCAGCAATGACACAAGGGACAGGAGGGAAGAATTAGGATTATTTTATTACAAGGTACTCACATTGCCCATGAAGTGGTAGAGTGTTGTTTGAAAATACACTTGGATTAGCTGTAAATACATATTGTAAACTCTAGGGCAACCACTTAAAAAAAAAGTAAAATTGAAGTATAACCAATACGCTAAAAAGGAGAGAAAATGGAATCATAGAAAATGCTCAGTTAAAAGACAGACTGACAGAGTAGATCAAAAAACAAGAGCCAACTATATGTTGCCTACGAGAAACCCATTTTGTTTTGTTTTTTAAATATTTATTTATTTAAATAATCTCTTCACCTAATGTGGGGCTCGAACTCACAACCCCAAGATCAAGAGTCACATGCTGTACTGACTGAGCCAGCCAGGCGCCCCAAGAAACCCACTTTAAATATAAAGACACATATGGATTAAAAGTAAAAGAATAGAGAAAAGTATGCCATGCTAACAGTAATCAAAAGAAATCAGGAGTAACTGCATTAATTTCACACAGCAGACTTCAAAGGAAGAAAAGTTATCAGAAATAGGAAGGGAATTATATAATGATAAAGCAGTCAGTTCTCCAAGAAGACACGCAATCCTTAATGTGTATACACCTAACAACAGGGCATCAAAATATATGAGGCAAAAAATAATGGAATTACAAAGAGAAATAGCTGAAGCAGTATCCTAATTGGAGATTCAACACCCATCTCAGAAGTGGATGGATCCAGCAGGCGGAAATTCAGCAAGGACATCACTGAACTAACCACCACCACCAATCAACCGGATAAAAGTGACCTCTGTAGACCACTTCATCCGACAACACAGAACACACGTTCTTCTCAAGTTCACATGAACATTCACCAAGATGGACCACATTCTGGGCCACAAAACACCTCAACAAATATAAAATAGCAGAAATCCTACATCTGCTCTCAGACCATGATGGAATTAAACTAGAAACCTGTAACAGAAAGATGACTGGAATAACCCAAAATACATGGAGATTAAACAGCACACTTTTTTATTCTTCTTGAGAGAGAGAGAGCACACCCATGTGAGCGGGGTGGGGGTTGGGGGGCAGAAGGGGAGAGAGAATCCCAAGCAGCCTCCACACCCAGTGCAGAGCCCAATGCAGGCTTGATCTCATGACCCTGAGATCATGACCTGAGCTGAAATGAAGAGTCAGACACTTGGTCAATTGAGCCACCCAGGCACCCCTGAACAACCCACTTCTAAACAATGCGTGGGTCAAAGATGACATCTCAAGAGAAATTTTACAACAATTAGAACAAGATGTATATAAGGAAAAGAACAAAATTCTGAACTAAATAAATGGGGAGGAATTCTATGTTCATGGATAAGAAGACTCAATATTGTCAAGATGTCCAGTCTTTCCAACTTGATCTATGGATTCCATGCTATCTTGACCAGATCGCAGCAAGTTATTTTGTGGAGGCTGACAAAACAATGTTGAAGTTTATACAGAGAAGCAACAGCCTCAGAATAGCTAACAGAACACCGAAAGGAGAAGAACAAAGGTGGAAGACTGCCGTTCCCTGACCTCAGGCCTCACTATAAAGCTGCAGTCAGGCCGGTGTGGTTGGCCAACAGCATATGAGTAGATCAGTGGGACAAAACAGAGAGCCTAGAAATAGACCTCTAGAAATCCAGTCAACAGATCTTTGAAAAAGGAGCAAAGGCAACACGATAGAGCCAAGACAGTCTCTTCCACTAATGGGGCTGGAGCAACTGGACATCCACTCGCAAAAAAAGAAAAAAGAACCTAGGCACAGACCTACACCCTTCATAAACATTAATACGAACTAGGTCAATACCTAAATGTAAATGCAAAACTATAAAGTTCCTAGAAAGTAACCTAGGAGAAGGCCTAGATGACCTTGAGTGTGGAGATGAGTTTCCAGACACACCACCAAAGCCTGGTCTGTGAAAGACAGAACCGACAGCTGGACTTCGTTACAATTAAAATTATCTGCTCTACGAAGGACAGTGTCAAGACAATAAGACACACCACAGGATGGAGAAAACATGCAAAAGACACATCTGGTAAAGGGCTGTTATGCAAACCATACAAGAACCCTTAAAACTCAACCGTAAGGAAACAACCCCATTGAAAAATAGTCTTAAAGATATTAACAAACCCAGAGAGGTACAGACGGCAGGTCAGCATCCCATCACGTGCACCCAGTAAATGCACGTTAAAACGAGACACCGCTGCACGTCTATCAGAACGGCCAGAATGTAGGACACCGCCGACTCCGACTGCTGGTGAGAACGTGCAGCAGCGGGAGCACTCATCGCTGCGGGTGGGACGCAGGGTGGGCAGCACTGCGGAGGCCGGCTCGGTGGTTCTTATAAAACTAGACATACTCCCACAGTACCATCCGGAAGTCATGCTCCTTGATATCTACAGGAAGGAGCCGGAATCGCATATCCGCACAAAAGCCTGCACACAGCCGTTTATAGCGGCCTTACTCGTAATTGACAAAACTTGAAATGCGATGTTCAGTTTGGGGCCTCAAATCTGAGACAATGACGGACCTTTGTTAAGCAGACAGCCACGTGCAGAAAGAAGGCCCGCCCCTCACACAAACAGAAGTGAGCTCAGGTGGAGCCGAAGTGTACACGTACAAGTGAGGGATGGAAAACGTGGCAGAGCCCGAGTGTGGGAAAAGCTTCCAGCTAGGATGCAGGTCAAGAAAAGAGCGGTAAACATGCAACCGCGAAACTGAGGAAACTTGTGCCCAGGGAAGCGCTTCATAATCATTGAGAAGACAAGTGACAAACGGAGAAATTATTTGCAGCATTCACTGGACGGAAAGGGTGAGTACCCCCAGTGACTGAGTTTTTATAAAGCAAGGGGGAAATGACCGAAAGTCCAATGGAAAACAGACAAAATATGTGAACAGAAAACTAACAAAACCAGATGGTTCTTAATCCTATGAACACGTTCACCTTCACTCCTGAAGAAACGAAGAGAAGTCCTCAGAGACACCATTGCTCCCCGATCAGAGCAGCAAGGGGACAGCGTTCGCGCTCTCCCAGCCCTGGGGAGGGAGGTGCGGCGACACCCGGCCAAACTGATACACGTTTCCCGAGAGCTCGCGTTCCCACTTGTAGGAATTCGCCATAAAGACACACCTCACGCAGCATGAAAATACACACGCGCGAGGTCACGCGTGCAGCATGGTGTGAAGTTGCCAAGTCCTGGCAACAGCCAAATGCCCGCACACAGAGACCGGCTGGACGAACCGCGGAACAGTCACACAGCGGAGTACTAGGTCGTTCCAGGAAGTCTCTGGGTAGAAGGAGTGATATCCTGGAGAAGAGAAAACGTGCAAGAGCGCACAGAGGAAGGGAATGAAGGCCGCGTGCATCTGCTCATCTTTGCAGAAAGAAAGGACAAACCAGAAAGCAGCGGCCCTGGTGATAAAAGCGTGGAGGCGCCCTGGAGGGAGTGACGTCCGTGAGCGTGCCTTCGTGAGCAGGCCGATTCCCGGACCCACGGCAAAGGACAGGAATTCAGATCCTGAGCCTGGAAGCCAATGGAGGGATGTTTTACATGAAGCCGCTGAAGCCGGAGGGCCCCTCCAAGGAATGTGCAGACCCAGTACTTCCCCACGAGCCTGCGGTTGTGGGGCAGAGCCACAAGCAGATGCACGGGAATCGCGGGCGTCAGACTCTCCCCGTGGAGGGCAGCCGCATGGATGCGGAACAAGGGAGGCAAACGAGCCCGTGGAGACGGGGAGCGGGAGGGGTCAGCCTGGCGCTGGGGTTTCTCGCACATGCACGTATGCGTCTGTGTGCAGGCCCACCCACCCTCCCCAGCCGCGTCCACAGAGAGGTCCTGCAAACATCCTGACAGCAATGCGCACATCGAGACCGACCCAGACCTTGGGCTCTACAACCATTCCCCACCGAAGGAACCAGGGCCCCTCCCACGGCCGACTTCAGGGCTGGGACGGAGAGGCCCCAGAGCCCCGTGCCAGGAAGCAGGGCAGCACTCAAAACCCAACAGTGACGGGGCGTCACAACATGACAGCCCCGTGTGAACCCAGCACGGTGTGAACGCCAAGGGATCAGGTGTGACTCACACACCGTCAAGGCCCAGCAGCATTTCGCAGACGCGTGCTGGTGACCGAGGACAAATATCTGAACACTGATAAATTGTGAATGTGTGATCAATGCGGATAACACATACATAATAAACACTGATGACAGTCAAGGGGGGAGGCGGCAGCTGGCTCGCGCACCCTGCTGAGCACCGGCTGGCAGGCGGGAGGTGCTGTCAAGGCCGCCACAGTGGGGACCATCGGTGGGCGCCGGGTCGGGAGACGTTGGAGGAGGTACTCCCAGGGGGCGTCTGCACACACGCTGCTTGTCGGCTGCCGTGGACGACACGACAGCTACAGCTGGGAAAGGCTGTCACCTCCTTCCTAGGACACACTGAGGCGCTTAGTGGTCAAACCACGTCACAGGCAACTCTCTCAAATGGCTCAGAAAAAGTAGCCTTTCTTTATGCATGTGAGTGGTATGTGTGCGTGGTGCCTATGATGGTGTGAGCGCACGTGGCGTGTGTCCGTGGTGTGAGCGCACGTGGCATGTGTCCGTGGTGTGAGTGCACGTGGTCCGTGCACATATGTGCAGTAACACCCATTTTCCTGTATTGTGCTCAGAGCCTGGTGGTATTAGACGTTTCAGTGCTTCATAAATAACAAATGCTTGTTCAGTAAAGTGTAAAGTTATCAAAATTATCACTTAAAACTACCCTACGTGAAGGCAGTCTCTGGAAATATCACTTATCATGAGATCTCTAATAAGGAAGCATTTAAATTTTTATTATTCCTCTTTGAATTCCCCAGAGTCCCGTCTGCGATGGAAACGGCATGCCTGTGTCCACAAAGGACTCTTCCTGCAGCTCGGGTGGGCGTGGGGGTCGCAGTCAGCAGGCCCATCTTCACAAAGACTCACATGATCTCCCCCGAAAGGGGTGCTTCTTCGGGCGCTGCAAGAGGCCCAGGGGTGGCGGCCGAGGCGCGGGGCAAGGCCCGCCGTCCGCACCGTTCTGACCGTGCGTCGTCTGGGGTGGCCGTGGAGGAGCTGCGTCTCTTCGCTCAGACCTGCGTCCGGGGCACGTCCGTGGTCCCGTTGTGCCTCGTACCGTCCCATCTGCCGGGATGCTGCCGGAGCTCCGACGTCCTTGGGAGGACACTGGCCCCTTCCAAGGAAGGCCCGTGGAGTCTCTCCAGGAGCACCAGCTTCGTCTTCAGGTGGGTGTCGAGGGGAGGCAGTGCGGTCAGGTTCAGACTCACCCCGGTGGTGCCTGCGATGGTGGCCAGGACCCGGTGTGTGTCCCCGTAGAGGGCCAGGTGTGCAGGGACGGCCTCCATAAGGAGGTGCGTGTAGGCCAGCATGTGCCCCGACCCGGGCCGCACATCCTCCCTCTTCTCGTACCTGCAAGATTAGAGTGTGGCCGTACACCTGCGGCCCCAGGCCCGCTCCCAGTACCCAGGTGCCCCCACAGAGCCCCCGCGCCGCCTCAGGGAGAAGTGTCTCCTATGCATCACATCACGGCGGGAACGTACCTCCAGGCGCTGTTGACCTCCAAAAACCGAGACACGCCTGTCTGTGCAGCAGCCACGTCGATGTGCAGAACGACATCTGCAGACAACCAGCCACGTGCGCTTGGTGAGAACCGCGAGCCGTTTGCCTCTGGCCCGAGCTGCACCTGGCCCCAGCACGGCCCCGAGCGCCTCCCCCCCCCCCGGTCCTGGGGGCCCCAGCACGGCCCCGAGCGCCCACCTGTCCTGGGGGACACCAACTCATGCAGTTTCCACATGGCCACGCCGCCAGGATAGTTGAAGTGGGACACGTATAGGGCTGTGGCCGAGTATGTGGCATTTACCACGAGGTGTCCTATCACAAGGAGGGACCCCACTTTATACAGCCAAGACTTCTTATAATTGTTCAGCCTGGAAAGAGACCGCACATTTCAGAGACGCTGGTGGCAGGAAACAGCTGCTGTCCACCCTCATGACCACATCATAGATACACAAACTATTAGAGAAAGTGGGTAAATACCGCCTCGAAAATGTCCTGTGTAATTCCACCCAGACGCCAATTTAAAACGTATATGACATTTTCAAACATCTCGGCTTACTGCTTGGTTTAGGGTCAGAGGGCAGACACATCCTGGGCACTGCCCAGTTTGTAAGCCAAGCAGACAGGGCAGGGCTGCTGCTGCCCTGGGAACCTGGACAGAGACCGCGAGGCCACACAGACAAGGGTGCTCTCTGCCTGGTCCTCTACGGACAGGTCTGCTGGCCGACTGCGAGCGCAGGGTGGACGTCGCCCACACTCCGGTCAGGCGCTGCTGAGCCATCAGCAGCTGTTCCCGCCGTGGGCTGTGGCCTCCTGCCTCAGCCCTGCAGCCCTGCTCCGGAGAGGGGCAGCCCCGTGGGACTCTGCCTACAGCTGGGGCACCCTCTCTGGGGGCCCTTCGTTCTGTGCTGGGCTGTCTCCCGGTAACCCCCACACCACCATCTTGTGCCCCAAGCCCTGGGGCTGACGGCGCCTCCCTGCCCTTCCTCTCCGCTGGCCTGGCATCTGCCTGGACGAACACAGGGCCTGTCCCACTGAGTTCCCCCCTTCCGCCGAGGACTTAGCCCCGGAGACTCCCCAGCTGACCGAAGCCTGCCCGGCCGCCGTGCGCACCGGCTCCCCTCTGTGTGTCCTCCTGGGGCGGCTGAGCTCTGGCTGGTTCACACAGCCGTGTGCAGACAGACCCGTCGGCGGCCTGAGGCTGACCCGTCCTGACCTCGCTGCCTCCCTCCACACAGGCGCGCACTCAGACCCCTGTTCACCTAAACACCTTTCCCCGTGTGACGGCGCACACGCAGCGTGGCCATGGACACGGAGGACTCACAGGCAGGCGCAGCCCCTGGCGGCCACGATGTTGAGCACAGGGAAGGTATAGATGATGAACCGCAGCTCCTTGTGCGGCAGCAGCGAGTACAGGGCCACGAAGCCCAGCGACGGCAGCAGCAGCACCAGGGCCCTCCTGTCCACGGCGCCCAGTGGCACGAAGAGCAGGCTGCAGCCCAGGCCGCGGGGCAGGGCCGAGTAGAAATACCACAGCAGCGGGGAGGTCTCGGGGGGAGGGTTAAGGAGGCCACACGCCAGGAGTCCCCTGTCCATGTGGAGCAGGGAGGCACGGCCGACGGGGGCTCCTGCCTGCAGCACCGGGGCCCCCGGGCCGCGGCGGGTGGTAAGCGGGCCATGCACGGCTCTCCTGCATTCCCCGCTCCGCACCACGGGACGGCCTGTCCTAGGGGGACGGGTGCGCTGGGCACTCGTCACGCTCCCCTCTCAACTTGTGCACGTGCTCGGCTGTTCCACAGCAAAGCGCTGCAAGTGATCGTTAAAGAGATCCCAAACGCCACGGGAGGAAAGCCGCTCCCGCCGCCTCGCCGGAGCGAGGCCGGGGGCACTGGCTGCCCTGCGCCGCGGCCTGTCCTACAGACACACTGGAAGGATACTCCCCAGTTGGAACTTTTGTTCAGGACGGTGTTGTACCAAAGCACCTTCCCCTCCGGCCACACAAGATATCGCCAAAAATAGGAGTCCACGGTGACCGTCAGTCCTGGTGAGACAAAGGAGTCGCTCAGGAAAGAACACGGCCCGCCGAGCAGCTCAGACTCCGCCACTGCCGGGGGAACGGCAGCCTGGGCCCCGGTCACGGGTCAACGTCCCGAGAGGCAGCGATGCCGGCGCAGACTCCACGAGCCCCGCTTCACGGGGAGCAGTCACGCGTCGGGACCTCGGCTGCCCGGCGAGCCAGGTGCAGGGACCCGCCACCCCTCCCGGCCAAGACACGGGGGACAGCCTGGGGCCAGAGGCCTGGGCAGGGGAGAGAGCCCCTCGGGGGAAGCTCGGGCAGAAGAGGAGCCGCGTTAAGATGTTGTAACGTTGCTGAAAATTAAAGGGACTTCATTTAGTAACAAAGCCACTCGCCTGAAATTCTCTTCATCTCCATAAAACCAGACAAAGCGGAGCTTCCGTGAGAACAGCCCCGGCGGTTCCCACTCACCTAAGCAGAGGACGCCGGCCGGTACGGCGCAGCGCATGGCCTTGGCCACCGAGAGCCTCCGGGTGCAGAGCGCCAGCAGCAGCACGAGGCCCAGGAACAGGCTCAGCTCGGCTCTGAAGACAAGGATGGCGAAGGCCGAGAGCCGGAGGAAACGGGCCCACTTCAGCTGCAGCCAAGCTGTGAGGGCCGGCAGGACTGCAAGACACAGGGTGCCAGGGGCAGGCCGACGGACCTCCTCATTGGGAAAGCCGCAGGAACCCCCCAGAAGACCGCGAACGCCATTCAGACACAAACCCGCCAACACAGGGCCACGGGCTCCAGCCACGGCACCTGCACCATCATCACTCAGCCTGGGGCCACTTCGCAGGCCCGACCGCAGCCGGGCCCCAGATGCCCGCGTCCCACAAGCTGCGCCCCGGCTGCACGCATCCAGCGCCAGCCTCGCCTGGCCCCCCTCCCAGACACGCAGCAGGTCCTGCAGGCTCCATGGCAGGTTCCTTTGGAAGGGCGCCCTGCCCGCCACCTTCCCCACCACGCCCCACAAGGGGTCTCCTCCCAGGGCATGGTGAGGTCTAGGCCGTGCGTCTGCTCTGATCGGCACAGACCCCCAGACCCAGGCCATCCGCAGCCTCCCGTCCCACCCACTGTCGGTCTCCTCATGGCTCCCAGGGTGTGGCCGTTCCCCCGTCTGCCTGCGTCACCCCCAGGACACCCGGACAGAGCCGCCCCTGTCTGTGCCGCAGGCAGCTTCTCCCCGCCCAGCACTCACTGTCCGCCGGCCAGGGGAGCCCTCCCAGGCGGTCTCTGCACCCACGCCACCTGCTGGAAAGCGCACCTCCTTCCAGAACAGAGACGCCGCTTCTCACCACAGGCTCTCCTGTCCCTGGGCATTTCCGAGACGCCCAGCGGGAAGCAGCCTTCACCAGGCAGACGCACCCCAGCCGGACGCCCTCAGCTGGCCGGTGCGCCCGGCGAGCCGCAAGCCTCCGCAAGCACCTACCCGCAAGCAGGGCCAGCACGTTGGGGAGCGTGCGCGTGCAGTAGAACATCAGGTGGAACTGCGTGGCCGTCACCCAGCAGAACACGGAGGCCACCGTGGCCCCAAACTGCCGCCTCACTTCTTTTTGTAAAGTCCAGAGTCCAAAGATCACGCCGAGTCCAAGGACAGCCCTGACTGAACAAACACGGCAGCGTGTGTGGCCGGCAGCGACAGGCGCGGGCAGAGGGCGTCCTGACAGGTCACTGGCAACGGCGAGTTCATGGCCAGGTGAGAGGGAAACCACCTTGACAGAGGGGCGTCGACTCTGCTATTAAAAATGGACGGGGCATGGGGAACGGACGGCCTGGACCCGGGCACCCTGGCCCCACGGAGTCACTGTGACCATGTGGTCTGTGGCAGACGGGCTGTGGGGGACACAGCCACCGGGCAGGGCGGGTGGCGTCCGCAGGTCAGTGTGACTGGCTCGGCGTTATCCCCACAGCCCACGCCGTGTGGACGTGACACCTCCAGGGCCACACCTACAGAGGGCCTGACGCTCAGACGTGGCCCCGACTCTCCTGTCTGGGGTTCCCCGGGCCCCACAAAACCAGCACGACACCGCCCCACGGGATGGCGGGTTTCCAGCAGTCTACGTCCAGGCAGACAGCTAGCTGCAGGGCGTGCCTGAGTTCACTGGGGAAATCTAAATAACGTCTGGGTACAGACACGATAAAAATGTACTGAAACACAAAAATGGTGATTGTTGGCTCAACGATGAGGTTGTGAGGCAATATGTACAGAATGCTCTAAATTTGGCTTTGAGAGACATCCACACAGGCACACAGAAAGATCCGGAAGGATTTGCACAGAGCCCTACCAACGGTGACCTCCGGGTGGGGGAAGGGAGGCCTCCAGTGCAGACGTGCTGCTTCCCTGCGTAGTGAGCGGCTGCCGGTGGGACCGTGGGAGGCGCCACACGCTGCTGCGTGTCCTGCTGCTCCCGCCCGGTCGGGGGGCGCCGGCACCCTAACGTCCCAGCCTTGAGAGCAGAAGCGAGAGGCGCTCAGTTAGCCGACTCAGGTTACGCCCCAGAAAGGGCCAGTGTCTGAGCTGCACTCGTGCTCCAGGCCCCCACAGTGAGCGGCCAAGGACAGCCAAGCTTCCAACGGGACACTCCTGAAGGAGGAAGCTTCCACCTGGCTCCCCGAAACCCCCTGACCACACCACAGCTCTTCCTTCCGTCCTCATCTGAAGACCCCCTTACCTACTAGCTGAGAATAAAACTTGGATGCTTCCAGCAGGCACAGCACATAGACCGCAGGGCTGGAGAGCACCGCCACAGCCAGGGGCCCGAGGAATGTCCTGGGGACCACTCCGGGGAACTCGAGATGGTCATACTGCAGGGAGAAGGGGAGGTCAGCGGGCGCCCGCCGTGGGGAGGCCATGCGGTCTCGGTCGCGGGGGCTCACCTTGTCCACGTCCAGCCGGTGGTAAAGCAGGTCATGCGCGGCCTGCAGGTTGAAGCTCTCCTCCACTTTGGCGTAGGGGCAGGTGATGAGGTGGACGGCGGCCACAGCCACCAGCAGCCCCAGCAGCCGGCGCTGCCCGCCCATGCTCGACGGCCTCTTCCCAGCCATCACGCTCTCCCGCCTCCCGTGCCTTCAGCGGTCATCAACTGTGCCTCTCTGCAAGCCCTGGGAGAAAACGAAAATGCAGATTCCCAGGTTTCAAAAGTCCCCCGTGAGTTAACACCAGGGGGATCTGGGCAAAGGGCGCTGTGATGTCTTTAAAACTACTGTTTTAACATCTGTGAGTCTGAACACATCAAACAACAAAGTGCAAAGAAAAATCACACTCGATCACCTTTCAAGTCTTAACCAGCGACCTCACACTCTGCGCCCCGTGAGGATCTTGCCAGGAAGAAAGGCTCTATTTGCAGAACTGAGTTAGTCCTCCATGCAGCCGGACCCGGGGCTGGCCCAGACTCTGGAGGGCAGCAGGGCAGCCCCTGCCCTTGAGAGGCTCAAATCTGGCAAGAGCGTAGGCCCCATGGTCCAGGCAGAGAGACGGGGGACAGGAGGCTGGCGGGGTGGGGGGGGCGTCTGGAGGACCTCAGAGGGGCAGCCGCAGGAGGGCAGGAGGCGGGACACAGGGCTCAGGGCAGCCAGGAAAGCCCCTGCATCCAAGTACAACAGGAGCGGAGCTGTGGACGCCTGCCCCGCTGGGTCCTGCCCCTTCCTGGGAGTCACGTGGTGCTCGCGCGTGGCACCAGGCTGGTCATGAACGCGAAGATGTAGGTGGCACAAACACGAGTGTGTCCTTGAGGTGTTCAGACGGATGTGGCTGCAGTGGATGACCCAAATACCAACAGGGCAATGTCGGAGCTTCCCGGAGACAGCTTTCAAGTTGTAGGGAGGGAAGATGGCAAGTTCTTCAAGTTTCCGGCTTCTCTTAAAACTGGTTTGATTTTATTTGATCAAAACCAGAAGGGTGGGAAGCAAAAGGAGAGAGCCACCATGCTTACTGCCTTTTGACTGGAGGGAGATTTATGAAATCTGTGCTCACCAGGGACAGCCACTGCGGGTTCCACTGGGAAGGAAAAGCTGCAGATGAGGGGCAGGGGTCCTGCTCATGGTGGTGGTGCGGTGGGGGCAGGAGGGGGAAAGGGGCTTTCATAATAAGAATTACCAAAACAGCGTGGGATTCTTCTCTTCCCAGATATAAAAACCACAGACGGACAGAGGTGTTACCAGTTTGTCCCCCTCTTTCTAAAGTGTAAGCTGCTTGAGGGTGGGATTTCTCTGATCTCCCCCTCCCCGAGGAGGAGGGGCTCGGTCATCATAGGAGCCAGTGTGTGAATGTGGCTGACGTCCCTGCGCTGACTCACTCTTCTGTCCGCAGAGCCCGGTGAGCAGCAGGTGCTCGACAAACTAGGCGAAGAAGAAATCCAGCCAAACTTACAGGTAGATCTCATCACATCAGCTATGCTTTCGCTAAAAATACGTTAATGCTTTAATTTCCAGCAAAGCCAAGGAGACCACACGACATTCGTACGCTACTCTCAGTCCCCCTTACTGTTATGAGAGGGAAGAAAGCTGAAAGAAATAGGAAGCATCTACCGGCTGCGGGAGAGGGCTGCTTGGCGGGAACTTGTCGCGGGGCTCACAGCTGTCCCAGGTCGGCTACGAACGGGCCTGGCCCCGCCCCGAGGCCGCTCCCCTGCAGGAAAATGCATACCTTCAGCTCGCAAGCTGCGGACAGCCAGTGCCCAACCCCGGCTGCCTCCCTCCCGCAGGAGACAGAGGGCAGAAGCCACAGGCGCGCCGCCTACGTGGACGGCACCGCACGGCAGCGCCCAGGGCGAGCCGGAGCGCTGGCGCAGCGCCCGGGAAGGCAGGTGGGAAGCAGGTGCGCAAAGCAGATGCGGAGCCGCGCGGCGCTGGAGAGGGAGGGGGCCGGCTCTCGGCGGAGGAGGCGACCTGCGAGGGTCTTCCTGTCCTGCCAGCGCGGGGGCACGGGCTCCACTGAAAGTGGACAACCCCCCGGCGGGAGACACGGGCGGCACTCAGAGCCAGAGACGACCACGGCCACGCTCGTCGTGGCTCTCCTCATTCAAACCACGGTTCCCGCGCCAGCGGCCTCGGGCCGGCGGCGACGCTCCCCCCGCTCGGGGCCCCCGCCGCCCTCCCCGACAGCCCGGGTCGCGCCCTCGCCCGCCGCCAGCCCCGAGAGCCCCAGCCGCGGTAGCGCGCGCTGACCTCGCCAGGCCGCGGCGTTCTCCCTCGAAGCACAGCCCCTAGGACTGCTCGCGGCCGAAAGCGGAGTGGCGGAAGCCGAGAAGGCCCTTGCCCAAACCTAACATGGCCCCCAAAGCCTAGTTACTGCCGCGGCGTGGTGCCCTCCTTGCCCGGAGTAAAGATGGCCGCCGCGGGCCTTGCGCGCGAGGGGCAGGTTCCGATCTCCACGCCCCCCGTCCCCGCCCCCTCCCGTCTGGGCGCTGACCCGGGGCCTTCCTATTGGTCGCTTCTCGTGGCGAGCCCGGATTGGGCCACATAGGGACGGGGTTCGTCCCACCGACCAATAGCGGCGCGAGGGCTGACGGTGGGCGGGATCCCGCCCGGCGCCGTCAAGTAGCCCCGGGAACAGCCGGCACCGCGAAGCGGTGGGCGGCCGCAGAGGGCCGTTCCCGCTGCACCTCGGCTCTGACCGCGCGGCCGCGTCCTGCGCAACGCTGCCCGCCTCGGCCCGCCATGGGCCCGCCGGCCCCGGCCACGCTGGGGCTGCTGCTGCTGCTGGTGTTGCCGCCGCTTCCACCTGGTGAGGCCGCCAAGAAGGCGACGCCCTGCAAGCGCTGCCGGGAGCTGGTGGACAAGTTCAACCAGGTGGGCGGGCCGCGCCGCGGGGGGACACGGAGCCGGGGGCGCGGGGGCCAGCCGGGGGCGCGGGGGCCAGCCTGGGGGCCGGCGGGGCCGGGGCCGGGGCCGCCCCGGGACGGACCGGGGTCACCCCACCATGGACCGGGGTCACGGATCCAGGGTGGCCCCGCGATGGACCGGGGTCACGGACCCACGGTGGCCCCGCGATGGGTCGGGGTCTCCCCACCATGGACTGGGGTCAGGAACCCAGGGATAAGCCCGCCGTAGATAGGGGTCACCCCAGCATGGACCGGGGTCACAAACCCAGGGTCTCCCTGCAATGGACTGGGGTTGCTCTGTGATGGACCAGGGTCACCCCACCATGGACCGGGGTCAAAGACCCAGGGTTGCTGCACGATGGACCGGGGTCACCCCACTGTGGACCAGGGTCACAGACTCAGGGTCGCCCCACGATGGACCGGGGTCACGGACCCAGGGTCGCCCCCCAACGGACCAGGGTCACCCCACCATGGACTGGGGTCAGGAACCCAGGGTCTCCCTGCAATGGACTGGGGTCGCTCTGCGATGGAGTCACCCCCCAAGTACTGGGGTCATGAACCTAGGGTCGCCCCACAATGGACTGGAGTCACTCCAGGGATGGACTCCAGGTCACTCTGGTGATGGACCCAGGGTCACCTGGCAATGAATGGGGTCATCCCCACAGTGGGCTCAAGTCACCCCCATGGTGGACTAGGGTTGCTCCCTCAATGGATGCGAGTGGGGGCAACAGCGCTGAGCCCTGTGCCCACCCTCTCTCCCCGCAGGGAATGGTGGACACTGCAAAGAAGAACTTTGGCGGTGGGAACACGGCTTGGGAGGAAAAGTCACTGTCCAAGTATGAATTCAGGTGGGTGCCACACCCCTGCTCTGGCAGTCCAGCTTCGGCACTTGACACGTCCCCACAAATGCCGTCACCCACGTCGATGATGGACACCCAAAGGGTCCCTTCGGTGCAGTCGCCTGTGAGCTGGCCCCTACATAGCCTTTTGCTTCCACAGTTGTCCCCATATGCACTCTCCACACGGCAGACAGGGTGGTCTTTTAATGGTGCACACGGGACCCGAGTCCCACTAGGTAAAGGGTCCCTGGCTTCCCCTACAGGGGGGTTAGCCCCCTCCCCCTCGCACCCCGCATCGGGTCTCCCCTGCCACCCTGACCACTGCTCTCTGAGTCTAACTCTCCCCGTGGTAGCGACGGTGCTCATCCCCATCTGGTGTGTTCCCCACCAAAGTGCCACCGTCATTCCCTCCTGGCAGCAAGTGCGGCCTCAGGATGTCCCTGTGGGGTGGACGCTGACCGCCTGGGCTTGCCTTCTCACCCTGCGGTGCTGATGGGCTTGTGTCTCAGTGAGGTCCGCCTGCTGGAGATCACGGAGAGCCTGTGCGGGAGCAGCGACTTCGAGTGCCACAGTCTGCTGGAGGAGCACGAGGAGCGCCTGGAGGCCTGGTGGCTGCGGCTGTGAGCGCCCCCACCCCCACCCTGTCCCCCCACCCCGGCCCCGCACCCCCAGCCCCCACCCCGGCCCCGTGCCCCCACCCCCACCCTGCGCCCTCCAGCCCCCACCCCGGCCCCGCACCCCCCACCCCAGCCCCGCACCCCCGTACCCCCACCCTGCGCCCCTGCACCCCCCACCCCGGCCCACCCCCACCCCCCATCCTCCACCCCCACCCTGTCCCCCCCA
>NW_024424564.1:56402263-56406859 GCF_017311325.1 Ursus maritimus
CCCCCCCACCCTTATAGCCCCCACACACACACACACACCACACCCCTGTCCCCCCGCCCCAGCCGCACAGCCCTGTGCCACAGCCTGGCCCCCCAGCTCCAGCCCCACTGCCCCCCCCCGGGTGTTCTAGCATTTGTGACTTATTATTTAGTTCGTAAATTTGAATAACTTCAGATTTAGAAGAGCGTGCATGAGTTTGTCCTCCTCCTTGCCCGCATGTTACCGCCTTTTCTTACCTTAGTGTGAGGGAGCCGGCGAGGAGGTCACGGGAGAAGTCTGTTCACACCTAGACTGTTTCCCTGACGTTGTGATGCTCTGGGGCACTTACTGTAATAAACTATGCTTTTGTGTTGAAGAAATCTGTCACATGAGCCTTAGGGAGCACGTTTTTAATTCCTCAGGAAGAAGGAGTATCCCAACTTATTTGAATGGTTTTGTGTGAAAACGCTCCAAGTTTGCTGTTCGCCGGGAACGTACGGGCCAGACTGCCTCGGTACGTCGTTGTCGGGGAAATCTTGAGTGTCTCGCGTCATTCCCCATGTCCATGTCATGGCTCCCAGGTGGGCAGCCTGGCTCCCATGCTTGGGACCTGGGGCTGTCAGCTCCCACAGGGCCCCGGGGGGCTGCCTCCACCGAGCCCTAGGGCGCCGGGTCCCTGTCCCCTTCACACCATAGGGATTTCCTCCTTGGGGCCGGACGGCCCTGAGTACCTGATCCTAAGTGAGCTCCTAATTCAGGTGTCTGCAGGCCTTCGGTGGGGCCCCGGTGAGTCGGTCTTAACCCATCCGCATGGGCGCTGCCGTCTGAGTGCAGGGAGGCAGCTCTGTGGCTTCTGTGGCCTCAGCCCAGCTCTGCCCACAGAGCAGCAAAGACCTGTCTATGGGAGGCTGGGGGCGGCGGGCGTCTGCAGGCGGGATGCGTCACGTCAGCCTTCACTGGGGAAGCCGGGCTTTTCCACGAAAGCCACGGTCCGCTGTTCGGCATTACCGGTCACCCACGTGGCTCAGGGGGATAGAATGTCCCGAGACTCTCTCCCTGGCCGCGGTCACGCCCTGCCTGCCTCTCCCGCCCATGGGTGGCCGCAGCGGGCCGTCCACACTGCCCCAGGCAGCCCCACACGCCACACATCGGCATCCCTGTGTCCCCATGCTCCAGGGGAGGCTGTCCGAGGTCCCCCCCTCGCCCCTGAGCAGGCGAGCCCCCGTGCCTGCGGACCCCAGCGCCCACGCTTGCACGCTCGTGCGTTCCTGAGAGAACCATACTTTGAGGGAGGAAGTATAGTCTGGATTTTAGAGATCCAAAAAGGTGTTTCTGTTGTGAACAGTCAGCTGAGCAAGGTGCCGCGTTCTCTGGGAGAGACCGTGTCCCCGCGCCTCCCGGGGCATGCCCTGAGCGGCCAGTTTGTGTCGCCCACAGCGTGCCAGGGTGGGTCCGAGAGGCCCTGCAGCGGGAATGGGCACTGCAGTGGGGACGGCAGCAGGCAGGGGGACGGGTCCTGCCAGTGCCACGTCGGCTACCAGGGGGCCATGTGCACCGACTGCGCAGACGGCTACTTTAGCTCGCGGAGGAACGAGACCCACAGCATCTGCACAGGTACCTCGGCCCCTGTCCTCATCCCCTGTCCTCGGGCCATGCAGGCACAGCCCCTTCTTGGGGCTGCCGGCACACGCGGGGGCCTGTGGCTCTTACCCACCCCCCCGGAGCCAGGAGGCCCTTGTGAACCCTGCGAAGGGCCACAGCAGCGCGAGCGGGCCCTGGACGGTCTTGCTTCCTGCCCCTGAACAAGCCCAGGAGGGAAGAGTGAGTCCCCTTTCCCCATGTCCCCTGAAGAAGGACCGGGCAGGTGGACGGTGCATCCCGTCCACGCTAGTCTTGGTTCTGGGTGACCTGGCACCCGCGGTGTCCCGGCAGAGGTCTGCTCTCGCCCTGCCGCTCCCTGGGCAGGATGACCCGCCTGCGCCATGCAGGGCCCCAGCGCACATGCCTGCTGAGACGGCAGAGCCTTGGCACAAACGACAGCTGGCGCACCCGAGGCCACAAGGCATGACCGCCCGGCCCCCAGTCCCGTAAGAGGATGCGCTGCCCCACTTATCCTGGCACCGGGTTAGGCGGGCCCTCCCACCTATGTCCTCAGAGGTGCCCCGGCCATTGTTCTGGGCTCGCCCTCGGTCGTATGCGGCAGTCGTGACCGAGTGCACCGAGCGTCCGGGCTGTGCCTTCTGTCGCTGGGCGTGGGCCCGTGGCCAGACAGCAGCTCGCACAGACACAGATCGAGACGCCACGGAGGACGGCGTGCATGGCACCCTTCTCTGTGGGTTCTCATCGGCTCTCACCGAGGTCGGGAGACGTCCTGGCATCAGCGATCGGGTTGCTTTCCTGCATTAGGGCCCGTCATTAGTCCGCGGCCGCCTTGGATGTTTTGTGCAGGACGTGTGTGGAGCGCCAGTGAGGCCGTGGCCTCTCTGGTCCCGGCGCCCAGGCCCTCGCCTGGCCTGGGACACGGTGCCCTGCGGGGCACACTGGGGCCAGGGCCGCCTGGCGAGCGTGGGCTCCGGGGTTTGGGCAGCTGCCTTCCTCGGGTCATAAGCATTTTCCTTGGGGTCCCTGTCCGCTAAGAACGTGACCGTGAAGGGGCACTGAAAGCCCGTGTAGTGTTTCTCTCTTTAAGTTCAGGAATATTGTGAATCACAAGAGTCATTTTTATGTTACTGAACCAGTCCTGCTTTACTGGGTTTTTTTCTTGTATTTGGTTTTTGTTCTCATCCTAGTGAAGGTAAATTCCTAATTTCTGAAATGACGTTTGTATCCTGTTCGTTACTGAGAATGGGATTCACGCATATTGACAGATGTCCCATCTCTGCTTTCCAGCTTGTGACGAGTCCTGTAAGACATGCACGGGCCCAACCAACAGAGACTGCGGCCAGTGCGCGGTGGGCTGGGTGCAGGAGGACGACGCCTGCGTGGGTGAGGCCGGGCGGGCTCCCCGGGGTGGCCTGGCCTCCCCTCCTCTCCTCTCTACCACCCCCTCCTCCCTCCCTCCTCCCTCCTCTCTTTTCTCCCCCTATCTCCTTCCCTCCTCCCTCCCTTTCCCTCCTCCCTCCTCTTCCCTCCTGCTTTCCTTCCTCATCTCTTCTTCTGCCCCTTCTCCTCTCCTCTTCCCCCTCCATCCCTCTTCCCTTTACCCCTTTCTCTCCTCTCCTCTTCCTCTTTTTCTTTCCTCCCTCCCCATCCCTTCTCCAGGTACAGGCAGGGAAACTGAGGCACAGACCTCCCTTTGGCCTAGAGAGCCGTATAGGGGCGCTCACCAGCCACAATGTCTGCCGGCTTCGGCCGCTCAGCCGCAGGCAGGAGGCCTTCCTGACACACACACAGCCACGGAGTTCAGGCCCTGGGCCTTGGCTGTCCCCACCTGTCCCCACGCGCCCGGCCTGGTGGCCACCATGTGCTTCTGCTGCACCCTTTCCTCCGAGCTCCAGCCTGCCTGTGAGCACTGGCTTCCAGCCCAGCGCCCAGTAGCCCCAGGGAGGCCCGGGAGTGGCCAAGGGGCTCTTCCTCAGGCCCAGGTGCTGGCGGGCAGGCTGCCCTAGGCCAGTCAGGGGCGGCAGACTTGTCCCTGATGTCTCATCTCGCGTGAGGTGGGTGGTGGTTCTGACACCCACCTGGAGCTTCTGCGCGTCCACGCGGAAGCAGAAGATGCTCACGTTAGCGGTTGGTCCCTCTCCGTGACCCCTCCCCCGGGGGCACTAAATGTCCCTTGTCACCCCTGCACGTGGGAGGCCCCCCGGGAGAAGCACGGACACGCGTCCTCCACACAGTGGCCACCTTCCTCTCCAGGCGGGCCGTGGCCCTGGGTTGTGTCTGGCCACCGACCGTGTCGCCTGCACGGGGGTCCGGGGTCTGCCCCTCACAGCGGCGCTGCTGTGTTCCAGATGTGGACGAGTGTGCGGCAGAGACGCCTCCCTGCGGCGACCAGCAGTACTGTGAGAACGTGAACGGCTCGTTCGTGTGCGAAGGTGCCTGGGCCCCGCGGGAGGCTGGCCGGGCGGGCGGGCGGCCCCTCCCCGGGCCCTGCCTGGGCTCCACGTCCTCCTTTGCGAGCGACTATCTGCGGTTCGCCCACGTGACTTCTGTGTCTTCTGCCTACTGTAAAAAGTAGGAGGCGGCAACCCCCGTGGTAGATACTTGCTGCAGAAAAATCGGAAAATTCAGATAGTTGAAGAGAAGATAATTTTAAAACCAATTCCGTGGAGTGGGAACGGCAGTTAGTGGTTTTACCGCGCCCTGCCTCCTCCCTGAGGCCGTGACCGTCGACACCGTGTCACGTCGTGGGCAGCAGGAGTGCACACGGTCACGACCGGGGAACCTGCCCTGCCCCGTGCTGTCCTCCAGCAGCCTGTGCCGTCGGGTGCTTCGGTCACGCCAGTTTTCCCACGGTTGTGAGCCACGAACGCCTTGGTAGATAAAGCTTTGCATATTCTCTGTTTTCTTTGGATTCGTTTCCAAACTGCTCAGGAGAGTGGATTGTAGGGCCCGGTGTCCCCAGGAGGTTGCTCTGACATGCGCTCAGCAGCGTGAGGCTGCCTGCCCCCCCCCCCC
>NW_024424564.1:56406869-56421374 GCF_017311325.1 Ursus maritimus
CTATCTCCTTCCCTCCTCCCTCCCTTTCCCTCCTCCCTCCTCTTCCCTCCTGCTTTCCTTCCTCATCTCTTCTTCTGCCCCTTCTCCTCTCCTCTTCCCCCTCCATCCCTCTTCCCTTTACCCCTTTCTCTCCTCTCCTCTTCCTCTTTTTCTTTCCTCCCTCCCCATCCCTTCTCCAGGTACAGGCAGGGAAACTGAGGCACAGACCTCCCTTTGGCCTAGAGAGCCGTATAGGGGCGCTCACCAGCCACAATGTCTGCCGGCTTCGGCCGCTCAGCCGCAGGCAGGAGGCCTTCCTGACACACACACAGCCACGGAGTTCAGGCCCTGGGCCTTGGCTGTCCCCACCTGTCCCCACGCGCCCGGCCTGGTGGCCACCATGTGCTTCTGCTGCACCCTTTCCTCCGAGCTCCAGCCTGCCTGTGAGCACTGGCTTCCAGCCCAGCGCCCAGTAGCCCCAGGGAGGCCCGGGAGTGGCCAAGGGGCTCTTCCTCAGGCCCAGGTGCTGGCGGGCAGGCTGCCCTAGGCCAGTCAGGGGCGGCAGACTTGTCCCTGATGTCTCATCTCGCGTGAGGTGGGTGGTGGTTCTGACACCCACCTGGAGCTTCTGCGCGTCCACGCGGAAGCAGAAGATGCTCACGTTAGCGGTTGGTCCCTCTCCGTGACCCCTCCCCCGGGGGCACTAAATGTCCCTTGTCACCCCTGCACGTGGGAGGCCCCCCGGGAGAAGCACGGACACGCGTCCTCCACACAGTGGCCACCTTCCTCTCCAGGCGGGCCGTGGCCCTGGGTTGTGTCTGGCCACCGACCGTGTCGCCTGCACGGGGGTCCGGGGTCTGCCCCTCACAGCGGCGCTGCTGTGTTCCAGATGTGGACGAGTGTGCGGCAGAGACGCCTCCCTGCGGCGACCAGCAGTACTGTGAGAACGTGAACGGCTCGTTCGTGTGCGAAGGTGCCTGGGCCCCGCGGGAGGCTGGCCGGGCGGGCGGGCGGCCCCTCCCCGGGCCCTGCCTGGGCTCCACGTCCTCCTTTGCGAGCGACTATCTGCGGTTCGCCCACGTGACTTCTGTGTCTTCTGCCTACTGTAAAAAGTAGGAGGCGGCAACCCCCGTGGTAGATACTTGCTGCAGAAAAATCGGAAAATTCAGATAGTTGAAGAGAAGATAATTTTAAAACCAATTCCGTGGAGTGGGAACGGCAGTTAGTGGTTTTACCGCGCCCTGCCTCCTCCCTGAGGCCGTGACCGTCGACACCGTGTCACGTCGTGGGCAGCAGGAGTGCACACGGTCACGACCGGGGAACCTGCCCTGCCCCGTGCTGTCCTCCAGCAGCCTGTGCCGTCGGGTGCTTCGGTCACGCCAGTTTTCCCACGGTTGTGAGCCACGAACGCCTTGGTAGATAAAGCTTTGCATATTCTCTGTTTTCTTTGGATTCGTTTCCAAACTGCTCAGGAGAGTGGATTGCAGCCCCACGGGTCTGAGGCTCCGACTGTGAGGCCTCACCTGGGGACCGTCCCACGTGTCTCCCCTGCTGTTCCTACTGAGCTCCCAGCAGGCCAGTCAAGCAGCGTCCCCAAGCTGGAGGCTTTGTTTTGTTCCGATAAGGCGGTCTGCAGAAGAGGGACCGTCAGTGTGCGGTCTCAGCTCTGGGGGAGTGCGTCGCTGCTTTTCCGGGAGACGAGGCTGCGGTGTCGAGGACACACTCCCTGGGGCACCCACATGTTGATGAGGGGGACGCCCGCATCCTCACGTGGCACGGCGTTCAGTCCCGTTTTGCTCACAGGAGGCTCTCTGATGTCGATGTCTTTCCGCTTGTTTCTAGAATGTGATTCTACCTGTGTGGGCTGCACGGGGCAGGGTCCAGGACGCTGTAAAGAGTGCATCCCTGGCTACACCAAAGAAAGCGGCCAGTGCACAGGTCAGTGCCCTCGTGTCTGTGCTGGACTAAGATGGAACGTGGCAAAGGGGCCACGATGTGGACGGTCCCGTGAAGAGCTGTGGGGGGTGGACCACTGGCTCAGCTCTTCCTGCGGCCTCTCCAGCATGAGATGCAGAAGCAGCAGGTGGGGGACTGAGGGTCTGTCCCTGCTGGCCCCCGGGTGTGCGTGGGGCTGGTGATCCTATGGCTGGGGTCCCTGATCCAGCTTCATGTGTCCAGCCCCCCTTCCCACCCCCATGGCCCCCGTGGCTGCACATCAGGCCCTCCATGGTCGGGGCCCAGCTGGAATCCGCTTGGAAAAAGGCAGTGAATCCACCAGTGACCCCACGGCGTGAGCTCGCACTGGGCTTCCCACCCACCTGCACTGCCCCTTCTCAGCCCCTCTACCCGTCCACGGCTCGACCCCCGAGACTTGCCCCAAATTCTGTCCCCTTACTCTCCTCTCTGATGTCACTTTCTGATCTTGGTGCTTTTGGTGCGGGAGCGAATCCTGAGTGCGTGCCTCTCGCGACGGTGACGTGTTTGCTGACGACGTCGCCCGTCCCAGCCGAGTGTCTCTATTGCAGACGTGGACGAGTGCGCGGGCACAGAGAAGGCGTGCACGCGTGAGAACGAGAACTGTTACAACACTCCCGGGAGCTACGTGTGCGTGTGTCCCGAGGGCTTCGAAGACACGGAAGACGCGTGTGTGCGGACACAGACCCTGGGCAGTGGTGAGTGGCATGGCTCTCGTGGGGCCCACGTCCTGCCCCGTGCGGTGGGCAAGTGTGTGCACACCCGGCTTGGAAACGCACGGCAGAAGCAGCCCGAGGAGGGTGATAGCCGGGGTTCCGGGGGGACAGGAGGGGAAACGTCCCTGTGGGGAGCCCTGGCGGTCACTGCCCGGTGGGAGGTGGGGGCGGGAAGTAGAGTCCACGACCCCAGAGTCCGCAGGCGGGCTGACAGCTGAGGAGCCCGCAGCCCGTCTCCGCGTGAGCCTCCCAAAGCCTGAGTCAGGATCGTCCCGGCTTTCCACGGGCTCACTGCTGCATCCCTCCAGTCTCTGCTTCCGTCCACATGGCCTTCTCGTGGCCTGGGTGTCCGTGTCCGAATTTACCTCTTCCTGTATGGTCCCACCCCAATGACCTCTCTCACCTGGGCGGTCTGTAGAGAGCCTCCAGTTGACAGCTTCTGGGGGACACAGCTCTTCCTGCGCCCGTCTCCTAGAAGTTGTGCAGGAACGTGCAGCGGAAGGAGTGGTGTCAAAACGACACTGACGGGGAGTTTTCCTGAACGGGCGAGGCAGACAGAGACTCCAGAGCTCCCTGACCCCGAGCTGGGCAGAGAAGCGCGAGCGCGCAGCTAGGTGCCTCGTGGTCAGCCCTGGCGCTAAGGAGCGGGACAGACCAGACGTCAGCAGGGCCATGCGCCCCCTCTGCCCCGAGCGTGTCCTGGGGGCCCTCTCCTGCGCCCCTCACTGTGGTCCAAGCTCCCGTTCACCCCGGCTGCTGGGGGAGCGCCTCGCCCGCTCCTGTCTTCCACACCCAAAGCAGAGGGCAGCCCCAAAACGCCCTCCGGCCGGGCCTCCTGCCTGGACTCCCCCAGCCCATCCAGACGTTTGCGCCGTGCGCTGCCCCTGTCCCCGCAAAAACCCGGGTGTCACACCCTCAGCGCCTCTCGTGCTGGGATTTTACCAGACGGTCTGTGTTTGTTTCCCAGCAGAAGTCACAGAAGAAGACCCTACACAGCCGCCGTCGCGTGAAGATTTATGATGCGCGTCCAGAGCCGGGCCCAGACCCGCCCTTTAAATTATTCAGACTGACGTCTTGGAAACGCGGTCCTCACACCCGTTTCTCCAGGGTACGGCGGAGGGGAAGCTGCCGCCTTGGAAATGGTTCTTGCCTATCTGGCCCTTCAAAAAGCTACAGTTCCTGGTTGTTCTTAAACAGATTTGTATATTTTGATACCGTTGTTTATAATAAAATTGACCATTGGAGGTAGTCAGGCACAGAACACGTGTGAGTCCGTCTCACTGAAAAAGCACGAATGTGTTAGGATGGCGTGTGCCCCACGCAGCGGCCACTGTCCCGCTGGAGCCGGACAGCACACCTGGCGGCCCCGCGCCGCAAGGTCACCTGGGGCACCTTCGCCCGCCTCCTGGGGCGGCCCCACTGAGGGCTTGCGAGTGCCGTGGGAGTCTTAATGGGGAAAGTGGGTGTTGTGGAGGGACCCCGGGGCCGGACACGGCCCGGCCACCTTTGGGCTGCGGCTACAGAAGAGAGCCCATCGTAAGCCCCAGGGCCAGTTTCTCACCCAGGAACGAAGTCGAGGAAAACAGGCTGTGGCTTCATGGGGAGGCCCCTCCGAGCCCCCGAGAGTGTTCTTACCCGTCGGCGTGGCCAGCCCCCTGGGGCTCAGCCAACCCCAAGTGAGCGCCTGCTTTCCCGAGCACCCACGCCTCCACTCCGTCCACGCAGCTGTCACCCTGGGGGCGGCCGCCTGTCCCCCAGCATCCTGGCCCCTAGGACCTCAGCAGCAGCGCATCACCTTGCCGCGCCGGCAGGACTCTGCGTGGGGGTCCTCACTGGGCAGGGGTGACCACGTCAGCACGTGGATCCCAGCCCAGCCCCGTCTTGGGTCTGGTTCTCCCTGGACCCCCGTGTGCCTCAGCTGGCCTCTCGTGCTCTGCCTCCATCGCTGTGGGGGGACAAGGCCGGGCGCCCCTGAATTCCTAGAGGAAACACGAATCGCGTTGGCTGGACACAGGGCAGCGTGCAGCACAGGTGGGGGGCTGCTCTTGTCCAGGCCACGCACGTGGTCTGCTTATGGAGACGGGGCGTGAGAGCCCGGGCCACGGAACAGTGGGAGCCCGGTGGCGGGAGAGGTCACCGCTGCAGCTGGGGGCTTCCAGGGAACCCCATGGGCTGGGGGGAGGCGTAGCAGGTGAGTGTGACCGAGCCCCGCACAGGTGGAGGTGCTGATGGGGGGGGCAAGGAGAGTAAGGCCCGGAAGGGAGGCCCCTGGTGGGTGAGGGGCACCTCGGAGGGGGGGAGCATTACCCATGGCTCCCCGTGTCGCCCTGCGGCCCAGCTGCTGCAGATAGGTGGGAGGGGCCCAGCTCGAGCTCTGGCAGAGGGCCAGGCCAGAGCAGGTGGTCCCCGCCTTCTCGGTCCGGCACATGGGACCCAGGCCTGAGTAGCCAAAGCCATAGGTCACGTGGCTGGGGCATGAAACTGACCCCCACTTTCCGGTTAGAACCCAGAAAGTCCTGAGTCCGCATGGTGGGGTCACCGGTGATGTTGGTAGGTGTCCTGAGGGGCAGTCACCTGGCAGTGGGGAGGGGTCAGGCCCTGCTGTTTTGGACACGAGGGAACAGCCCCACAGCCAGCTCTCCTGCCATCCCCACGCTGGCCTGCTGAGGTCTGTGGGGTCCCCTATGGGGTCTGTACCCTGCCCTTCTGCAGCCCCATGGCACTGCAGGCCTGGGGAGGGACGAGGCCAGGGCGGACATCTCTGTGCTGACAGCAGCTGTGGCCACGGGCCTAGGGTGCCCCATTCACCCCCATCTCATTCTGCTCTGGACCCCAACCCAGGGCCCCCCACAGGGCAGTGGAAGCATCAGGCTGACCTGGCTCCTGGAATGCACCACATGTGGTCCCACCTCGGGGCCTTGGTCCTGCTGTCCTGCTGGGGGCAGCTGGGGGCTGGCTCCTCTTGCTCTGTCCCTCCACTGGGGTCCCACCCAGCTGTGACCTCTCAGAGACTGGCCTGGCCCCTTCCCCAAGGCGCGCAGGTCTGGAGCCATCAGCGGAGCACCCCAGCCTGTGTCCTCACTGCAGACAAGAGCATGCTCTGTCAAGGGACCTGGAGACAGAGGAGGCAGAGGGTCCCCAGCCTGGCCCGTGCTATGTGTAGCGGTTGTCCTGGGGTACGATGTGGGCAGGAACGGTGGCCCTGAGCCCAGCAGCACCTTGCCAGGCCTGGTGTGGGGCTCCGGGTGCAGGCAGGGTCCCGGGGACCAGGGCGGTGAGCACTTCCATGTTGGAGCCCCGAGTGGGGCTCTGGCTCTGCTGGGCTTGGAGGTGACTCTGTGGAATCCCCCGCCTCTGGAGGCGACCCCTGCCCAGGCCCTGCAGCCTCCCCTGGGGCCCCAGGTCTGGCCTGGTGGAGGGACAACCAGGACGACACCCTCGGGTGCCACCCCCACGTGGAGCGGCCACGGCTGGGCCTGTGGAGGGGACGCGGCCAGCAGGGGGCGCCGCATGACCACCCCCGACGGCTCTGCGGCCTGTAGCCCGGCCAGCGGCGAGGCGGGTGGGTGCTGCGTGTGACTGCCCCCAGGAGGGCTGGGGTCCCAGGTGAGGACGCTCTGTGGCCCGGAGTCCCCGCCCCCAGCGCTGATAGGAGTGTCGTGCTCCTGGGATCAAAACTCTGAAAGAAGAGGGCACCAAGGAAGGAGAACAGGACACAGCCTCAGTGGCCCCACAGGGAGCCCCCAACGTGATGAGCTTGGAGTGACGCAGTGCCAACGAGGTGCCGTGCCTTCTGCTCCCTCTTCCCACCCTGGATGCTGCCCAGGAAGGGGCTCATGGGGCCAGCAAGTCAGCACCCAACCCCACCCCTGCCCACCCTTTCCCGCTGGGATGCTGCCTCGCTCCGCAGGGTCACGGGGTGCAGATGCTGCCCTCCCCGGCCCCCCAGTCGGGCAGCTTGCCTTCCCTGCTGGCTGGGCTTCTGCTCCCCACTGGCCCCGGCACGCAGGGCCTGGAGGACGGACGGGGGCTCCGCAGGGCCAGGAGGCTCACGTTTCCGGGGCTCTCTGCTCCTGGACCCTGGGGTCCTCCCCTGGGGATACGGTGCCCTGTGCAGGTCCTGGCGGCTTCCCTCCTGCGGGATGGCCTTCCGTACATGACATGCCCTGCCAGGCTAGAAGCTCCCGGAAGAGTGGTGCCAGAGAGCCCCATGGTCACGGCCCACCCCGCCCTGCTCTGACTTTCCAGGAGAGCGGGTCAGCCGGTCTGCGGTGTCATTACGTGGGGTCCTGGGCCGCAGGCTCACACCCGCTAGAAGCCGGTGTTCTCCACAGATGGCCCAGGACACTTGTCACAGCTGGGTGAGGGGCACTCCTGGTGCTGCTCAAACCCCCAGCGCCCAGGACGCCCCCACGGAGAACGACCCTGCCCCCCTGCCGGCCGCGGTCAGGGGATGCTGACCTCAGGCCCCGGGCTCCGGCCCTTGGGCAGCAGGCGCCGTGAGCCGGTTCCGTCCCTGTGAGAGTCGCTGCCTGGGGCTGGGCTGTCCTGGGTCACCCTTGGGATCGACAAGCCAGCAGCCTTCATCTCCACTGTCCTGGCCATTCCGTGTGTGTGCAGCTGTGCCACCCGGGGCCGATGACCTGCCGGCCACTGTCACTCAGCCGAGAGCTTCTGTCTGCCTGTGGCGTGGCGGGCATGTTCCGGTGGGTGTCGATGTGGGCTTTAAAATGTGCGCCCCTGTGTCCACCCCATGGTGCCCTGTATGCCTCTCCCTAGACTCCACTCCATGTCCCTGAAATGGCCCTTTCCCTCCTCCCACCCCCCCTGACCGGCCAGCCAGGCCCACTGCCCAAAGCCCTACAACCCGACAGGGCCGCCCTCCACCACCGTCCTGGTCCACCTGTGTCCACACACTGTGCCGACCAGCCCTGACCCACGACTGAGCCCCTCCCCCCTCAGCTGGCCACAGGAACCCCTGGGAGGCCACGGGTGTGAGGGGGTCGCACAGGCGAAGCTCTGGTGGTCTGGACCACCTGTGTGTGCAGGTGCCACTGACCTCTGGCCTTGTTCCTGTCTCATCCCAACCGCACGACAGGGCAGCTCTGAGAAAGCCAGCGCAGGCAGCCGGCCATGGCCCCGCGGGCAGGCAGGCCCTCTTTCTCAGGACCAGAGCCGCACCTGTTCTCCCACACACCACACAGCCCGCCCTGGACCCGGGGACCCTGGGCGGCTTCCTCCGCCCACACTTGCTGCAAAGCCTACTTCTCCCCAGCCCCCTGGAGTCCGCTCAAGTGTAGCAGCAGGGACCTGGGGCCATCCCTGCTAGCCCCGTGCAGCCGCTGGCCTTCAGCGGCCGCAGGAGATCCTGAAGCCGGAGTCCCAGGATTGCACCGCTCCAGCGCCCAGATGCCCCGCTGCCGCGCTCCTTCGTGGTGGCGAGCCCGTGCGGCCCCCATCCTCTGTGGGAGGGGCTCCCGTGTGCCTGGGACCCCCGGATTTCTCCCTGGAGCGCGCGAGTCCTACGAAGGCCCCAGGGTACTCGCCGCTTCTCCATCGGCAGGTCCAATTCACACAGGGTGGTTAATATGGGGGACAGCTGTGCTGTTCTGTGGACGTGGGGCTGGTCCAGGTGACCCGGGGCAGCAGAGTAACCGTCACATGGGGAGGACCACGTGTTCTCTGCAAGTGATGGTACACGGTTTTGGTTCTCCTTCCTGATCCTGCAGGAGAACACAGGTTGCTTGCTTTTCTAGCTGTCCCCTGCCCTCCCGGACCGCCCCCTGCCTTGTGTAGTGGTCAGACTGGTGGGTAAACACAGGTGTCACAGCACCAACCCTGGCACCCTTCAGTCTTTAAATGTGTTGTCACTCACCCAGGAGGGCACGCTGCTTGTCACTATCTGGGTGGGGGCAGTTACAGACGCTTCCACTGGGCTCGTCCATGGTGGTGGCCAAGGACATGGTATCGACCATCAAGCAGGTCGACTCCACTCGTCCGCTCTGGACTTTGGGAAATGACTGCTGGCTGGCTATGCAGACCCAAAGTCAGGGATCGGGCCCTGGCTGAAATCGCATTTGTGGGACCCCCCACTCTAACGGGGGAGCTGTGGTGACGCTTTGGGCCTCAGGTTACCAGCATCAACTGGAACCCTGCGTCCAGCAGTCCTTAAATGCTTGCGCATGTCCCCTCCCCTGTGTTCAGTTACGGGGTCCTGGGGGGTGCCTGGCACTTGTCTGCTATTGCAGTTTGCTTCCTGAGGACCCGGCCCCCTTCTACCCCCAGGGTTCTGGGTCTGGAATCTGCCTGAAGCCTGGAAACTGGGCAAAGGACCATGACCTTTTATTGGGACCTCCTGGTCACGCATCCTTGATTTCTTCTCCTTGGACGCTTGTCCAGTCTCCGAGAACACTGTGTTCTGTTCATCACCACCACGGCACCTCAGGCCCTTGGCCCGTCTCCAATCTCACTGTGTCCACCTGGCCCCTGGTGGCCGGGTGCCATCATCCCTGTCACTGTCCGGCTGTGACAGCCTCTCCCACCACCAGCAGACCCTGCCAGGAGCCTCCACTGACCTCCTCACGACACTGGTGCCTCTCCTAGTGTGCTCCTGGCGGCCTGGCTGCGTGGTGTGTCCTCCAGGCCACGTGTGGAGCCCACCCCAGCCTTCTGCTGTGGCCGTGGCCATTGTGACAGTCTGCCTTTTTCAAGAGTGCCTCCCCAGGCCGGTGAACGCAGCACCTTCTGGGACGGAGCCTCAGACCTCGGAAAGGCTCCAGGGTCCATGATCTCCCCTCGCCTGCCTGGGACAAGGTGCTGGGGCCTGAGTCCGCTCTGCCCTGCACTGGGCCACCATGTCCCCAACACATTATGTCACGACTTAGTTCTAAGAGGGAGGCGAGCAGGTCCTGAGAGGTGAGGCTCCTGTGTTCTTGAGGGAAGGCTTCCCGTAAAGGCGTGAGCCACTAGTGTGGGCCCGGTGAGTGTGGGTTTGGCGGTCACCCCTGCATGCCCATTCCCTCCAGCCAGCAGCCTGATCGGCACAGAGCAGACGTGGGTTTCACTCCACAGGAGCCGGCTCCTCTGACCACTGAGTCCTCCCTCCCTCCCTGCAACCTGTGGCCCTTTCCCAGAGTGACAGGGGACATCATCATCCCATACTCTCGACTACTGGACTCTGCCCAGCCAGTCCAGCCCCCTCCCAATTCCCCACGGCGACAGTTTTGACCCCTGGAATACCCACTGTGCAGGGTGGACCCGATTCTCCTGTCTCTGCAGTGGCCATCCTGGACCCCCCCGGCTCTGTCCACCTGCACCTGTTCCCAGAAGGGCAGTGGGCCCAAACTGACCCCCGGGGAAGTGTCCACACGGTAGCGAGGGGGCCGCCTTCGATGCCCCATGGAGTGACTACTCACTGGGGAAAGCCATGGCCATGGCCATCCCTGCAGGGACCAAGGGGGAGGTCCCCACAGCTGAGGACGGGCCCTTCCTTCCTATTCCCTGGCCCCCACCTGCCGCTGCGCCCCTGGTCCGCACGCTGTTAGACTGTGTGCAGGCCACCGCCCACCTATGCCAGACCCTCTGGCACGGCCAGTGCCTGCCCGGCCTCCCTTGCACCCACCCCCCAACTCCTCCCAGCCTATTGTCTGGGAAGTGCAGGGACTACCCCCAGCAGCCCCCAACCAAAGATGTCCTGCCCCACACCCCACTACATGGGCTCCCCAAGGTCCCTCAGCCCAAGGCCACCCTCTGCGGGCCATCTCCTCCCTGGCTCCTCACTCCCTACCTGCTGGGTCCTGGACTAGGCTGGACTCCTGGGGACCCACCTCACTGCTCTCAGCTCACACATGCCCGCCCCCAATTCCTCCTGCCCTCCCACATCACTGGGTCTGCCCTCTGCCCCTCCGGCACTGCTGGGCTCACTCAGGCAAGCCTGGGGGGCTCGGGGCATGTGGGTGCGGTCATTCTCTCCGGTATACCAGCAGCCACATTGCTCTCCAATGGGGTGGGGGCAGGTCGGGGACTCCGGAGCGGGCACTGGAGCCTAGGGCAGGGGGTGGGGCAGAGAAGGCTTCAGCCCTGCCTGTGGCTGGGTGGGACCAGCCTCCCACCTCTGGCAGAGACAAGCTGCCATTCAGGCCACAAGCCCCCCTCTCAGTCCGGGGGCCCCTCAAAGCCTTCATTGTGGCTGGGATCATCCCAGACGCCAGGCTGGCTGGCTCCAAACCAGCGAGGGGCAAGGGGCCCAGCCTGTCCTGCTGAGGCTGTGGGGTGTGGGACACCCACCTTTCCAGAGACCCCTCCTCCCAGACCCTGTGGGCTCCTTTTAGACCCAAGATTCCAGGCGACATCATCAGGCCGGGCCTGGTTAGCCAGCACAGGCTCCTCTCCTGCCGGCCTGGCAGCCCCCAGCTCTCAGTCCGCACACAGCTGTCCAGGGTCAAGGCCTCCCCTTCCCCCCCCAACCTACAGAGGGGAGGGGTGGGGTGTCTTCCAGGCTGCATCGAAATAAATGCAAGAAGGGCAGGAAGGAGTGTCTAACCAGGTCAGCCACTCAACCCCGAAGGCCCAGGGCAGCGCCCCCCAGGCCTGCGGATCACAGAGCAGCCACCGAGCCTCCTCCCTGCCCCGGAGGGGTCACCCGCGGACCTCAGTGTCCTCGCAGGGCTCGTGGGCGCATGGCCTGCAGCCCCGCCGTGATGCGGGTGGGGAACGGGCTCCTCCCCACCTCGGCGCTGCGGAACGGGCGGATGGTGGCCGGACATCTGCCGCCACTCCAGCCACACCTTTGCTCCCCTTCTGGGCCTCCCTGCCCTTCCCCCCTGAACGGCCCCGCCGTCCCGCCAGGCCTAGGCCCTAGGCCCCAGGCCCGAGGCCGCGCCTTGCCTGCGCCCCCAGTCCCCGCAGCCGCGGGAGGGTCGGCCGCCGCCCACTTTCCGGCCCCCGCGGGGCGGGCTCAGGCGGCAGGCGGGAAAGGGGCGCGGCGCTGCCGGGAAGGGGGCGGCGCCGGAAGCGACGACGGGCTCCCCCCCCCCCGCGGGCGGGCGAGGGAGGGGCGGGGGTCCGCCGGGCCCGCCCCCATTCCCGGAGCCCGGGGCGCGCGGGCGGTGACGCTGACGGGAAAGCCCGAGGCTTCGGGGACGTAGGCGCGGCGCGTGCGCGGTCGGCCGCGACCTTCTGGGAAGTGCCTGGCGACAGGTGGCCGCGGGCGGGACGCTCGTGCTTCTCGTTACGTCATTGCGGGGGGGGGGCGTCCCAACGGAAACAGGCAGGCGGAAGCGGGCGGGTGAATGCGACGCACGTTCCAGGGTGGGGGGCGCGGGGGGAGAATGTGGCCCGGGGGGCTCCCTGCTGCCCGCTGGCCGCCAGGCTCCGAGGGGTGGGGGGTTGCGCCCGGAGACGCCTGACGCCTGCCTCCAGCCGGGGTGTGGGTCCCCAGGAACCCCCGACCCCCATGTCCGACTGGGGGCGCCCCCAGCTCCAGGACCCTGAGTCCTGCCATGGCCAGCCCAGCACAGGCAGGGCCTACTCCAGGCCTCGAGGTTCAGAAAGGACCGATCCTGCCCCCGCCCCGCTGCCCTCCGTGGCCAGGCACGGAGGGATGACCACTCATCCCCACGTGCCCCCAGGACCTCAGGCTCTGTCCCTGGAGGGCTGGGGGTCTGGGGAGTTGGGCAGGCAGTGTCTGGACTGGCCTCATCAGAGCCTGAGCCCCCACGGCTTCCTGGGCCCCTCCCCTAGGAGGCAGGGCTTTGCCTCCTGGGTCCCTGGACGCCTCCCACCCTCTTGAACCCTCGGCTCAGAGAGACCATCATGGTGGGTCTGATCTCTGTGCTTTCCGCTGGGTGTGCCTTTTGTATTTTCAAACAGCTGTCAGAGTGGACCTCCGTCCATCCCCTCCATCCTCATCCCTTGGCGTGGCCCAGAGGCCCAGCCGTGTACCCATCTTCTAGTAGGCCACCTAGCTGTCATGGCAGAGGAGGGGGCCACCTGCACGTTCAGCCAGGACCCTGTGTCAACTCTACCCTGGTCTCAGGCTAGAAATCGGCTGCTCCGCAAAGAGCACACAGGTCGAGGGTGAGAGCTTGAGGTGCCCCTGTGACCCCACAAGCCCCTTCTCACTGCACCATTAGCACATCCCTCCTTAAGGTGAAGAGTGGCTGGGACATGGCCCCTGAGGGCACGACTGGGGAGGGGGGCACCAACCTGGAACTCCTCCAGCCTGCTCTCCCAGGTGAGCCGGGCACCCTGGCTCCACCCTGGCCAGATAACAGTGGCCCTTGTCTGGCTGCCGGGCGGGGGGCTGGGGTGCCAGCCCCGGGTGTCTCTGGCAGAGAATGGCATCCGCCCCCTACCCCACCCCTAGTATATTGTCCATTCACCCTGCACCCGTGCTATTAATAGCTCCTCCCCAAGCCAGGCAGCTATAAATAGCCCCCAGTCCCTCACACAGGCCCCTTCAGACGCCTGCTGCCTGGGCTCACACAATCACCCACACACGCTAGGACACTGGCCCACTCAGAGCCATGCACGCCCGGGCACAGCGCCCACTCCTGCTCTGCCCACAGAAGGGTGCGCACACCGCCCCAGCCACCGTCAGCTGAGACGGTCCCCACACTCCCGTGGGTCCTCCCAGAGCCAGGGCTGACAGCGGGCGGTGGGGGGGGGGTGTTTCCCTCCCCTTGTCATCCACTCCTGAGGCCATGTGGCCGAGGGGCCAGGGCAGGCCTTCTGGCCCTTTCCCCTCCTTCTGGGAATGCAGGCAGGCTCAGTCTACTCCTAAGGGTCCCCCTCAGAGGTTCTCTCAGACCCTTGAGCTCTTCCTCTGTGGAGCAGACACCATGGCACCCACCTGGCTGAACACCCCTGGGCCCTACGACTCCGTCCCAGGAAACCAGCCCCTGTGTGGACTCGGCCCTGGCCCTCTGCTTCAGGCGCTGCTGGGTCAGACCTTGTGGGTCTCAAGCTCAGCACGGCCCTCACCACCCTGACTCTCTGCCTCTGGTGGACCCTGGGGCTGGTCCCGCCTCCCACCTGTCCCATGGGATGGGCATCACTAAACTCCTGTCTCCCGCTTGCTCCGGGGGGCCTGGTCTCAGCTAGCGGTGACCTCTGGCCCAGGAGATCTCCCCAGCAGGCGCCTGGGGCTGGTGGTACCCAGGGCTGGGATGGGGGGCCTGGAGCCCGCTGTTATTGTGACAAGAGGAGAAAAGGAAAACAACCCTGTTTACGGAAAAGGCGCGTCCGCTGCTACTGGCCAGCGGCCTTCCTGGGGGGACAGAGGCCCTTTGTTGGGAAAACAGGAAGAGAGGATTTCCAGGACCCATCGGGCCACCCGCCGGCCGCCCGCCCCAGCTTCCGCCGATTCTCAGCAGCTTCTGCTGGCCACCAGCTGCCTGTCTGTCTATCCCCTTGTCTCTATGTCCCTCTGACCACGAGACCCAGGCTTCCAGCTTCGGAGATAAAGCTGCCCTCAGTGTTCAGTCCCGCAGTCGGGGTGGGGGGCTGTGGTCACCTGGAGGCTGCTCTCTCCTGCCCCTTGGCCACACAGGGACCAACACTCGAGACATGCCCGCTGGGCGCCCAGCTTCAGGCAGAGCCGGGAGCACAGCAGGCTTGGCTACCATGGAGTTGCAGCCCCACACTGCGAGCTGGCAGGTGCAGGAATCACAGGTGTGGGTAGGGGTCTCTGTCAGGTCACAGCAACCAGGGCTGTCCCTGAGTGTGGCCTTGGACTGCAGACCCAGGGAGTACAGAGAAGGGCATTGTTAGGCATGGGGAAGGAGGGGTGAGGCTCAGGCTGAGGCGGGGGGGGGGGGGGGGGGGGGGGGGGGGG
>NW_024424564.1:56421397-56431777 GCF_017311325.1 Ursus maritimus
GGGGGGGGGGGGGGGGGGGGGGGGGGGGGGGGGGGGGGGGGGGGGGGAGTGGTGGCCAAAACGGCCTAACGCCCTCTCCTTCCCTCCTCCTGCCCCAGGGCTGCTAGTATCTTGGGGTCAGTGGGCATCATGTCCCTGCCACCCAGGACCATATTCAGCCCATGGCACACACGCATGTGCACACATATATATGCACTCACACGCATGCACACACGTGTGTGCACACACACGCGCGTGCCATCAGATACGTACGGCCCACAAGCCCTGATCATCAGCACAGCCACCTGGTCCCCGTGGGCAGGGTGTGAGCAACTCCACCCCCTTGCCCCCACTCCCACTCACCCCTGCCCCATCCCAGGCACGGTCCCCAAGCTGGCCCGTGTGGGTCACCCTGCCCAGAGCAGCTGTGAAGTACCACAGGGTGCCTGGCACTGGATGGGGGTGGGGGGAGGGGGTCAGCCCTGCGGCGGGGTGACAGTTCCCCACCCCTGCCCACCCTGATGGTGTATCTTGCCCAGGGCTTCTGTGACTCTGAACCCCCCCCCCCCTGCATGTCCTGTCAGGCTCTCATGGGCCAGAGTCGATCCCATGGTTCTCCAGTGACCTGGGTCGACCCTTTGGGGTGGCTGTGGATCCTGCACTGCAGGCCAAGTGGGGGTGTCCAGGAGCGGTGAGGGAGAAGGATGGGTGCACAGGGGGCTGTGCCGGCCCCGGGATCCTGGCCCCCTGGCAGGTGCCTTCCACCTGCATATGATGCAGCCGCCTTCCCTCAGTTTGCCCAGCCTGGCCTCTGTCCACACAGTGCCCAGCTGTGTCCCTGCTGTCAGGAGGGGAGGCCCCCCTTACATCCTGACACGGCAGCTTCCTCAGGCTGGTGGTGGGCCAGTGTTTGGACCCCCACCCAAGCTGTTCTGAGGTTTTGTATTGTTCTTTCTTTTATTCAGCCAATGAAAGAAGTGCACTGAGCCAGTTCAGGCCGGGCCCTGGGCCTAGAGACTCACCCTCCTAAGCTCAGGGGCAGCTGGGCACCGGTGACCCCCATGCCCCAAAGCCTGGGTCTGTGCCATTGGGAGTGGCCCCTGCAGAGGCTCAGAGGGGCTGCTTGAAGGCTTGTGGGGTGGGTATGGAGATAAGAGCGCCCCCAACACCTCTGACCAGGTGGCTCAGTTCAGCTCTGGCTCTGGTGCATGGAGGGCTCAACAGAAGACCCCTGGGCCACCAGGCGACCCTTGCCCCTTGACCTGCCCACCTCATTTTCTGGGAAGCACTGGGTGCCAGGGAGGCCTGGTGGAGGTGAGGGAGGGGCCCCACGGCTACAAGACACTGGGTGGGGGCAGGGGGACAGCCAGTGCTGGAGGCGGGGGTGGGGTGGGGGTGGGAGCAGAATGTCAAGAGGAGCTGGTGTAAGGGACTTCAGGGGGCAGATCTGGGGAAGGTTTGGCTTCTACCCTGTGTGGTGGGAGCCTGGTGGTTCTGCACAGAGAGGTCATGAACTGACAGAGGCTTTTGATTCCTCTGCTGCACAGTGCTGGGGGGCTGCTGAGAAATTCCTGGCCGGAACAAGGGCCGAGGAGCGGCATGGAGGGCATTGCTGATAGTGTGGCCTGGAGTGAGAGAAGGGCGACTCCAAGGGTCGGGGCGGAGGCCAGGTTCAGAGCTAGGGCTCAGGATGGGGCTCAGGTGGGGCTTGGGGCTGGGCTCGGGGTGGGGCTTGGGGGCCGGGCTGGGGGGGGGAGCGGGCTCAGTTTGGATGTGTTGCCTGTGGTCCAGGTCCACCATTGTCTTGGTTCCGGCACGCAGGCCTCGTCTGCTGACGCAGTCATGCTCTCTGTGGGCACGCCGACAGCCTGCAGCGTGCTGGGCTGCCGGGAAGGTGCCGCCTCGGCCAACCAGATGGTTGCCTGTGTTGGCGAGAATAAGAGGACACCGGGGGCCTGGCTTCAGGTGACTTTCAGGGACGCCTCCCCCAGAACCCAGAGCCGGGGAATCTGTGTCTGTCTGTCCATCTGCCCATCTATCCAGCCCTCTGCAGTGCTGCAGACCCATAGCCTCTGCAGAAAGTTTTGGTGAATGGTGAATAAATGAATAAACCCACCTCTCTGTCCAGCCACTGCTCTCCCTCCCTGAGACCTGATGTGGGCCTGGCTCAGAGTTGGCTCTCAGGAAAGAACTACTTATTGAATGAATGAATGAATGAATGAATGAATGAATGAATGAATGAACCAGTGACTGAATGAGTAAATGAGTGAATAAATGATTGAGTGAATGAACCACCGAGTGAATGAGTGAATGAATTAATGAATGAGTGGGTGAGTGAGTGAATGACTGAGTGAATGAGTGAATGAAGGAGTGAGTGAATGAGTGAGCGAGCAAGCAAGTGAGTGAGTGAATGAGTGAGTGAGTGAGTGAATGAATGAGTGAGTGAGTGAATGAGTGAGTGAGTGAATGAGAGAAGGGGGAGGTGAGTGAGTGGGTGAGGGCCTGAGCGAGCACGGGCGTGCACAGTGTCCCCGGTGACCCTGGCAGAGTGCTATGAGCTGCCCAGCCCCTGCGTGTGCTCCTGGCTGACCCCGAGCATTCTGAGCCGTTGGGCTCCCAGCAAACAGGAGGAATGGCCCAGAATGCTGTGCACAGAGCTTCTTGAAGCCGCAGGCAGCGCGAGGCGTCTGTGTGGCTGAGGCGGCCTCCTGCCCACAGAGGACACAAAGCCACCGCTGTTCCCTGCGCGGCGGGCCCCATGCCGGTGGCCGTGCTGCTCAGGCCGGGCCCAGGCTGGGCTCCGAGGTGTGCGGGGTAGCCCCAGGACTCCAGGCCCTGGCCCGTGGGGTGAGACTCAGACACGGAACAGGCCTCACCCAAGTCAGAGGTGGCTGCAGGAGCAAGGGGTGAGGTGGGGAGGGGGCCCGCCCCTTTGCAGAAGCCCAGGCCGAGGGGTGGCCCCCGGGGTGGGGGGACGAGGTGCTGCCTCACACCTGGAGCAACCTTGGGAGTTTTAGACATTTTGCTTGAAAATCACTTTCCCCCAAAATCGGCCTCAGGTATTTGTCCCCCAGCCCCTGACACCCAGATCAGAACCCCTGAAGCAGCAACTCCCCATGGGGGGCTCCTGAGTGGGTGGCGGGGTGCCCCGCCCACAGCCCCCAGGGCTCTCGGGTCCCCAGTGCCCCAGGGTTTTCTCCATGAATGCGGTCCCTGCCCTGGGGTATCCCGGTGGTGACTCCTCCCTGACGCAAGCCTACATCCCAGACGAGTCTGGCCTCAGCGATCTGTCCATTCATGGCCACGCTGGGGCACAGCCGAGAGCAGCCTAGCGCCCACGGGTCAGGGCCAGCCACCCCGGCGAGATGGCGACCGCACTCTCCGGCTGCTCTGGGTCGGCTCAGCTTGGGCTCCTTGTGCTCCCTGGAGAGACTGGGGTTCATGGGGCAGCAGGACCTCTGACCTGCAGAGCCCAGAGCTCTGGAGACAGGAGCACAGAGTCCCCACACAGTCATGGGAGTGACCACGGCAGCTCCCATCCCGTGGTCCCCAGGCACCACACCACCCAGGTCCCTCTGCGGCTGGCTGGCTTGACCCTCCCACTGTAAAGACAGCATGACTGAGGGTTCCGGATCCTGGGACCCCGTTGTATGAATGCAGGCGACTTCGCACGTGTGGCCCCGTGGCCGAACTGGAAAGCATATGTGGTCTGTTCTGTGGGGGTGCCGTTTCTAGTCCTCTTGGCCCAGGTAGGAAAGCATGTGTTCATCAAATCAACGGTCCCGGCCCCTCCCGAGAGCCACTCTCACGGCCACACCGCGCCTTTCGGGCAGCTCTACAGCTGAACCGTGGCCGGACCGTCTCTGCGGGGGCTGACCTGGCGAGTTAACCGTGCTAACACGGGGGCCATGGCCTGCTCCCTTGGGGCAGGGGGGTGGGATCACCTGTGCCACGCTGGCACCGTGGGACGGGTGCTCTGCTTATCCACGATCTTGGCTGGGTGGGGGGCGCGCTGAAGTTTCCGAGTGACTGTGCCTGGCTGCGTAGCCCCCCACTTACAGGCCGAGTTCTTCAACCCCAGTTGTTCATCTGGGGACTGTGGTGCATGGACCAGCTCGCCTTAACCGGGGCCCCACTTAGGACATGGCCCACGTGCCCCGGCTCTACCGGGGCCATGGAGCTGACCAGACCTGCAGATACCCCGGTGGACGCAGGCCGCTGCTCCTCTCCCCAGGGTGCCTCCACGAGTGGGGGGCATAGGAGGAGCCAGGGCATCACACGTGCATGATGGTGCTGGTATGTCCTCCCCCAGGCTGTCCACCACCATGCTGATCAGTGGCTGGCATGAAGCCACCAGGGGCCTCTGCCGGGGGCAGTGCCAACAACGGCGAGAAGGCCACTGGGAGAGCCAAGGACAGAGTGGTGGTGGGACAGGACTTAGGTGATCCCAGACCCTCTGGCTACCCTGCTGGTGGGAAGGGAGAGGGGAGGTCAGTGAGGAGAAGCCCTGGGGTCATCCAGCTGAGGCAGGGCAGAGACAGGGACCAGGGTGGGTGGGGAGCACCGGGAGGGTTCTGGACCCAACCCCCTGGGTTTGTGTTGTGTGCCATGCCGTCCCTCCTGTGTGGGCCCGGTGGCGGGCCTGTAAGGCTCCGTGGGAAGGTGCACCCCACGTGGCACAGAGCTGCGGGAAGCCCGGTCACTGAGGACAGAATCCGCCAGCCGCGGGGAGAGCGTCCTCGCCACACCTGGACTCCAGACCCACGGACACCGTGAGGTCACACACCGGTGCTGGTAAAGCTTGGGATGACTTGCCGCACGGCCGAAACTCACCCACACGACGTTGAGAGTGGAGCCCAGGTGCTCAGGAGGGGAGAGGGGCGGCAACCGGGCCCCCCCTCCAGGAGCTAGACAGGAAAGTCTCACACCTGTGGGGGGGGGGTTCCCGAGAGGCTTATAAGGATGAGAAATGATGCCCGAATATGTCTGTTGGCCATGGTGGTGGGGAAAAGTGATGATGGAGACAGGGAGGCTCGGAGGGGCTCCCTGAGCAGGTAGGGCCGGGAGGGGAGGGTGAGCAGAAGGAGCAGGCAACCAGGTGGGTGTCTCCCCAGCTGCATCCAGCTGCCTGGGTCAGGAGGGAGTGGCCACGAGTGGGGCCTAATGGGGAAAGGGGGCCTGTGGTGGCTGGGGATCTTACCTGGGTGCAGAGGACCGTCAGGACAGGGAGAGGGTGTTGGGCAGGAAAACCCGGGGAAACTGCAAATCAAAACCACCCTGAGATCCCCCCCAACCAGGACAACTACTACCCCAACAACGGAGGGTACCACGTGTTGGCGTGGACGTGTGCACTGCTGCTGGGGATGGAGAACGGTGCCATCGCCGTGGAAGAAGGGCGGTGGGGGGAGGGGGGGCTGTGACCGTGGGACACAGGGTTCCACTCATGGGCATCTGGCTCTGAGAACTGAAAGCAGGGACGCGGACAAGTATGTGCACAGCCACGTTCCCGGCAGCGTTAGTCCAGCAGACCAAATGTGGAAGCAACCCCAGCGTCCTCCGACGGACGAAGGGACAGACACAATGTGGCCCATCGACACCGTGAAGTGGTCCTCTGCCTTAGACAGGAAGGAGCTGCTGACACCTGCCCCGACCTGGGGGGAGCCCTGCCGACACTGTGCTGAGTGAAGTAAGCCAGACACGGAAGGACACATCCTGTCTGGTTCCACTCCGAGGAGGCACCTGCAGTGGTCAGACTCGGGGACAGAGAGCAGACGGCGGGGCCGGGGGGAGAGTGCGTGATGGGGACCGAGTCTGGGGAGATAGAAAGTTCTGGTCACGGGGGCACAGAAGGGCGCACGTGCTTAGCGCCCGGAACGACACACCTTGTGGTTAGAGAGCAGATTTTGAGTCGTGGGTGTTTTGCCACAGTGAAAACGCTCGGCTGAGTTCGCGTGCTGCCGTGCGGGTCCCAACACCGTCGCGCACCTGTCGGGAGCCGTGGAACACACACCGCGGGGTTTCCGTGCTGCAGTGAGTTCTGTGCTGATGTTTGCATTGGGAACTCGCGCTGCACAGCGTGAAGATGGGAACATCCACGATGAGGATGTTACAATGTCACGTTTCTTTACACAGAACATTACTTGACAAAACCTACCATGACTAGTCAAGAAAAAGACCACGGAAAAAAGGAGTAAGTTCTGTATTTCAGTTCCTTCAGTGTGTCTTCGTCCTGCTTTCTGAGCAGGGGGTCCCAGGTGGGTGCTGGCGGGGAGGGCGGGGCCCGCGGGGAGGGCAGGGGGCTGGCCTGGGCCTCCTCAGGCTCCGCGCTCGCGCTTCCCCAGCCCAGCCTCTGGGGGAGCTGCGGGGGAGGCTGTTCCGGGAAGGGATCCTGCAGGACCGTGTTGACACGGCCTGCCACGTAAGCACAGGTGGTAAATATAAACACAGCCAGGGGATGACTAACGTGGTCTTCTGCAGGAGGGGCTCCAGGGCAGGCTGAGGTCCTGACAAGTCCCCCCTGGGTGACCTGGGGGTGACACACACTGTTTGTGCTGTTACTGTTGTTCAAACTCCACAAAATTTGGTGCCCTTTTCTGCGTGCGTGTTGCAACTAGTAATTTGGATATTAAAATGAGCATAGTTGTAAAAAGACATTCCCTGGGCACGTCTCCCAACCTCCTCCCGAGGCCCCTGCCCCAGGCTTGGGAACTCCGAGGTGCCCTGGGTCAGCAGGGAGCGACAAGTAGGTCTTGGGGGGCGTTGTTTGTCGCAGGCTCCGGGACCCCAGCTGGGGTCCAGAGCCGCACCACACGAAAGGCGCCTGGTCGGGCTGTGGCCTGAGCTGCCGGTGACGTGGGAGATGCCCGGGCTGGGGGGTGCTTCGTAGAGGGAGAGACGTGAACTGTGTCATGAAACCTTGTTTATGCAGACTGCGTGTTGAAGGGCTGGGGATACCAGCTCAAAGAAGATCAATCGTTAGAGTTAATTTCACCTGTTTCCTGCTATGTTCAATTACCCGAGGGGCCCACATTCACTTTGACCTGGCGGCACTGGTCTAGGCCCCTCTCCACCACCAGTGAGTTACAGTCAGATGCCTTTTTTCTTTGAGGTCTCCAAGGGGGCCAAGGGAGAGAGCAGGTGCACCCCTCGGGCGCCCAGTCCCATCCGACAGCACCCTGACCCTGGCTCCCCTGGCCAGACAGGTGTCCTCCCTCCCTTCCCACCTCCCCTTACCTGACCTGGCCAGGCCTTCCCCTTGAGAGGGTCCCTGAAGCTGGGGACCGGGAATCTGGGAGGAAGCCCTCACACCTGCTGCACACCCTGGACTCTGCAAGTCCACAGGACTGGGGCAATGGCCTTGGGAGGCTAGGGGTGGCAGAGGAGGCCCGGCTCAGACGGCAGACACTTTTGTCCCCACTGGCCTAGAACCACCAGCAGGATTAGGGACACTGAGCAGCTCTGGGCCTGGATGAGGTCTTCCTAAGAGGTGAGGAAATGCTCTGAGGCCGGCTAGGGCTAGGACCCTGGCTGTGTGGCCCAGAGCTGGGCTTTCCCTGGGAGCAGCAGGCTACCATCAGCTGGGGGCACAGGCCGGCCTGGGCCTAGGGGACACAGGTGTGGGAGGGGCTGGCCTGTGAGGATGGCCAGGCTCAGAGGGCTGGGGGCTCAGGAATCAGGGCTGGCAGGTGAGGTGGCTTGTGCCCTTGCAGTGCCTGGGCCTCCTTCCAGGGAATTCATCTGTCGTGCAAATGCCCCCTCCTGGGGCCCTGCCAGCCTCCCCAGTGGGTTGGAGAGCGGTCACCCAACCAGGGTGGGTCCTGGGCTTAAGACAGGTCCCCTGATGGACCTGTCAGGTCCTGTGCCCTTCCCCTGCGGCGGGTGGCTGCCGAGAGACACCCCTCAGCAAGGGGCCTCAGCTGCAGACCCAGGCTGGCCTGTGACGGGACCTCGAGGCCTTGGTGCCCATGCTGGCCCCTGTGCAGCCCCAGTACAGCCACGGTCCCCCATGGATTCCTGGATGGCCAGGGCTCTTTCCTTGGCTGCCTCCAGAACTGTGAAGGAAGGGGGGGGGGGAGCTTAACCTGTGCACACCCCACCCCACTGAGCTAGGCCTCAGGCCTGCGCTGGGCCCCCTGCAACCCCACCAGCCCACAGAGCTGAGCCTGCCCCGGCGCCCAGGGCACAGACCAGGCGTCCAGGTGAGCCCAGGCCAGCGTCGGCCAGCCCCTGGGGCCCGTCGCTACGTGGGGTCAGCGTGGCAGGCCCTGGAAGACGAGCTGACACCGCCATCCGCAGGGAGGCTTCTGCCGGGTCCAGTGGGGCCTCCGAAACACCTGTGCCTGGCCGAGGGTTGAGGCCGAACCGCAGGGAGCCCGGTGGGGCGCTTGTGGGAGACTCATGGCCCCGGCAGGGGTGGCTGTGGCGGTGCCGTGTGCCTGGCCCTGCTGCCGCCCTCTCCGCTGGCCCAGTGCCACAGCTGCCCGTCCCAGGACACTGTGTGCACCCGGAACAGGGCGTGTGTTTGCTCAAGGTGCCCCACGGTCCCTGCACGGCACCCAGGAGCCTCAGCAGGCCGGACAAGGGCCCATTGTGTCCCCAGGCGCCCCTGCCCCGCAGCCGTGGGCCACAACGCTCCCGCCGGGTTCCCCACTCCCCACTGTTCTGCCCCCACCTCCGACCTGCTCTCACCTACTGCCCAACTGCCTTGCCTCCCGCCTTCTGTCCCTGCCCCCCCTTCCACCTGAGCCCCCCACTGCCTCTGCTCTGCTCTCCCTGGCCTGTGCCCCCTAGCCTGTCCCCAACCTCGGCTCCTGGTGCCCACGCCCCTGACAACCCACACCCTGGCCTCCTGCTGGGCCCAGGCCTCCAGGCCTCCTGGTGCCACTCCCAGCTAGACCCCGAGGGGTGTACGCATTCAAGCTTAATGGGCCATTCACTTCCCCTCCCCTCTGCCCCACCCAGACTGGTGTCCCCAGGGCAGGAGACCCTCCCAACCCACTGCCTCAGGCGGGGCAAGAGGGCCAGGAAAACACAGCCCTGGGGCTGCAGGGGCTTCCCACTGGAGCAGGCCTGGGAGGTGCCATCGCTCGGGTGGGGCAAAGGTCCTGGGGTGTGTGTGTGGTGCAGGTGCGGGCCCCAGGTGTTCTCTGTCAGGCTCAGAGCTGGGGCCCGTGGGCCGGTGAGCCACACTGCTGCCCGGTGGTGGTGGTGGCCTGGCTGCAGTGGCCCAGACAGGAAGCCTGTGGGTGAGGCCTGGTCACAGGCTGTGAGAGCTGCCACCGGCCAGGCCTCGGGATGTCTGCACTTTTCCGTGGAAGTTCAGGCTTGGGGAAGGCCACCTGCACCCCTTGGGGAGGTTGGCTCTCAGGCCTGCTGGTCAGGGTCCACACAGGCCCAGGCCGGGACCCAGCACCCAGGCCAGCCCAGCCAGGTCCTGGCACGCGGGGGCACGCTCGCTGCCCCCTGCCCACACAGGGGCCCACTCCCCTCCAGTCCCACAGCCGGCTCAGGTGCTTGCACAGAGCGCTTCCCCAGATGTCCCTCAGACACCCCCAAACCTTGGGGCAGGGGCCAGGAGAGGGTGAGGGGAGCACCCACAAGCCAGGATGGCCTAAAAGGTTGCAGTGATAAGTAGGGTGTCGCCATGGAGCCAGGGGCGCGCGGGGGATGGGGTGAGATGTGGGGCTCGTGTGTCCTTGATGCGTAAGGCATCCGACCAGCCACCTCGGTAACAGGAGGGGGCTGGCACAGGCACCCTGCCGGGAGCTGCTGGGCTCTGGGGGTCAGCCCCACCGGGCCTACCCCACGGGGCTCTCAGGGTCCATTCCGAGGGCCAAGTGACGAGGACGGGTGTGGTGACATGGAGCTCGAGGGCACTGCCGGTGCACCCACTCGCGCAGCTGGAGGCCCCGTGTCGGGGAGGGCCGGGTGCTGGCCGCTCCTCCGTGACCTCGCCCAGCCACTCCGCTGCACGGGGGGGTCTCGAAGGCCCCCACCAACCAGGGTCTGTCTTCTCCCTGCTCCCCACACCCTGCACCCACGAGGCTCCTCCGCGTGCCCAGCCTCGCGAGGCCTCGACTGGGCATTGCTGTCCATCTGGCAGGTGGGAGGCCGAGGCTGGCGGCAGGGATGGCAGAGGACAGCCGCCGGGCAGGCTTGTCCTCCACAAGCCACGAGCCAGCCGCGTAGAACCGGTCTGACCGCGTGTGCGCGCGTGCGTGTGTGCGTGCGTAATCATGCTGGTGTGTGCGCGCAGGCCGGGATCTGGCCAGGACGCAGGCGGAGCAGAGTGCGTCACGGCAGCACCCTGGGGCGCCCGCCCGGCGGCAGATGGCAGAGCCAGTCCCGGCAGCGGGGCCTTGAAGGCTGGGCCATGGGAGGAGGCGGGGGGGGGGGGGGGGT
>NW_024424564.1:56431787-56433631 GCF_017311325.1 Ursus maritimus
TGACAACCCACACCCTGGCCTCCTGCTGGGCCCAGGCCTCCAGGCCTCCTGGTGCCACTCCCAGCTAGACCCCGAGGGGTGTACGCATTCAAGCTTAATGGGCCATTCACTTCCCCTCCCCTCTGCCCCACCCAGACTGGTGTCCCCAGGGCAGGAGACCCTCCCAACCCACTGCCTCAGGCGGGGCAAGAGGGCCAGGAAAACACAGCCCTGGGGCTGCAGGGGCTTCCCACTGGAGCAGGCCTGGGAGGTGCCATCGCTCGGGTGGGGCAAAGGTCCTGGGGTGTGTGTGTGGTGCAGGTGCGGGCCCCAGGTGTTCTCTGTCAGGCTCAGAGCTGGGGCCCGTGGGCCGGTGAGCCACACTGCTGCCCGGTGGTGGTGGTGGCCTGGCTGCAGTGGCCCAGACAGGAAGCCTGTGGGTGAGGCCTGGTCACAGGCTGTGAGAGCTGCCACCGGCCAGGCCTCGGGATGTCTGCACTTTTCCGTGGAAGTTCAGGCTTGGGGAAGGCCACCTGCACCCCTTGGGGAGGTTGGCTCTCAGGCCTGCTGGTCAGGGTCCACACAGGCCCAGGCCGGGACCCAGCACCCAGGCCAGCCCAGCCAGGTCCTGGCACGCGGGGGCACGCTCGCTGCCCCCTGCCCACACAGGGGCCCACTCCCCTCCAGTCCCACAGCCGGCTCAGGTGCTTGCACAGAGCGCTTCCCCAGATGTCCCTCAGACACCCCCAAACCTTGGGGCAGGGGCCAGGAGAGGGTGAGGGGAGCACCCACAAGCCAGGATGGCCTAAAAGGTTGCAGTGATAAGTAGGGTGTCGCCATGGAGCCAGGGGCGCGCGGGGGATGGGGTGAGATGTGGGGCTCGTGTGTCCTTGATGCGTAAGGCATCCGACCAGCCACCTCGGTAACAGGAGGGGGCTGGCACAGGCACCCTGCCGGGAGCTGCTGGGCTCTGGGGGTCAGCCCCACCGGGCCTACCCCACGGGGCTCTCAGGGTCCATTCCGAGGGCCAAGTGACGAGGACGGGTGTGGTGACATGGAGCTCGAGGGCACTGCCGGTGCACCCACTCGCGCAGCTGGAGGCCCCGTGTCGGGGAGGGCCGGGTGCTGGCCGCTCCTCCGTGACCTCGCCCAGCCACTCCGCTGCACGGGGGGGTCTCGAAGGCCCCCACCAACCAGGGTCTGTCTTCTCCCTGCTCCCCACACCCTGCACCCACGAGGCTCCTCCGCGTGCCCAGCCTCGCGAGGCCTCGACTGGGCATTGCTGTCCATCTGGCAGGTGGGAGGCCGAGGCTGGCGGCAGGGATGGCAGAGGACAGCCGCCGGGCAGGCTTGTCCTCCACAAGCCACGAGCCAGCCGCGTAGAACGGCCCGGATCTGCTGCAGCGCGCGTGCGTGTGTGTGCGTGCGTAATCATGCTGGTGTGGGCGCGCAGGCCGGGATCTGGCCAGGACGCAGGCGAGCAGAGTGCGCCACGGCAGCTACTCCTGGGGCGCCCGCCCGGCGGCAGAGTGGCAGAGCCAGTCCCGGCAGCGGGGCCTTGAAGGGCTGGGCCATGAGGAGGCGGGGGGTGTTGGGCCGAGAGGCCTCTGCTTCTCTCCTCTTCGGACAGAGACAGAGATGGGCGAACGAGGCCCGGTTTGGCCTGGGGCCTGGCCACTGGGTGTGCCAAGACCCGCTCGGTGGCCCTGCCTTAGCTCTGCCCACCCCGCCTCAGCCCCAAGTCAGCCTGGCCAGGGCCCTCCCGAGGCCCTGAGCTCGCCGGGAGAAGACCGGCCTCCGAGCGTGGGGCGATGGTCCGCCCTGCTCCAGCACCCTGCGGCCACGGTGGCTAGGCTGTCTAGATG
>NW_024424564.1:56433637-56447524 GCF_017311325.1 Ursus maritimus
CTCGCTGAGAGGCTCCACACCCAGCCGTGCAGCAGGGTCACTTCTGCCGGGAGGCCTGGGGTCCTGGTGGGTGAGACTTCAGGAGGGCAGACCCTCCATCGAGGCCCCCTTGTCCGGGCTCAGCCCAGCCCACTCCTCCTGCCCCAGGCCTGGGCTCCTCCCCAACCCCACCACACTGTCCCAGCAGGCCTCACCTCCTCCAAGACCGCTCCTCTTGGCCTGGCTGGAGTCCCTCTGTCCCAAGCTCCTCTCCCGTCCTCCTTGACCCTGGACCCTCCCAATGGGAGACAGCCTCAACCTCCATCCCGATGGTGCCTGACACAGGGAACCTGGGGGACACCCGGCCCCTCCTGCCCAGCCTCCAGGCCTGGCTCCCTTCACTCCCCTCCCCCAGCGCCCCTCGCCCTAGCCCAGTGACCCCCAGCCTTGGCTATGTAGCCCGTGAGCTGGGCAGCACTGCTTGACCTGAGCTGGCAACTGGGGCCTGGCTGGCCATTTGCATTCCCAAGCCTCAGTTTCCCAATATGCAAATGAGGACCAGAAGAAGGACAGTGTGCCTCACCTCTGCCCTCAGAGGTCCATGTGAAGAGAGGGGTGGTGGGCAGGTCCTGAGCTGAGGTGGGGCGTGGCTATCTGCCTCCCCTCCCTGTCCTACCCCTGCTCACCAACAGACCAGACCGGGTATTATTTAGGAGGGATGCCAGGAACTGGGATCCAGGATCTGGAACGACGCCCCCTGGGCCTGAGCTCGTCCCTGTGGCCACCTCCAAGCCCACTTCACTCTGGCACACACCCCACTTCTGCCCAGCCAGCCCTGACCCGGTCCACTCTGGGGCTGTGGAAGAGGCAAAGTCCAGGTGAAGCCTGAGAGGCGGCACGGGAATATGGTGTGTTTAGTGCCTGGAGGTCAGGAGTGGTTGACACAGGGGTTGGGGTGCTGGGAAGGGGTGGGAGAGACAGAAGCAGGTCCCAGTGGCTTCAGGGCTCTGCTGGGCGTCCCCACCTCCCCAGCACATCAGCCCCTCCCCCCCAGCACATCAGCCCCTCCCCCCACACCTTACCCTGGCAGCTCTCTGGGGGCAGGCAGTGCTCCCTGAAGACCCATTTTGCCGCTTGGAGAGCTGAAGCCCGGTGGCTCCGCCTTTCCTCCGCAGGCAGGAGGGAGCCACTAAAGGGTTTTGAGCAAGAGAATGGTGTGTTTAGAAGCAGGCTGCAGAGGCTTCACCAGAAGGAGGGTGCAGAGGGCCCCCGAGGGTGCGAGAAGTGGCAGAGCCTGGGAGCAGGAGCTGGGGGGGTGAGACGAGGGCGGGGTGGATACCAGGATCATTGCAGTGGTGGGTGGCCCAGTAAGCTCGGTCCTCCTGCTGCCCATGGGGCGGCCTCAGCCCCAGGTCCCAGAGCAGGTGACTCGCCTGCCTGGGAGGGACTCCAGGGCCGGGTCGAAACCCCACACTGGTGCGTCCCAGAAACCACAAGTCAGCGGCTCCCCTCCTGCCGATGCTGCCAAGGAAGCCACTGTGGGAACGCCCAGACGGGGTGTGGCAGAGAGGTGGGGGCCGTGGGGGCAGAGGATCGGTGTGGGGACACCCGTCTGTGTGCGGCCAGGCGGGCACAGGTGCGCCCAGCGGGCTGGAGCTGGAGAGCAGAGGCGAAGGAGCTCCGGCCCCGCTGCGAGAGGTGGGCACCCGCATCTTCCCCGCTCGGGCCCCCCACCAGCAGTGCTGGGGAGTCGCTGAAGGACCCATTTCACAGACGGGAAAACCGGTTCAGGGTGAAACCCCAAAGGGGATGATGGTGTTGCTGTGCTGTTGATTACAGAGAGGCAAAGCCCCTGTCCTGAGCCCAGCCAGGCCCTGGGAGGCCCCCAAAAGGAGGCAGAGGGGGCTGGCCCAGGTCCACTCTGGGCAGCCTCTTGGTTCCCGGGCCACTGTGCACCCCAGCCCAGGCCAGTGGGGCCCTCTCTGGGCCCCGAAGAAGCTGTCCACACACCCCGCGGGGGAACCAGGGCTGAGTGGACACAGGGTGACCGTGGCTGCGTCCTCCTGTGCCCAGGGCTGACTCCTCCCAGGTCAGTGGGGGTTAGCTAGGCCCACAGGAAGCAGGAAGGGGGTCGGGCAGGGAGGGGCTGCTGGCTTGGCATGGGGAATTTCTTGGGCGTGGGGAGCTTGGCCAGAGAGCAAAAGCACAGAGGTCTTTCCATGTCTCTGTGGTGACTCAGTAGTCCTGCCTTCCCCTCCCCCCAGTGCCTGCGTCAGCCCAGGAATGTGCCTGACCTGCACCTCCTCCCCCACCCCCCCACCCTCGTGTGCCCCAGCCCCCACTTCTCCTCCCTGTCAGGTGAGGCCCTGCCCCCGCTCAGCCCACACCGTCCCCTGCTCTCCCCTGTCCTGGTCGCCCACCCCGGGGACCCGGCCATGCCCATCTCCACACCCAGCCTGGTCTCCTGCCTCCAGGTCTTCATTGGGCGCTTGGCCCCCACTGCCCCCGGAAGACCTGGTTCTGGATCCCGGCGGAGGGTCCACACGGGGGTCTGTGAGGCTCTGTCCCCAACCCCAAGGTGACTCAGCTGCCTGGCTGTGGGTTATGGGGGGGGATGGCCTCTCCTGGGCCTCAGACTCCCCACCTGGATGGTGGACATTTGGCCAGACCCCAATTCTCCTTCCTCCAGACTGCGGAGGAAGGCTTCACCCCTGCCTCTGGGGGAGGACAGACAAGCCACAGTGCCTGAGCCCGCAGCCCAGGACCTGGGAGGAAGTGGAAGGAGGCACCAGCGGTGGCTGGAGCCTGCCTGCCAGAGTGACCACCACACATGTCCGGACGTGGCCTGCCTTGTCCACACGGGCCAGCAGGCTGCGTGCACACACACACGTGAGTGTTCACCTGTTCACAAGGCTCACCCGCTGCTGTCTGAGCCGGATGCGGGCTGACCAGCCACCGGGGAGCTCTGGGATAGCCTCCCAGCCAGCTTGGGCCGCTCTAGGCTCCTGGGCCCTGGGGCACCCACGGCGCGGCCGCCAGCCCCGGGAAGCCCCTCGGCGGCACACAGCTCCACCTGGGGGGCAGCAGGAGTGAGCAGGGAGGCAAGACATGGGGTATCTCCTGGCCAGAGCCCTCCCTTCCCTGCCTTCCTTTCCCCGGTCACTTTCTGGGAACAGGGAAGCAGCCCTGAGGTGGAAGCTGGTCCAGCCACTTCTCTCGAACCGCATTCTCTGTCCAGACCACCTCTCGCCAGGGCTCGGGGACAGGGACAGGGCAGTCCCTCCTGCAGTGGGCCCTCTGACCTCCCCCAGTCTGTGTTGGAGCCTAGACTCAGCCGGGGGGCGGGTAGCCCAGACTACAGCAGCCCCAAACCCTTCTTCCTTTAACTGTCCTCAATTCCCCCCACCTCCCAGCACGTGATAAGGCAGGAAAGTCCTCGAGCCCAGGGTCGTGGCTCAGGGTCACCGGACTGTCCCCTTCCTCCCTCACGGGCTTGGCCAGCAGCCCCTGAATACTGACATTCCCCAGTGGACACCACTTCCTGAGCCGGGGTCCCTGGGGCCTCCATGCTCTGACCCTGCCACGTGTTGGCATCCACGCGCCCAGGTGCCTCTCAGCACCCACCCCGGTCTGGCGCTTGGGACACTTCGGGAGCCAGACCTGGGTCCTTCTGGCAAAAGCCACAGTGAGGGGAGTATGGAAGGCAGCACAGGCTGGAGGGGGCCTTCTGGGGCTCCCCTGGTGGACTTGCCCTGCCCTGTCCGGCTCTCCTTCCAGCCTGTGGCCGCCATGATCTGCCTCTGCTCACAGGCCTGGGGCCACCCCCAGCAGCACGGAAAGGAGGAGGCCAGCTGAAGCATGAGTCCAGAGAGCCTTGGGCGCCAACTCGCGTCCCCCGGGTGCTGCGGACCACACAGGACTCGGCCAGCGCAAATCTCGTCCTTCATGCACGAGCAGAACTTTGGGCCAGTCTGGACTTTCCTTGGAACCCCTGGCACTAGCCCCAGCACCCAGCATGGGGGACTCTCTCCCTGGCTGTCTTTTCCTGGTCCATTAAAGGGAGGACCCCCAGGGCCTGGGGCACACAGGCTCATCAGCTCTGTGCTGTGTGGGTGCCAGGGGCTGGCAGGGAGAGGCCAGAGCAAGCCTAACCTGAAATTATTGCCCGTGTTGCCTGCGTCTCTCCCAGCCTGACCTGTTGTTGGGTGGAGTTCACGCCCTGGCAGTGACTCTCGTGTCTGCTTGGCTGGGCTGGTTGTCACCCCTGGGCTTGCCCTGCCCCCGTGGGCCACTGCTGTGGTGTGCTGTGAAAGCAGCGCCCCACCAGGGGCTGAAGTGGGGGTGCGTGAGCGTGCTGAGCACAGGCCAGCATGCAGCAGGCACTCACTAGATGCGTATCTCCAAGGCCATGCTGTGTCCTGAGCTTGTGTTTGCTGGGACGGGGCCCCCGGGTCTCTGTGCTCTGCAGACCCTGGGGATCCATCTGTAGGGTTCCTCCATAGCCTGACTGTGGTCTGAGTGGCCCAGGCCACAGCCCAGGGACTGTCCCCAGACAATGTCATCACTGCTGTAGGCCCTGGGCCCCACGGCCCCCGAATCCCTCCGGAACTCAGGACACCAGCCCCTCCTCCTCTAGAGTCCCCCCGACTGGCTCCAAATGGCACAGCTCTGGTCCAACCGTTGACTCTGCTGTGGCCCCGGCCTGCACCCTGGCAGGCACAGGTGCCGAGAGCCCCCCACACCCTCCCTCTGTTCTCGGTCAGCCTTGGAGACTCACCCGAGCCGGGCCTCCTCCTCCAGGAGGCCCCCACAGGGGACCCACTGCCCGCTCAGCTCCTGGACTGGGGTCAGCGAGAGCTGCACGCAAGTCAGAGGCAAACACAGGCGCAGCCAGCTTCCGGCTCCTCGGGGTCCCCCTCGTGGCCCCTCTGCCTCTCCTCCTCGTCCACGTGCTGGAGGTTGGAGCGGAGCGGGGCGAGGGGCCTGTCCAGCCTGGGCACCAACGGCACAGGCTGCTGGACTCTCCGTGGCTAGATTCTGAGAGGCTGCAGGCAGGGTGTGGAGTCCTCGCAGACGGCCGCACCACCGCCCTGGCCCTGCGGACGGGCCTCCAGGGCATGCAGGAGGGGCCTGGGGCTGCCCTCCCCTAGTCCCAGCCAGCCCGGGCTCTTCGGCCTTGAGGGTCTCAGCGTGGTGGGGGTAGAGCTCCCAGGGTGTACCGGGCCTCCCCGTCCCAGGAAAACCCTGGACTCTCTGGATGAAACCCAGGGCTTGCACCCAGGACAGCAGCCAGACCCTCCACAGCCACACCTATAAGAAGCCTACTGTGTGCATGGAAACCCTCATGCGCCTCTCACTGGATCCTCCTCCTGGGCCCATAGAAGGGTGGTCAGAGTCCCCACAGATGGGGAGATCCAGGCGAGGAGAGGTTGGGGATGTGCCCACGTTCTGGCGTGGATTAGTGGCAGAGCAGGGACATGGCCTGACTGGTGGGTGGGCCAGGCTGAGGCTACTCAGCTTGGGTTAGAAGAGAAGGCCCTGTGGGGGAAGGAATTGGGGCGGGGGGCAGGAAGGGAAGGCCAAGAGGCGTGAAGGCTCAGCTAAGCGTCCGGGAAGCTGGTACGGCGCACACCGTGTGTACCACGGGCCCGCCCCAGCCTGACCCCAGGCCAGAGGTCTGTGAGGAGAGAACTGCCGTCGATGCTCACCGTTCCCAATGCCAAGGCTGGCTTTGGGGTCTCCGGTCCTGCTGCGCTCGGGTCCGCTCTGCTGGGGACCTGGCCTCTCTCCAGGTTAGGCCTGGACGCTCCCCGGGCTTCTTCGGTTTTTCAGGATCTTCTTGGCCGAGGGTGCAGTTAGCCATTGCCAGGCCTCAGTGGCTTGTGGGATAAACACTCCTCGGTGGCAGTAGGTGGGGTGTCAAGCTCACGAATGCAGGCTGGCCTCGGCCAAGGGTCAGGCCAGGCTGGGGTCTCCTGGGCAGGGAGGCCAGAGTTCACGCAGGCCACCGCTGCCCACTGGCTCCCACTAATTTTCACCCCACCCCAGCCCAGGCCCTACCCTGGGTTGCCTTTGGGAAATGTTGCAAAACCCTGGCCCGGTTCTGCTGGCTCCCCTCCCTAGTGGGTGAGAGGCCACACGGAGGTGAGGCGAGTGGAGGCCAGAGGGAAGGCCCTCCCCGCCTCGCCAGGCTGCAGCTGTGTGTCGGTGCTGGAGGAGGGGCAGGGCAGCCTTGCGGTGCTGCTCGCTGGCTGGGCCAGAGTCGCAGAGTTCTCCGGGCCCAGCTGAGGGCCGGGGCAGGAGCGGGTGCTGGCGCAAAGCTGACGCTGTCTGGGAGCCAGAGAGCCCGGCAGGCTGGGGAGAGGACAGACCTGGGAAGGCCGAGGGTTCCTGCAGTGGGGGTGGAGGCCGGAGGGGCTGAGGGTGAGGGCTGTGACTGTGGGCCAGGTCACTGGGACTCACCTGATGGCCAGCCCTGGGGGCAGGGGCGGCAGCACAGTCATGGAGGGTGGGCGCTGGGAAGACTGGTTGCAGAGGAAGTAGCACTGGCCTGGCTGAGACTGGGAGCAGGGAGGGATGCCAAGAGGAGCACAGGTGGACTGGTGGGGGGACGCTGGGGAGATGGGACAGAACCACGGGCCTTGGTAATGGATGGGGGAAGATAAGGGACCCTCCAGGCCTGGCCTAGGTTGAGGGATATGAAGAGGCCAGGGCTGGGCTGAGCACACCTGTGGGATGTTAGGGGCAGCTGGAAAAGGGCAGATTGAGGAGGCCTTAGTTGTTGGTATGGGGCCTGGGGCAGACAAGACTGCCAGGGGATGGGGAAGAGGGCCCAGGGCAGGCCTGAGACCCAGGAAGCCAGGAGGCCTGGGGATCTGGGGAAGTGTGGGGAAGCACTCCCCCAGTATGTGCCCTCTCTCCTCATTCCCCAGCTGCGATGATGCCCAGCTCTGTGGGTGTGTTCAGACACGTGTGAGAGTGCGTGTGTGTGCATGTGTGATGTGGTATGCACAAGTGTACGTGTGAGACACAGACTGTGGGTGACCCGGGCCATCTTCAGTCCACCCCCCTCCTCCCTCGTTGTCCCGGAGACCAGCCTGGCTCCAGTCACCATGGCAACAGTGCAGCCCCTCCCTCCAGCAGGAGAGGGTGACCTACGGGGCCAGCTGTTTCCAGGGCCACAGGGCAGTCAGGGGTCCTCTGGTAGACTCTGCCCTGCTCTCCATGTGAGGAAACAGCTGCCTGGAGAGGACAGGAACTTGAAGAGGCACCTGGGTCTGGTGCAAGGCTGCCCCTCTCAGCAGGAAGGCCCAACGCATGGAGATGTCCGCAGCACAGTGGCCTGAGCCCCAGACACCTTGAAGTGTGACAGGAGGCCAAGGGACAGGGCCTGGCTCTCTGTGGTCAGTGGTGCAGCAGGATAAGGACGCAGCACCTCAACCCCCGTTGAGCCCACTGCTGGCGGCCTCCCCCAGGCATGTGCAGCGGTGTCCCCAGCCCTGCTGCTCACGGACTTGCTGGACTGGGCCACACCTGCTAGTGGGCTCCAGAGCCTATACCATCAGAGCTCGGGGGGCTGCCGACAAAACACACGCACCACCTGTTTCTGAAGAGGTGTGAGTGCGTGCTGCTCTGAGTTTGGGGTGACTCAAGGTCTTCAGATCAAGACTCGGGAGCTGGGGAGGGCGCTCCCCAGGATGCTGGCTTCCCAAGGGTCCCACTGGGCACACGGACAGGGCATGTGAGGAGGACTGGCCTGGAGGCTCACACGAGGGGCTGGGGGACCACTAGGGAGGCCACTGGGGACCTCAGTTCCTGTCGATGGAGTCAGGCCTGCCTCAGAACCACATCTTGCCATGGTAATCACCTAGACCCAGAAGAGCCTCCCTCATTCCCACCCTCCCCAGCCCCAGCCCCAGCACAGGCCATAGGTCCGGAAACCCGCTCGTTCTCTGGAGAGCCAGGCTCTGGGACCCTCTGCTGGTTCTCGGAAGGACCCGCAAGTGGACGATACCCCCTCCTCCCTTGCAGGTGCTGTGTGGATTCGGCCAAAGGGGTGGGCTCCTGCCTCCTACCTTGGATCTGACCCCCTGGGGGACCCTGCCCTCACAGGCCCCTGCTGCAGGAGGATGGTGGATAGAGCTCCTGGGAGGCAAGAACCTAAGAGCTGCACCGGAGGAGGGTCTGCTTTCTGACCTGGGACAGGAATAGTGTCAGTGAAGGGCAGTGACGGGGTGGAGCTTGGGGGAGGCTGGGTGTCCGATTGAGCGAGCCAGCAGGCCCCTCAGGCAGGTGAGTGTGCTTGGGGCACACCTGAAGGCTGTAGCTGCCAGTTAGACCCCAGCCCGGCCCGGAGGCACCACAAAGGCCTCACATAGCACCCGCAGTGCCAGCACCTTGGCCTCCCGGCTACCCCAACCCTCAAACCTCTCTGAGACATGGAAGGAGACAGCCAGTGTAAGGTTCTTCCGTGGCTACTGCAGCGGGCAGACAGCTGCTCACAGCGAGCAGGTCAGGCTGCTGACCTTGGGCCGAAGTCAGCACACCTAAGGGTAGACCGCATCCCACAGCTGATTCTGTGTAGTACTGAAGGTCCAAGGGGACATAGGCTGTCTCGGCCCCGACTGCCGTGGTCAAGGCGGAGTCCCTAGTAAAGGCGGCCAGCCGCTGGGCCTGGAGAACAGCCAGATGGGTGGAGAGCAGGGCCGGGTGCTCCAGGTATAGGGACAGCAGAGCAAAGGTTCCAAGGAGGGGGAGGCGTGGCCAGGTGGGGACCTCGGGCTGCGGGCTTGAGGTCAGTCAAGCCTGGGTCAACGGCGGCCCCGGGGTGAGCAGGGGGCGCCCGGAGCAGGGTCAGCACTTAGCCCACGCCAGGGGCTGCGAGTTCCCGAGCGCGGACGCTCAGCCGGGTCCCCTCGGGGGCGGTACCGCCTCCCCGCGCTCGGCCAGCTGCGTGCGAGGGCGCGCAGACCGCCAGAGACCCACTCGCACGGCCCGAGGCACACGGGGGACGCCTCCAGGACTCCCGCCCCTGCTCGGGACCCCGCGTTCACGACAGCCCGCGCGCTCTGGCCGCCCGCTCCGGGAACGGCGGAGGTGGGCACGAGTTCCGCCGGTGACCTTCCCCGGCACGGCCTGGGGCGGGACTGGAGAGTCCCCGCCCCGCCCACGCGCCGCCATTGGCTGGGACTTCGGGGCCCTTTGGAAACCCCGGCTACCATTGGCTCCCGCGGCCCCGGCCCACACGCCTCGGCCACCGCCCGCGCAGGAGCTGCGCGTGCGCGGTGTGTGTGTGTGTGTGTGTGTGTGTGTGTGTGTGTGTGCGTGCGTGCGCGCGGGGGAGAGCTGACGTGTACCGCCACGCCACGCTGTGCGCCTCCGCGGCTCCACTACAGCGAGCCAGTTCCGGGCGGCTCGCCACGCACCCCTGGCCCACCGGCCCTCGCCGACCCGGAGTGGCGGCGCCCGGCTCCGCCAGACCTTCGCCTCGGCCGCCCGCGCGCGTCCCCGGGGGCGACCCCGCTGTCCGGACCGCGGCGGAAGGGGGCGGAGTTCCGCTCGCCCCGCCCCCGCGGAGGGATACGGTCGCCGCGGTCCAAAAGCCCGGGGCGAGGCGGCCGGGGCGTGTGAGCGGCTCTCGGCTGCGCGTGCACGCGGTCCACGCGCGGCTCGGCCCGGGGCCACTGCGCCGCGCGGACTGCCTCGCCCGAGCGGGTCTCGGCGCTCCCGCCTAGCCGCCGCGGCCGCCTCCGTCCGGGGCTCGGGGCCCCCGCGCGAGCCCCGCCCTCCGCGTCTGCGGCCGGCGCGGAGCCGCGGTGAAGGGAGAGCTCGGCCCGGGCCCGCGCCCCGCTGCCGCCCGCGATGCTGCTCTCCAAGTTCGGCTCCCTGGCGCACCTCTGCGGGCCGGGCGGCGTGGACCACCTCCCGGTGAAGATCCTGCAGCCAGGTACGCGCGGGGCCGGGGGGCCGCGGCCGGGGGGCCCGGGCCGGGTGCTGGGGCGCGCCGGGCCGCACCAACCCCGCCCGTGCGCCGTCCCCACAGTTAAGGCGGACAAGGAGAGCTTCGAGAAGGTGTACCAGGTGGGCGCCGTGCTGGGCAGCGGCGGCTTCGGCACCGTCTACGCGGGCAGTCGCATCGCCGACGGGCTCCCGGTGAGTCGGGCCACCGGGCGGACCCGTGTTTCTCGCCCATCGCGCGCGCGTCGTCGCCGGGCCTGACCACCCGTGTCCCCCCCCTCGTTCCCCAGGTGGCCGTGAAGCACGTGGTGAAGGAGCGGGTGACCGAGTGGGGCAGCATCGTAAGTGCCGGCGCCGTGGGGCGGGCGCCGGGGGCGGGCTGCCGCGGCTCGGGGCGCGCTGACCGACCGCCGTGTCCCCCCAGGGCGGCGCGGCCGTGCCCCTCGAGGTGGTGCTGCTCCGCAAGGTGGGCGCGGCGGGCGGCGCGCGCGGCGTCATCCGCCTGCTGGACTGGTTCGAGCGGCCCGACGGCTTCCTGCTGGTGCTCGAGCGGCCCGAGCCGGCCCAGGACCTCTTCGACTTCATCACGGAGCGCGGAGCCCTGGACGAGCCGCTGGCGCGCCGCTTCTTCGCTCAGGTGCTGGCCGCCGTGCGCCACTGCCACAGCTGCGGGGTGGTGCACCGCGACATCAAGGACGAGAACCTGCTGGTGGATCTGCGCTCGGGCGAGCTGAAGCTCATCGACTTCGGCTCGGGCGCGCTGCTCAAGGACACCGTGTATACCGACTTCGACGGTGAGCGCGCCGCCGGCCGGCGGGGACGCCCGCGGGGAGGCCCGGAGGGGCTGGCGGCTGTTGGAGGCCGCGCGCGTGGGGAGCGGGTTCGTGGGGTGGGTAGGGGCGAGGGGCGGGCTCGAGACTGCCCCCGCCGGCGGTGCTGGGGCGCGACCGCGGGCGGGGGCGGGGCGCGGGGGACCAGGGCGCCGAGGAGCGCCGGGAGTGCCCGGGCCTCCCCCTGCGTGGGGCGGACGCTGCGTGCGTGCCGAGCGGGGGCGGCGCCGCAGAAATCCCCGCATTGCGGAGCGCGGGGAAGCCGGGGCTGCCCGCGCCTGCGTCCCCCCGCCCTCCTCCTGCTCTATCCTCAGCTCACATCTGTTTGTTGTGAAATCCGAGCCCTCGCTCATGTGACCCGCCCCTCCCCCGGCCAGCTAGAAGCTGAACCCCCGCAGCCAGATGATGACGGCAGGTCCAGGAGCCAAACTGAGCCCTCGACTCACTGGAGGGGATCGTGAGCGCGCTCGCGCTGAGTCACGAATGGACGCCTTAAGCCCATCTGTTCCCCCAGGCACCCGGGTATACAGCCCCCCTGAATGGATCCGCTACCACCGCTACCACGGGCGCTCGGCAACGGTGTGGTCTCTGGGCGTACTGCTCTATGATATGGTGTGTGGGGACATTCCCTTCGAGCAGGACGAGGAGATTCTCCGAGGCCGCCTCTTCTTCCGGAGGAGAGTCTCCCCAGGTGCGTGGTGGGTGCGGGGCTGGCCCTGCGAGCCGAGCCAGGGCTGTGCTGGGAGCCGAGCAGCCGGAGGAGCGAGGAGCCGGTCCCTTCCTGACTCTGCCCGTCCTCTCCGCAGAGTGCCAGGAGCTCATTCAGTGGTGTCTGTCCCTGCGGCCCTCGGAGCGGCCCTCGCTGGACCAGATCTCTGCACACCCTTGGATGCTGGGGGCCGAGGGGGGCCCTGCAGAGAGCTGCGACCTGCGGCTCTGCGCTCTGGATGTGGACGACGGGGCCAGCACCACCTCCAGCAGTGAGAGCTTGTGAGGAGGAGCCCGGGCCTGGCTTGTGGGAGCCGGAGGGACCGACCCCGCCTGGGCTGTCTGCTTCTTGCAAAAGCGGTGACCTCTGACTCCCGGTGACCTTTGCCTTTGGCACCGGGCTGTTTGCTTTGCTTTGAGTGCCTTTTCGAACGCTGCTCTCACGGGACTTGGTCTTCTCAAGCTCTGTCTGTCCAAAGACGCTCCGGTCGACGTGAGGTCCGGCCTGGGCCGGGCAGGGGCGCGACCCTGAGACTGTCCATCCCTCGTGCTGCTCTGGGAGGCAGCCATGCCGGCCCTCAGCGCCTCCCCCGTCGCACCGTGTTGGACCAGGAGCATGTCCTGTGGCCTCATCTCACCAGGGCGCAGGCTCCCTTGTGCCCACCCCCCGCGCCCACCTGTCTCCGGTGTTCTTCCGGGCAAGTCTGCACAAGCAATGCAACGTCGGGGCGTCTGCTGCCTGCGCGCGTGCACGCGGGGGGTGTGCGCCCGCGCACGTCTATTTATGGTCTGACCCTGCGGAGGGCTATTTATTGTTTAATTTATTTGTGGAGGTTCCCTCCTGCCAGCGCCCCCACCTTCTTCAGGCCCCGGAATGGGGGGCGTGGCGGTGTGTGGACCCCAGGTCCTGATCCTACCTGTGTCTGTCGGAAGATGGACTTGTACAGTGGCTAATTTAAGGGGCAAGGGTGACTCCGCTGCCTGTGGCTCTGTGCCTCGGGGGGAGCGGGGTGGGGGTGGGTTTTAAATTATTGACCTTGTACAGTCTGCTTGTTGGCTCTGCAGGCGGGGGGTGGGGGGACAGAGTCTCAAGCCTTTAATTTATTGTAGCGGCTGTGTTTCTGTGACCTCGGTGTGTGTAGGCATCGAGGGTGGGGCTTTCTTTCAGTTCAGAAGTGAGATGTCTGGAGATCATATTTTTTATACAGGTATTTCAATTAAATTGTTTTGTATATAACAGTTACTCTGTGTGTGTTGCGTAGGGTGGTTGGGTGAAAGGAGGTTGGGGGAAGGGGCCCCCGGGGCAGCCCCTCCCTGCCTTCTGGCCTTCTGTGGCCAGGCAGCGGCATGACTAGGACGTAGGCTCTTCCCTCCCCCGCCAGAGGGCCTGGCCTGTGCTGCTTGGCCTCCTTGTCACCCCACTGTCCACCCGCTACTGCCCCGAGGGCATTGCCACCCCTAGTCTGGAGGCTCTCTGGGGTGGCCCCAAGGGGACCTCCTTGGCTTCTGTTCCCAGAGATGCCCAGTCAGAGGTGGGAAGAGGGGGTGGTCTTTGCTCAGACCACTCAGGCAGAAGTGTACAGGAAGAGGGGTCTACTCTGTTCGCAGGTGCTGGAAGGGGTTCTGAAGGATGAATAGGAGTTTGCCAGGTAGGGGGGTGAGAAGGCATTCCTCCCACGGAGCAGAGGTGGGTGGGGTCAGGTGAGGGGGCAGGTGCTGGTGGCCGGGCCTTGGCCTGACAGTTGAAGGGCAAGGTAGTGTCCCTAAGTCACGGCCAGGTCCGGGTGTGGAAAAGGCCCAGTCATAGCACGAAGGGCAGGCTGAGTGGATGGTCTGGTCCCATCTGGCGCCTCCGTGGGGCCCTCTGCTTGGCAGCACCTGGCGCTGGAGCAAGGGAGGCCGCCGCTGGGCCTGCCAAGTGGCAGTCTTGGTGCAGCAGAGCGCAGGGCACACAGCCCGGAGCCCCCGGAGGCCTGAGTGCCAGCTACGTGTCCCGTCCACAGAGTGTGCACACCCTCGGCTGCTCATGGGCCCCTGGGAACGCAGAGCAGGGGGAAGGAATGTCCCAAGACCACGAACGCAGAGCCAGGACGTTTTAGAAAGCGAGTCCAGAGGAAGTGAAGCCAGGCTTTCCTCGGGGCAGGGGCTGTAGGGGGGCTGCGGGGGCGGCTCCTGGCTTGGGCTTGGCCCTGCAGGAGGCAGTGGCTGTGTGTGGCCTGCCTGGGGCCTGGGGAGCCTTTCCCAAGGGATCCTCAGGGGCGGCCCCCCTTGGCACAGGCAGACGCGTGAAGCAGGGGGTGTTTGGGGAGGCAGCCCGCCTGTTCCCGCTGCCCTCACCTGGCCAGCCTGCCCTGGCTCCTCCCACACCCCCTGCTAGGACAGGGACTGACCCCCCCCCACCCCCCCCCCCCCG
>NW_024424564.1:56447534-56486603 GCF_017311325.1 Ursus maritimus
CCCCCCCCCCCCCCCCCCCCCCCCCCCCGCAGCCTTGGGCCACGTGGGCGGGAGCGTGGGGGGGTGGGGGACACGGAGGGAGAGTTGAGGATAGGGTCTCTACAGCAGTCGGGCCTCTGCATCCTCCTCTGGTGACGGTGACTCACACGTCACTGTGATCCCAGCTCCCCCACTTGCCCGCTGAGGGTGCCAGGCTGGTCTTGGCACTGCCCCCCTCCCTGCATGTGCCCGTCCTCATCTGTGCATCCGTCCACCCACCCAACCATCCAGCTGTCACTCAGCGAGCTCATGTGCGTGGGGAACCCCGAGTCAAGCCCGTGGGGAGTGCCAGGACACCTCGTCCTCAGGTGCTCAGTGCTTGCGGCCCGCGAGCAAGGTGCGAGGTCTCTTGCATGTCCTGAGGAGGGCTGGTCCCGAGCACAGATGTGGAGACAGGCTCCGGAGGACACAGGGTCAGAGGCATGCGCGTGTGCAAAGTCAGGAGGTGGGTGGGAGAAGCTCACCCCGCACGGATTGTTCTGCAGCCCCGGTGACGCCCACACCAGGGGACGCTGTGTCCCCAACCACACGTGCAGAGGCTACCACCCACCTAAGCACCAGGCCTGAGTGTCCAAGCCTCTAGGAGGGGCCCGGAGGACAGTGTGTCCCTGAGTTTGTTCCTGGAATGGAGGGCACAGCGCTGTCCTGAGTGTGGGAAACGCTGGCCTCGGAATCACTGCTCCTCAGAGTCCCTCGGCCCTGGAACCCCGTGTGTCGGGTGATGCCTGTGACGGTGGGGCAGACTCAGGCTGGCAGGGGGTGGACAGCCCTGGGGGGTGGCCACTGATGGGTTTGCGGGACACCTCTCCTGCCCCAGGTCTGGCAGATGCTGCTGGGGGAAGCCCGGGCCTGTGCGTGTCAGGGCAGTCGGGCAGGTGGACGCGGGCTGGGGCCAGGGGCTGAGCCCAACGTCAGGCTGGAGGTGGGAGGACTGGAACCTACCAGCCCATGTGGTGCAAATGTGGAGGGAGGGCCCACCCACCCACCCCATGGAGCCCGCCCCCCAGGGCAAGAGGGAGAAGACAGGGGAGATGGCAGAGAGGGTGGCAGCTTGGCCGCCCCTACTCCCTCGGTCAAGCCCTGCGCCCTTCTGTCTCCATGCTGACTGCACCAGCCTGGGCCTTGGGATGCTGCGGCCTGCCCAGTTCTGGGCTGGACGCTGTAGACATCCACCAGGCAAGGGCTCTCAGCCAGCTGTGAGGCCCTGTCCTGTCCCACGCCTGCCACCGGACCCACAGGCTGTCTACTCTGCATCTGTGCACGCCCACCCCCGGATCCGAGACACAGAGCTGGAGCTGGGTCAGGATCTGAGGAGCCGACCTGCACCCCCAGGGCCTCCCACAGTCCACACAGGGTCTTCTCCTGGCTCAAGTCCCCCTCCCCATCCTGAGCCCCTCCCACCCTGGAGGGTAGCCTCCAGGGCTAGAGCACCCCCATCAGGGGCCCGGGGTCTGGTGAGCCTATGCAAGGCTATGCAAGCCCCAAGGCAGGCTGCTTGCTTGGGCCTGGGACCTGTGGGGTCTGGGGTGGGCCAGCCTCTGACTCTCCACGATCCCCTCGGCCACTGTCCCAATCCTAGGTGCCAGGGTGGGGGGGGGGCGCTGCAGAGGGCAAGGGGCTAGGGAGCTGCCATGGGCCCCTCACCCCTGAGCGGACGGAGCTTTGTGGTCCCTGGTATTCGCCAGACCCCCTCTGCTGGGGAAGGGTCTCTTCTGCTCCTCAGATCAGCACTGCCTGAGGAACCTGGGGTCAGGGGGCCAGGAGAAGGGTGTCCTCTGACCTGGGGACTCTTGGGGCCAGGATGGGTTTGTTTCCATGGGCAGGGCCCCCACCCCCCTGAGGCTGGGATGGTGGCTGTGTGGACGGCTTGTGGCTGGAGCAGAGAGGACAGTGGCCCCTGAAATGCTGCTGGCCTGTCTGCTTAGACCGGACTGCCAGTTCTACCTGGCCCCGTGGCTCCCACTGTCCTCTGCCGGCCGGTGCCAACCCACTCATCTTTTAATGTCTTGGGTCCATTTACTATCAAGGCTCCTTTAGAGCCACTTGGTCAAGCTCTGCACAGTGTCCATCCTTCAGGGACGCCCCTTGGGGTTGCACAGAATCCAGAAATCATGTGGAGAGAACCCAAATCCTGAACTGAATCCGGGTCCTGGCTTGGCTGCTCTGTCTCCTTCCGTCCTGGAGCAGCACGCTATGCCCCATCTGCAGCCCTAGCTTCGACTGGTTTGCTCATGGCCAGGGCCTCGGAGGTCGGGTGGGCACGGGCTGTGCCCGCGAGGTGGGGGTGCGGCGTCTTTGACGCCAGGCCCCTCGCCCACCGGCCTGAGACCCGCCCGGCTTCTGGGAAGAGCGAGGCCAGACACAGATCTAGAACAACTCCTGTGGCTGTTGGAGTCTTAAGTTTCTTTTCTCCGGTGCAGCCCCCGAAACGAAACCTTGGCATGGCTTTGGTGCCAAAGCTTCACGGAAAAGGGAAGTGATCCCTGGCAGGACCCCAGGGGCCCCACCTCCCCTCCCGGGCATGCAGAACCCAGCTGGCCAGGGAGCCCCCATGCTCGTGAAGGCCGTGCAAGAAGGAAATGCAATGTGGGCTGTCGGGGCAGCTCCCGAGGCGGGCAGTGGAGGCCTGGATGGGCAGGGGCTCAGGACACCCCCACACCACATGGGGCCCCAGGAGGAGCAGAACAGGGCTGCACCCCCCCACACTGGAGGCACCCTGGGGCCCTCCGGAGAAAGCCTCTGGAGGGGCACTGTGTGGGCAGTGATGGGCATGGCAGGTTGCAGGCAAGCTGCAAGGAGGGTGTGAGCCAGGCCTGGCACCTGTCCGTGGAGCTGAAGGTTGGCCAGGAGCTCGTTGGGCCCCCATTCATCTCTATCCCCTGGCTGTGGCCGAGGGGTACAGGACCCAAGCAGAATTGCTAGCCCTGGGGTTTCTCAGTGGGCCCTTCCCCTCTCCAGAGGCCTCTGATTAAGGGGGAGGGGGTGTCCGAGCCTCCAGCACATGACTTCTGGGCCAGCGGCTTTCCAGGCAGCCTTGGCAAAACCCCGAGCTTCGATTACACAACTGACCCCCGGAGTTCCTGGCAGTCAGGCCCGCCAGGCAGGGTGGGGGCAGGGCCTGCCCCTCCAGCACCGGTCACTGCCCTCCTCCTGGCCTGGTCCCAGCCGGAAAGCTCTTCCCTGGAGGCCGGGCCCCATATATTGGCCAGGGTAGGGTGGGGTGGGACGGGAGGTCCACTCCTGGATCAGTGAATAGGGGCCTCCTTTGGGGGTGGGTCACCCGTACCCAACATGGAATGAGTCAGGTGGACAAAGCTGGGCCTCCAGCCAGGAGGGAGCTGGGTCAGGGCCCCACCCAAGGTCATAGCCACCAAGTGGGCCCACATCACCCCAGGCGGAGGAGGGTGCCCTGGGGCAGGACCTCATCCTCCCAGCACGGGCTCAGCGAGGTGAGCCGCCTCTGGTCTGGCCTCTGGCCCCTCTCACCTGTTCTGCCAGGAGCCTGCCTGTCCTGATCTGAGGCTCAGGCCCCGGGACAGGCAGGGAGCCCCGATGTCACTGGTCCCTCCCACCCGCCGGGGAGGCCCCTCAGGCTGCCCTGGCCTGCCCCACCTGCGCTGCCCCTGAGCCATGCTGCTTGGACACCTCCCCTAAAAACAGTGTGCTCGGTGACCCCCACCGCACTGGCCACTTTGGCAACGGGCAGGAAGGTTGGAGAGGAGAGTTGCTGGCGCCCAAGGCCAGGCCCAGCCCAGTGGCTCTCTCCCTTCTCCCTTGTGGCCCCTGAGGCCTCCGCCGGGGCTGGACCTCAAGGGTGAGAAGGTGCTGCTCTTGGCGGGCAGTGGGACCTCTCCGGGTTGCAGATGCCCTTGGTCCTGGGACCCAGAGACCAAGAAGGGCTGGGAGACTCCACCTACTGGGCCAGGACAGACAGGAGTCAGGGATCCTGAACACGGGGTGCTGCCCCTGGTGGTGTGATCCTGGAAGCACGAGGATACTTTGGGACCCTCCACTTCACCATCTGGGGGGGCTGGGGGCAAGGGGCATGCAGGGGACCAGGAGCCTGGCCATGCCTGCGTCAGGATTCAGGCCATGGCATGGCCTGCCCACCAGATCCCCTCATCCTAGGGGGCACACGTGGAGGGGGTCCACACCCTCACCCCACAGAGCAGCCTGACCTGAAACTCCTGCCCCTCCCCCATCACCTGGTTTCTGCTCACCAAGCCTCTCCCATGTAAGCTCAAAGGGCCCTTTTCCCTCCAGAACCAGACATTCCAGAATCCTGGGGACTCACTTCTGCCAGAGGGACAGGGACCCAGACAAACTGGCATGAAAGTTTTAGAGTGTGCCCAAGAGACCGGGCAGTGAGGTTTTTAGGGGTCACCATCAGCTTTTCTGCAGAAGTCAGGGAGAGGGGGCTCCAGCAGAGAGAACAGCAGGTGCGAAGGCCCCAAGGCAGAGAGAGGAGCCCAGGCCCACCTCACTCAACAGAGGAACAAGGGGGCAGGAGTAGGAGGGGCTGCTGAGTCTCCGGGGTTCTTCCCCAGGTCTGCTCTGTGGCCTGAATTCCCCCCCCCCCCAACAACCTGCTGCACGTAGGATAAGCTGAGGCCCTGACCAGAGCCCTGGGGCACACTTGGCCTTCCCACCAGCGCTCTGCCCAGCCTTCCTCCTCCTGCTATGAGGCAGGGGTGGGGCAGAGCAGGGGTGGCCTTTGCCCCAGGTGTCACAGCCCACAGCACCCTTCTCAACAAGCCAGAACGGTGGACAGGGGTCCCACAGCTGGGGACCAGACGAGGCCCCTCAGCCTGCCCAGGGCCTGGGCTGACTCTGGAGCAGGGCGGGGGGGCTGCTGCGGGGTCCCGGAGTCCGGAAAGGGCCAGGAGGAACTATCGGGCCTCAAAACTGATGCATGTATGCCCATGAGTGTGCGTCATGCCTACTTGTGTGTGCCCGTGCGTGTGCTTGTTGGCATGTGTGTGTGCTTGTGGGTGTGTGGAGGGGGCTCTGGGTGTCTGTGCAAGCAGATCCTTGCACATGTGCACATGTGTGTGTGCTCCTGTGAGGGACCCGGTCTGGGCAACGCCTGGCCCACCCTGGATGCTGCAGCAGCCGCTGCCCGACGTGCCCTCCCCGCTATGGCTCCTGTGACCCAGGGCCTGTGGGGGTGGGGGAGCAGACCAAGGAAGGGGGCGTGTGCACCAGGCTGCAGAGCAAGGCTCTGCCCACCAGGCCTGCTGCCCTGGGCCACTCGGCACGTGGTGGCCGTGCTGTCACCTGTGAACCAGGGCTCAGTCATGCAGGCTTGTCAGCCTGTGGTGTGTAGGGACCGCCTAAAGCCCCAGGGGGTGTTCAAGAATGTCCCTGGGCCGCTGATGCATCCTGGGCCTAGTGGAGCCCACAGTCAGGGAGCCACTGACGGCATCTGGGTCATAAGAAGTGGGGGTTCCCGAAGGCTGAGATCTGAGGCAGGAGGAGGTGGGGTCCAGGGGCCAAGGGGACCTGCAGAGTGAGGAGGTGAGGATGGGAATTCTGGGGGTGGGGCATACAGGCCGCCAGAACAGATCTTGGGGGGGGGTGGAGGCAGATAAGAGAGTGAGGCGGAGGGTCCAGATGCAGGCGACCTGTGGCCAGAGTCGGCCTGGGGGTCTTCAGCGTTCCGGCAAGGAGGAGCCCTCCAAGACCAAGGCGGTCTGGGTTCCCGTGCTTTCGGAGGTAGGTCAGTCAGACCCAAGGAGGATGAAGGCCTGGGAGGACCCCACCTACACACCCAGGAAGCCCCCAGGGCAAGTACAATGACACCCCACCCTCCACCCCACAAAAGCCTGCTCTGGCTCCGGTTAGCACCCGAGAGCAGGCCCGGCCCGTGCTGACCTACCCCCGTGCCTCTTGCCCTGTTCTGAGTGGGGAGCTGGAGGCCTGGAGGCAACTGAGGACTCAGAGCTATGGTCCACTGACCTCCCCACCCCCATACCCTGGCCCCGTCTCGGGGACATTCTGTCCCTGTTCTCACCTCACGTGGTCACCAGGGCTGGCCACTCTGCTTGCCCCGCGCCTGACCCCCATGCCTGGCTGCTGCCCGTGCTATCAAGAGCTGACGGGCGGATCGGCTGCGGGCACCAGCTGGAGCTCTGACACCAGCAGCTGGGGGGCCAGGGACACCGGGGTCTGGCCACCTTCCTGGTGCGGGGGGGGGGGGGGGGGGAGGGGAGAAGCAGGCCGGGCCACAGGGGAGGACCAGCTGGAGCACTCTCTCCAAGACCACGGGCCCAGCTCCCATGAGGGCCTCCCTGGTTCAGTGACCCACAGAAAGCCTGGTTCTCGGTGGACTAGCTTCCCTCACCTGACTCCGTCCTGGGCAGGAAGGAGTTGAAGACAGGGGATCCCCAGGGCCAGTGGGGTCCGCCGGGCTTCAGGGAGGTAGGGGCTGAGCTGGGGCTGGCACACAGTAGGTGTGCATTGGCACGTGGTCTACGGTGGCTGTCACCTTTCTCCTCGTCCTGCCTCAGTGGCCTCATCTCTGGAGACCATGGCACAGGAGTGGAGGAGCCCCGGCTTGGAGGTGGGCAGATCCCAGGACATGTTTGGGCACCGTGGCACAGTCCTCGGGGCCAAGTCCACCTCCACCCATGCTACCCCCTGGCCCCCCATTGTGGATGCTGTGCCCAGACGCCTCTCGGGGGTCATACCTTCTGGGTCCTTCTCCCCACTCCCCCCAGGCCCCCATCTCTGCTCCCCTCACACCCACCATCCAGGTGTGTAGCTGCTGGCCGGACCCAGTCAGACACCCCAGCCTCCTCTCCCACCTAAGCCCAAGTGACAACACACAGGCCCTGCCCACTAGTCACCCCCCCGGGGGACCTGGCCCCCCGCATCTCCTCAGACCACCCCAGCCCCCTCTGGTCCCACATGAGGAGGCCAGCAGGGAGCAACTGTCCAGGTCTCCGTGCATCTGAGGAGAAGCACCTCCTGGGCCTGGGGTCTCCTCCTGCTCGCCACCAGGAGGTCAAGCCCCTAACCCCATCCCCCACCCCTTCCCCCTGTGGCCCTCCCCAGGTGGCCAAGGTCTGCAAGGTCCCCACACATGGAGTCCCCCTCACAAGAGCCTTTCTCCAGTGCACAAGAGGGTAGACACACTGTGTGGTGTGCATGTGTGCGTGTATATGTGTGTGGGGGTGTGTGTGTGTGTGCGTGTGCGGTGTGTGCGGTGTGGGGTGCGTGTGTGTGGTGTGCGGTGGCTCCAGGAAGTGGAAGGGATGGTGGGGGGCACATCCACAGCAGGGCGCCCCGGGGGGCAGGGTCCAGGTAGCCTCCTGCTTTCAGGTGATTATATTCTTAATGAAGAACAGAATTCTTCTCACACAAATGCTCTAAGCCACACAAACATTTCTCAGAGAATTAAATGGAAATCTAAAAAAACCCCGAGAAGGATTTTTAAAAAACCGTTTTATGGAGGTGTAATTTACATACCATAAAATCCACCCACTTTCAACAATTTCAAGGATCCACCCCCAATTCAGTGATTTCAGTCCATTCAGCCAGGTGCGCGCCAGCAACGCAGCGCAAGGGGAGAGCGTGCCGGTCACCTGTGGCACCAGCGTCTCTCCCCTCCCGCCCCAGCACCTGCTCTCCCGCGCTGTGCACCTGCCTGCGCGGGACCTCCCACGTGCGTGGAGTCACGCAGGCGCAGTCCGCACGGTCGCGCTGCTCTCGCGGGGCAAAAGCGTTTTGAAGTTCACGCGGGTTGGTTCCCGTATAATACTCGTGCGGACACACCGCAGTTTGTTCATCTGCTCACCAGCTGATGGGGGTTTGGATTATTCTCACATTTTGACTCTTACAAATAAAACCGCCAGGAACCTGCATGTACAAGTCCTTGTGTGCGCATATGTCGTCATTTCTCTTCGGTAAATAAATACCTAGGAGTGGAATTCCGGGTCGTATGGTAAATGTATGTGTGACTTTTGAAGAAATTCGCTCTCCGTCTTACTTTCCCACCAGCACTGAGGGTTCCAGCGTTTCCGCACCCTTCCCAACGCTTGTTACAGTCTTTCCTTTTGATTAAAGCCATCCTGGTGGGTGTGAAGTGTCGTTGCATTTACTTTCAGTTTGGATTTTCCTAAAAGCTAGTGCTGCTGTACATCTTCCCAAATTGGATTAGACATTTTACCGAAGAAAATACCCAACTTCCCCCTCCTTCCTTGGTTAAATGTCTAATAACTTTTTTTGCCTATTTTTTACTTGGTTGTTTGTCTTACTACTGCTATTTTAAAATTTATATTTGTTTTTAATTGTGTAAAATACACATAACAATTTTAAGTCTATGTCTTTTTTAAGATTTTATGTTTATTTTATTTTATTTTTTAAAGATTTTATTTATTTATTCGACAGAGATAGAGACAGCCAGCGAGAGAGGGAACACAAGCAGGGGGAGTGGGAGAGGAAGAAGCAGGCTCCTAGCGGAGGAGCCTGATGTGGGGCTCGATCCCATAACGCCGCGATCACGCCCTGAGCCGAAGGCAGATGCCCAACCGCTGTCCCACCCAGGCACCCCTATATGTTTATTTATTTTAAAGAGCGCTTGCACTCCAAGGTGGGGTGGGGAAGGGGCAGAGGGAGAGGCAGAGAATCCCAAGCAGACTCCACGCTGAGCATAGTACCTGATGTGGGACTCGGTCCCAGGACCCTGAGATCATGACCTGAGCTGAAATCGAGTCGGACACTTAACCGACTGAGCCACCCAGGCGCCCCTTAACCGTATGTTTGTCTTATATTTGAGTTGCAAGTGTTCTAAATACAAACCCCTTATTACATATGATCTGCAAACATTTTATGCCAGTTTTCATTTTCTTATGTCATTTGAAGCATAGAACTTGTACTGTTGATCAAGTTAGATTCATCTATTTTTTCTTTCACAGATCCCGCTCTTGGCATGTACCTAAGAACATTGCCTGTCTCAAGGTCACACAGATTTTCTCTTGTTTCCTTTCCAAAGTGTTACAGCTTTAGCTCTTACATTTAGGTTTATGGTTGATTTTGAGTTAAATTTTTGTGTATAGTGTGAGGGAGGGGTCCAAATGCTGGCTCTCACATGGGTTTCCAATTGTCACAGCCCCATTTGCTGAAAAGAGTATCCTTTTCCCCATTGAACAGCCTTGGCACCTTTGTCAAAAATCAATTGTCAAAAAATCTATGAGTTTATTTCCGGACTTTCAATTCTATTCCACTCATCTGTATGTCAATCCTTACGCCAGAACACACTGTCTTTATTGCTGTAACCCTACAGTAAGGTTTCAAATTGTAAAGTGTAAATTCTCCAAATTTGTTCCTTTTCAAAATTGTTTGGCTATCCTCTGTATGTCCATACAAATTTTATGATCAGATTGCTAATTTCTTTCTTTTTTTAAAAAAGATTTTATTTATTTATTTGACAGAGAGAGACAGCCAGCGAGAGAGGGAACACAAGCAGGGGGAGTGGGAAAGGAAGAAGCAGACTCCCAGCGGAGGAGCCTGATGTGGGGCTCGATCCCAGGACCCTGGGATCATGCCCTGAGCCGAAGGCAGCCGCCTAACAACTGAACCACCCAGGCGCCCCAGATTGCTAATTTCTGCCAAGAGAACCCCATTCTCACTTTGATAGAGAATACATTCAAACTATTAATCAATTCGGGGAGTACTGCCATTTTAACAATACTGAGTTTTCCAGTCCATAAACATTAGATGTCTCTCCATTTATTAAGACATGCTGTGTAGTTTAAAATGTAGAAATCTTACAGTCTTTCTGTTAGACTTACTCCAAGGTATTTTATTCTTTTCAGTGCTGTTTGAATGGAATAGTTTTCTTCAGTTTTGTTGTTGGAGTGCTCATTGCTAACATAAAGAAATGCCGCTGATGTTTGTATACTGATCTTGGATCCTGGAACCTTGGTGAACTTGCTCATTAGCAGCCTTTTCTCCTCTATGTCCTTTTGCCTTTTGGCCCCAAATGCGTCACAAATGCAGAAGTGGACCGTTTCTGGTGGAGGAAAAAGGGAACCTCAGGTAACTGGAAAGTACCAGGAAAATAATGGAGATAAAGAAACTTAGGGAAATGAGCCCAGGAGACTAATTTCGGACTCCTGGGCTCATCTCTAATCCACATATGTGTGGACGCCATCCTAATTAGCACACCAAATAGTTGGAGAATTGATGTAAGAGACAGACCACCAGCCAAGTCTCAGAGTGACCACTAGGTGGCGCACATGCAGGACAGCCCAGATTAGAACCGCAAAAACTTTGAATGTTGATCTGACGTTGGAACCACAGCCCACAGGAGACTAGAGCCAGACTATCGACATTCTCTGTGGGGCAGGTGGAAGAGGCAGGGTCTCGTGACATAACACTCAAAATATCCAGGCTAGCAACTAAAATCACCTGACCCACGAAAATCTCAACTCACATGGGAAATGGCAGTAGATACCAATGACGTCATAGCCCCAGTGTTTGAGTTACCCGACCGGAACTTTAGGGCAGCTCTTTTACAAATGCTTTAACCAGAAACTGCAAACAGTCTTGACACAAATATTAAAATAGAATGACTCAGCAAAGAGAAAGACATAAAGAAAAAGCAAGTGGAAATTTTGGAACTGAAAAATGGAATAACTGAGAGGGGAAAACCCTCACAGGATGGTTCCATACCAGAATGGAAATGACAGGAGGAAGTCAATGAACTTGAAGACATAGCAACAGAAATTCATCTGAGCAACAGAGAGAAAAAAGATTTTTAAAAAAATGAACAGAGTCTCAGGGACCCTCAGGACAACAAGAACAGGGCTATGTTTGCGTCACTGGAGTCCCAGAAAGAGAGGAGAAAGACTGTGGAGCTTAAAAATATTTAAGGACATTATGTCTGAAAACGTCACAAGTTTGCTGAAAGACATAATCTTACAATTTAAAAAGCAGACCAAATCCCATCCCGGAAAAACTGGAAGAAATCCACACTAAAACACTTCATAATCAAATTCCTGGAAACTACAAAATGCTGTTGAAAGAAATCAGATAAGATCTAAATAAATAGAAAGACTTGCCGTGTTCATGCACTTGAAGGCTCAGAGTAATAAAGGTGTCCATTCTCCCCAAAGCGGTCCTGTAGATTTAACACATCACCAGGCACAGTTCCAGCAAGATTTTTTTTTTTTTTTACAGACATAGACAGCAAATTCTAAAATTTATGCGCAAGGGCAATGCAAGCAGGATGGCTAGAACAATTTGACAGAGAAGAGCCAAACTGCAGGAAATGACTTGACTTTAACACTCACTGCACAGCCACAGTAATGAAGACTGTGGTATTGGCGGGAGAGGCATCCAGATGGAGAGTCCAGGAACAGACCCACCGAATCGGACCTCCGCGCCAACGCAGTCCAGTGGAGAACGCACAGTTACTCAGCAAATGGATCTGAACTAGCCGTCACCCACATGCCGAGTGAGCCTACGTTTCCCACCTTATGCAAAGGTAAACTCAAAGTGAATCCTGGGTCTAAATGCCAAACAGACTGTACAACTAACAGAGGAAACAATAGGAGGACAGCTTCATGACATGGGGTCAGTCAGAGTCTGTAGAAATGGCATCACGATCCATAAAAGAAAAAAAAATTAGGCATCATCAAAGTTGAAACTTTTGTTTCCCCGAAGGTACTGTCAAGAGAATGACGGAAGCCAGGTACTGTGAACTCACGTAGCTGAAGGGACTTGGAGGCAGAGTATGAGTCCTCGGAGCTCAACACCAAGAGGGGACACCTGGGTGGCTCAGGGGTGGAGCGGCGGCCTTCGGCTGCGGTCATGATCTCAGGCGCCTGGGATCCAGCCCTGCGTGTCGCTCCCTGCTTCTCCCTCTCCCTCTGCTGCTCCCCCTGCTTGGGCTCGCCCTTTCTCTAATAACAACCACCACCCAACACGAAGAAACGACACAATCTGCAGACGGGCAAAGCTCCGGAACCACAGATGTGGGGACGCAAACAAGCTCATGAAAAGGCGCTCAGCATCATCAGGGTCCAGGAAATGCAAACTAGAGCCGGGATGCGGCGCCCCCTCGCTGCTCGGAGAGCCCGAGGGAAGCCTGAGGGTCCGGGTGCGAATCCCGCGGCCGCCGGACGGAACCAGCGGTGCTGGGACGGCGGCGTCCGCACACCCGGCAAGAACGCAGCAACCCCAGAGCAACGAAGACGCGCGTTCACGCAGGAGCGTGCGCGTGGCTGTGGCGGAGGCGTCCTCGGCGACAGGTGGGAACACCCCGAAGGCTGCTCCGAGGGCGAGCGGGGAAGCAGACGGCCGCCCTCTGTCAACAGCGCAGGACAGCGCTCAGGCGGGAGACACACGAGCTCCGGATCCACACAACCCGCCGAGGAGGCTCCAAGGCCGGACGCTGCGAGAGAGGGGCAGCCCCCGCACGGCGTGGACGCGGCGCCCCCGGGACTAACGGATCGGAAGGGAGATCCGAGCCGCCAGGGGCGACGCCGGGCTGCAGCGTGCCTACAAAGCCAGAGCAGGAGGGAGTTTGGGGGCGACGGAACTGCTCCGTACCTTGTCGAGTGATGGCTCTCCGATGTGTTAAAATCATAACACTGCACACGAAAATTAAAAAGGCAATTTACTACATGATGATTAAAAATCAGATGAACAAGAGATGTTCGCAAGATACGTTTCGGGCAGTGTTTGCGGGCGCCGGGCTTGCTCTTTGGAGCGAGCTCTCCCACAGTGGGGGCCGGCGCTCACCTCTCGGGGACCCCTCCCGTCCGGGCACGGCCTTGCGCATGCGCCCCGCAGCTGGTCCGGTGGGCGCCACCGCCCGGGGGTCCCTCCGGGGTGAAGGCGGGTCTGCGACGGTCGGCAGAGAGCGAGCCATTTGCAAGGAAAGCCCGAGAAAAGCGAGGTGTCCCCCAGTACTAGGCCAAAGAGCAGACGTCGGGGGTGAGGGAGAGACCTGGAGCGCCCTCCCTGGTCCCCTAAGTCCGCCCCAGCAGGACTCGAGAGGTCGGTCTCACAGGGCAGCCCCCTCCTCATGACAGATGCGGCCCCTTACTCTCGCCCTCCAGGGCTGTAAGCCGAGCCCCAGCATCCTCTCCCGGGACAGCTCGCCCTCCTAGCCGCGGAGGCGCCGCGAGGTCACCGGCCCGCCCCGCAGCTGCTCCCTCTCAGGAAACTGCCCGCGAGACCCGGCTGGAACCAGACCTCGGAATCACGTGGGGGATGGGAGAGTGGGGGAACTGACCACGAGGTCACCTGGGTCACCCGGCTCTGCCCCGCCCCCGGACTCCGAACAAGGCTCCGCCCCTGCCCCGCCCCGGACTCCGAGCACACGCCCCGCCCCTGCCCCGCCCCAGGCTCTGAGCACACGCCCCGCCCGTGCCCCGCCCCCAGGTTCCAAGCACAAGCCCCGCCCATGCCCCGCCCCACGGAGCCGGGTACAGGCCCCGCCTCCCGCGCTCCGCGCAAAGCCCCGCCCCGAATCTGCTAGTGCCTCCCCACCTCCGTGGAGACTACCTGGCCTCTAGCCCCGGTTATCTCCCTGGCTCGCATCTTCTCTTCTTTCCCGGCTTGTTCGTGCACCGCACCCCTGCTCAGTGTAGCACCGGGTCTTAGACTCCCCCACTCCCGTCACTGGTGATGAAAGCCCACTCCTTGCCAATGGGAGGCCTGCTCAACCCCCCACCTTCCATCCCTCCACCTTCGTTCCTGTGACTCCTCCGGCGTCCCCCCCCCGCCCCCCCCGGGGGCCTTTGCACCGACTCTTCCCTCTCCCCTAACGCTCTTCCTCCACGTGTTGTAAGCGTAAATACAGATCTAAGCTTGACCTTTCCTTGGTGTCAAAGTGGAAAAAGACTCCCCACTCTCCTTTCTCTTAGAGCATTTCCTTCCGGAAACCGGTACATTCTTTCTGTTCCTTTTGAGATGGATGCCAACTTTTTGAAAAGCTCAACAAGCCTCTGGCCAGCTTTACAATCCAGCAATGTTTTTCCTAATAGCCTCAGAGCTATCTCTGAAATGTAAACAACAGGGAAGATAGACCCTCTTCCCTGACTTGAGATTTTAACCTAAATGCCTGGCTCCAAATTATAACTAGCTGTTGCAGAAATATAATTTTTAGATTTTCCTTCGAATGAGAGGGAGTAACCACCACAATGACCACCATTACCAAGTAAATTCACAATAAACGGAATCACAGGCGCTCTCAAGCCCTTTTATTTTTATATACTTATTTATTTATTTAAAGATTTTACTTATTTAACAGAGGGTGGAGAGAGAGCAAGAGAACGCAAGCAGGGGGAGGGGTAGAGGCAGAGGGAGAAGCAGGCTCCCCGCTGAGCAGGGAGCCCAATGCAGGGCTTGGGATCATGATCTGAGCCAAAGGCCCATGCCCAACTGACTGAGCCACCCAGGTGTCCCCCAAGAGACTCAGTTTAGGTACAAAGGCACAAAGAAGTTGAAAGTAAAAGGGTGGGGTCAGATATTCCATGCAAATAACCAAAGAGAGCTTATATTATGATCACATGAAACAGGCATTATGTCAGGGGCACTGGGGACAAGTTACCATTTCTCAAGACCGTGTGTGCAGTGGGTTGTACCTGCCTGGCTGATATGGAGGGGTGAGGTCTCTGCCTTGCAATCTCAAAGTGCTTATTCAATAGCAAAACTGTTTAATTCTTCTCAGCCGTGGTGGAGAGGACTCACTGGCTCGCTGGGAGACTGTTTTTCATTGTTGGTCCCAGTGGTTCCACTGACTCCCTCACCTCCTTCTTGTCCTTGCATGAGACCCAGGACCAGCTCCTTTCCTTATCTTGCTCTGCCTTTCCTTTCTGAGTGCCCTTCTCACGTCCTAGAGGACTCACTCATGGTTTTGTATTGGTGTGTTGATCCCCTGCCTCAGGCAGGGACCCGTGTTCCCGTTGACCACTGAGGAGAGGCACAGCAGTCACTACGTAAGAACTGGGGAGTGAATCTATGTCCGACAGGCAGCTCAAACTTAGCACGTCCAACCCCCAACCCTAGCTGCTATGTCCCTCTTCAGCCCATGGGGCTCTGCCCTCCAGGCACTGAGGCCAAATGTTGGTCTGTTTCACTCATACCCATGGAAGCTGTGCCAGGACATCCCATGGCCCCACCTGCCTGCCACACCCCACCTCTCACCTGTCAGAGCCCGCTAGAACCAGGCAGTTCATGACCCTTCATCCCCGCTGTCTCTGCCCACATGGCAGCAGGACCACCCTGCTCCACCTGGCACCCCTCCCATACGTCCTTTGCTTTCCTAGCCTTCTTCTCCCCAGCCTCACACTGACACTGGGCACCCCATGTAATTTATGTCATTAACCCGTTTGTGGTCTGTCTCCCCCACGCAAACATCGGCTCCAGGTAGGGTGACCAATGGTCCCCATTTGCTGGGCCTCAGGGCTGAGAATCCTGACCCAATCAGCCCCTCAGTCCAGGGCAGACCCCTTGGTCCCCAGCTGCGGGGGCAGTGATCTTAATTCCTGGTGCTGGGTCAGTGGGGCACCCAGAGGGTACTCAGCACCTGCTTGAGAATGGGTGAGTGAATGAATGGGGCACACAGATGTCCCGAAGGCTCCCTGCGGTTCAACTGTGAGCCTTGGCATGGGTGACCTAGCCACCTATCTTCGGTCCTCCCCATCTTGGGGCTTGAGGTCATCAGCATTTTACTGCTGGGCAAGAGTGGCCTAAGGTGGGGATGGGATTTCGGGCTGCGGTAGGGGTCGGTGTTACTGGCCAAGGCAGGCCTGCTGGGCCCCCGGGCCCTCGGTGTGGTCTCAGATCTCGGTGCAGAGGTTGGATCACTGAACACCACTGCCACTTGGTGGCAGCGCACACATGGACAGCTGGGAAGCTGGAACCCAAGCATCCCCGCCTCAGCCAGTTCCCCATAGCCCTGAACCTCTTTGAGAGGAACGCAGTCATGGCCTGTTTAGGCCTCAGTTTCCCCCATCTTTGGAAGGTCAGGGCCGCAGCAAGTCTTGAGGGAGACTACACCTGGTCAGGATTTCCAGGGGTAGCCCTGGTTCAGAGCCAGGGTCTCTCTGCATGGCCACGGGGCTCCTGGGTGGCCCAGGTGAGGGATGCAGGAACTCCGGGCAGGGGCAGCCCAGCCATAGGCAGGACTCTGGTCCCTCGCCCCGCCCTGGGCCTTGATGGGGAGGGAGCACCCTAGGCAGACAAGGGCCTCCAGAGGACCCCATGCCCCCAAATGCTGTTCAGCGAGGAAACGTGGTGAGTGCAGAGCCACAGCCTGCCAGCCCCTAAACCCTGACCCAGGGTAGGAGTGGGGGCCTGGGACCCGAGGGTGAGGCCTCCCTGACCCCCACTCCCCCAGCGTCCCGTCCTTCTGTCAGCTCCTGGCTTGACCAGGCCTCTGGCAGCCACTTTATGGGCACAGTAGAGGGGGGCTTCAGGAAAGGGCAAGCCCTGCTCTGCCCCCCTCCATCGTGAGGCTGAGCACCAACAGGGGTGGGCCAGTTGAACACCCCTCTTCCTCTCACTTTCCCTCGCACACATGGCCTGGGGGCAGGCCGTTGGGGTATTGGCATCTCCAGCCGTTGGGGTATCCTCGGGGACAGCTTGGGGGCTTGTACGTGGTGGGGGGCTAGCAGGCTCCATCTGCAGTCTGTGGTTCCACACTTGCCTCTGGAAGCAGTCCCACCTTGGCCCCATGTTAACAGGTGCGCCTGGGCCCCATAATCCTCCCCGCCAACCCACTTGCCCCAAGGGGCTACCTTGCCCCGCAGACCCCATCTCTGTCCATGGGAAGAGGCAAGCTGGGTGGACAAGTGTTTACTGAGTGGGGGGTGCATACTGGCTTGGGCCACCTCCTAGTTTGCTGGGGGCTGCAGCCCCCATTAAGGGAGGGAGAGGGAGGGAGAGCGAGACAGGCCCTGGAGGCAGGAGTGCATTTGCAGATGGCAGCACCGCCGGCCATCCAGGGGGCCAGGCCCGGGCTGCCTGTCCCTGGGTGCATGGTGGCCAGGTGGAGAGGGTTCCCAGACTCCAGATGATGGCAGCTCAGGAGCGGCAGCCTGGTGGTCCTTGGGAGCCAGCATGAGTTCTGTGGGGCCCATCTGACAGCCAGCTTCCGGGAGACCCCTGGTCTGGGGTGTGGGTCCCTCTCTGGTGGCCCTCAGGGAGTGTGATACTTCTGGGAATGGCACAACCTGGCAGGTGGCTCCCGAGGCCACAGGAAGTGGACAGCCTTCCCTGGACTGGCTGGGCTGGGGGGCCGGAGAGTGGAAGGGGGCCTGACTTCTGCGAGGGCTGGTGCAGGGGGTCGGGTGGAGGCCCAGCCCGGGCAGTAGGGGCCACCCGGCATGGGGACCCTGGAGTGCTCTGGGCAGGGGCTGGAGGTGGTCCTGAGCCAACCGAGCTGCAGAACATGTGGGGTCACGCTCTGCTCTCTAGTGCCCTGGGAAAGCTCCGGCAGCCATCAGGCAGCGGCCAGGCCCTGGTCCTTCCGCCAGTGATGCTGGCCATGACCACAGGCGGAGGGAGGCTGCACCAAGCTGAGACAGGGCAGGTCAGAGGCCAAGCCATCTGGGAGAGAGGGCAGCCCCCCCAGCCATTCCGTAGGCCTTCACCGAGGGGGTTCAGGAAGGGGCTGAAAGTCCTTCATCTGACCCAAAGCCCCTGGCCTAGCCTGAGGGCCCCCGAATAGCCGCGGGCCTCTGGGGAGCCAGAAGGTGGCTGGACCCACAGCCTGGGTTCAGGTGAGCCACCTCCAAATTCTGAGGCCTGGCTTTCGCTGCCAGAGACCTGGGACCCGGATGTGAGCTGGCCTCCACTGTACCCCAGCATTCAGCCAGGGTACTCGCTCATGCTTCATGAGGCTCCTGGCCCCAGTCTGCTGTCCCCAGTGGCAGCTGGAAAGAGAGGAATGGGGGTGCTGGTTCAGTGTACCCCCTACCAACCTTGTCTGGGGGCACAGACAGCTCACCCCCCCCTGTGGCAGGAGGAAGGAGAGGGAGCCGCAGGCCCCAAATGCTCAGGGCTTACTGGGCAGGCCCTTCTAGGCTGCCCAGTCCTGGAGAGCCGATGCACAGCAGCAGGCCAGTGTCCCGTCCTCAGGGGCAGTGCAGCTCGACCCCAAAAGCAGGATGCACTCCCACTTGAGCCGGGCCTGGCCCCTCTGCTCTCAGGCCTGTCCCTGGGATCCTGGGACCCACCCAGCGCCGCATGGAGGCTCTGCCAGTGGCTGGGGCCTGCTCCCAGGTCACCTGGATGGTAGATGGTGGAGCCCCAGTCAAGACACAGGCTCCCAGGGATGTCCATCACCCTTTGACCTGCTAGAGGAGAACTTTGCAGGGGAATGGCACCCAGACTTGACTGAACAGCTCCTCTGGGGGTTGGGAGGAGGTGGAGGACACAGGTCTAAGAGACGCGCCCCGGGCTCTAGGGCATTTCCGGTGGGGCGGGGGCTGCCCTGGAATCATGGAGACCCGAGCAGGCCGCTGACACTGGGCGGGTGCCAGCCCCGCCCCCTCCCGGCCCCCTCTTGCCCCCGAGGCTCCTGCAGCCCACTCTCCCCTCAGCAGCCCGAGGGGTCTTGCACATGCCGCTGGCGACGCCTGCTCCCCGCTTACATCCCATTGCTGTTCTCAGGACCCCCAGGCAGAGGCCGCCCTCCAGGGCCACATCCAGGACCCCCATGCTTAGCTTTGTCTCCTGCTAAGCCCGAGGTCCCAGGAGTCTGGGCCTAAGTGGCCTGGCTGGGTGAAGGAGGGACAGTTGGAACCACAGCCCTGGTCAGGGTTGGTGGATCTCCGGAAAGAGGAAGCAGGACCACTGGTGCAGTGACGCGGGGATGGCGCTTGTGATGTGCCGCGAGGGCCCTTGACCTCCCAAGTCAGGGGTCTGCCTTCGCCCTGGCTCAGAGCCTGGCCCGACTTCCAGGCAGACGGCCCCTCTGTCCCCCACCAATGCCTAGTCACCCTGAGAGTGGGAGGCAGGGACCAGGCTCAGAGCTGAGGTTGGAGTCCAGTCGTTGGCCTCCTGAAGCCCATGAGTGTGCACTGCCCCCCACCCCTGCCCTGGGACCTGAGACCCAGCGGGGGCACTCACTGCACTGAAGGTCACACAGCTGCTGGGGGGCGGAGAAGTGCACATCAGTCCTCCAGCCCTGCAGGCGCGGGGCATTTTGGTCAGCACAGCCTGCGGCCTCTCCCGCATCCTGACTGCAGCCGCCAGAGCGGCGGCCTGGGGAGGCTGCTGGGCTGACAGGCCCAGGGAGGAGCCTTGGTGGAAGGAGTTCCCCCCATCGGTTGATGACAGGGAAGCAGGTCTGGGACTGCAGTAGGGGGTGGGGGCTGGGGGGGGCAGCACCACCCACCTGGATGCAGGTGTTGGGTACACAAGCCTCATCCCTGGGAATGTCCACAAAGGCTACCGCAGGGTCAGCCATGAAGTCACCCTGGGTGGGAGAGGGGTGGGTCATAGGCAGTGGGGGGAAGACTGGCTCACACAGCAGAGTGCCCTGCACCCCTCCACACGGGGCAGCCTCCAGGGGCTGACTCAGGGCATTGTGGACAGGGAAGGAGTTAGCCACCCTCCCCAGGAAGGAGACCCCCCCACTGGGCTCACTGAGGCTGGAGGGAGGGCCGTGGCCCGGAGCACGGGGCGGCAGGCAGGGGGCCACGTCTTCCTTTGGTGACACAGCTGCACCTGGAAACGGGCCGCGCTGGTCGAGAAGAAGGTGACCCGGAGGTGGCCCTGAGAGGCTGCTGGCTGGGCGGTCATCTTCCAGGCTGTGGGGATGGAGGGTTGAGGCCCAGCAGCCCCCCTTCCCTTCCTCCCTCCCACTGACCCAGCACCCTGTCATCCCACCTGCAAAGAAAAGGGCGTATTTGCCGCATCTGCACAGCAAAGGCCCCAGGCCAGCCTCCCTGCCCTGCCGCCCCACCGAGAGCTCACCTTGGAAGCCTTGCTCTTGGAAAGGGCACCTCACCCAGAAGCCCCGGCTGGTGGAGAACTGCAGAGAGGTCGCGAGGCATGAGACCGTGGCAGCGTGTGCGGGGGTGGCTGGGGGCGGGGACGGGCTGAACCTCCCTCCCCCACAGTCCCTTAGCTCCACCGCCAGACCAGGGTGGGGGTCAGAGGGGTCCCTGGGAGGCTGCATGCCCCGGAGCCCTGTCTCCTGCTCGCCACCTCCCACCAGGGGCTGGTGGAGCGCACGGCAGCGGCGGCCCGGCCCACTCACCTTCAGGCAGAGCTGGGGCTGTGTGTCCACCCTCGGGTACTGCACCTGCGGGGGGCTCGGGTCAGGCCCCCGCCATCCACGCCCGCCCCCGTCCCCACCTGGGGGTACTCACCCTGCCGTGTGCCGGCCGGCTGGAGTGCTCCAGGGTGTGGCAGAGGGCCCCAGGCCCCGGGCGCCAGCACAGACTCACGTGGCCACTCACGGGACAGGCAGGCTCCCAGCTCAGGGCCTGGTCCCCCGGGTGGTAGTGGACAGCGTCCCAAAGGGCCTCTGTCTCTGCAGGGACCCTCCCCCAGGGCTGGAGTCAGCAGAGCCCCCGCCCACATGTGTGTGGAGCCGAGCCGAGCCGAGAACGGGTAACCCTCCTCCACCCCTCGGAGAGTCGCTCTCGGAAGACTTGCTCCTTCCACGCGAGCGGGGCCAGGGCGCGCGTCCGTGTGTACTGGGCGCACACGTGCTTGCACACACGCGTGTCTATGCACAGATTCTGCCACCGGAAAGGGCTTGCCTGGGGTACGCCTTTGGCCACGGGCCGGCCACGGCAGGTGCCAGGGAGGACCAGGCCTGTCCGCACGCTCCATCCCCACTGTGGCCTCCTGCAGGCTGAAGCAGGCCAGCCCCCACCCTGCCGGGCACCCTCCGACCTGCCCTCCTCCCACCCTGCTTCCTCTTCCCAAACCCCTGCCCCCCTAATCCACACCAGAGGGCACTTGCCATCTTCGAAGGGACAGGCCTGCATCCGCACGGCGTCTGGGGTCGCAGACCAGCCCTGCGGGAGGGGCTGGGGTCAGCGCAGGTCCTGCCCCTCCCTCTGTGTCCTCCCGGCAGTGCAGGCCACACTCTCACTGACCTCAAGGCACAGGCACGGCAGCTCTTGGCTGTAGGGTAGAGAGACGGTGCGGGATATCCTGTTCACTGTCACCTGCGGTGGAGCGGACAGCTTAGGGGCTGGGGTCCAGTGGGTGGGACGGGGCCAGGCTGGGAAGGTCTGGGGTGGGGATGGGGGGTCGGGGGCGTGGTCTGGGGCCGGTGAAGGGGGGTTTGGCGGTTGGGCAGGACGCGGCACCCAGGGTTCGGCCCGGGCCTGGGCTCACCCGCACTGGGGCACCCACATCCTCGCAGGTGAACCACTTGAGGCAGAGCCGGACGTAGTAGTCGGGGCCCCCGGGGGCCTCAGGCACCTGGACCAGGATGACCTTGCGACTTCGGTCCACCCAGTAGGAGAACTTCTCAGCTATAAAAGGGCAGCAATTGGGGGCCACGCTGGGACTAGCTGTCACGGTACGAAGGTCTTCACCTGTCCTGAGAGCCTCCAGGTGATGACCCCCATGCTAGACCCAGGCATTTGGGAGTCGCCAACCCGAGAACCCATCATGACTTCCCAAGTGAGTCAGGCAGAAGACCCCCGTGGGAGGGTGTGTGGGGGTCTCCCCAGGGGCTGCGGGGCTATGGTTCCACCCGAGGAAGGGGCCTCACCAAAGCAGACGGGCACGTTCCTCCCCACGTCCTCGTCTCTGCAGTCTGCAAATGGCACAGCAATGGTGGGCCCAGCCACTCTGTCCCCAGCAGCTGTACCCCTCATCTGGCCTCTGCCTATGTGCTTTACGGAAGTCTCTCCTCTCCCAGGGAGGCCGTGACCCCGAAGCGGAAGGCGCTGGCTGTGAGCTGCCCAGCATGGGGTCCTGCCCCCTACCCCAGATGTCCCAGCCCAGGTTGTCCCTAGAAGCCAGTGGCAGCTGTACCCAGGCAGGCCCCATGAGCTCCCACCTTCCACATGGTACTGCCGGTCCAGCTGGACCCCACAGAAGTGGGGGACGGTCCTCAGGGTGACGTAGAGGCTCTGAGCCACACTCACTTCGAAGCAATCAAAATGTACCTGGAGCTGGGCATGCACAGGTGTGAGCCAGGTGGACCTGGGGTCTCTAGCTACCCATCCCTGGCCAGGCCAGCTCCACCTCCACAGCTGGAACCCAGGAGAAGGGGTCCCCAGGCCTCGGGCCTTGGGTGGATCAGGTGTCCAGGAAGGGAAGGCAGCTAGGAGCACCCAGGGGACAGCTGCTCCTGCTTGGCAAAGGCTTGGGTGGGACCAGCAGGTCTGGGTCAGGCCCTGGCCTCACCTGCCGCCCCACTTGCAGTCGGCGGGAGGCTCTGGAGACCCGCACGCTCTGACACTGAGTCTCCTGGGTGTCCAGATTCATGGAGCAGGCCTCCAGGCCCCGCAGGCTCTCTGGGTGAAGGGAGGGGCCAGGCAGGGCTGGTCAGACCAGGGCAGTGAATCCTCTTTCTTCCCCTCCTTTCTGGGAAGTGAGTTAGCAGGGTCCCCAGCCCGCCTCTGTCTCTCGAAGTGTTGTGGAGTTAAGGGAGCCCTGAGCCCACCACCCTGCTTCCTGGGTGTTCCAACCATCACCGGCAGCATGGCCCCCGCCCCCCCCAGGTTGCCTCTCACCATGCAGCACGAGGGAAGCCTGCACGCGCAGAAGGAGGGAGCAGCCATTGTGGGGGGCACACTTCATGGCCGTGGAGAGCTTCAGGGCCTCCAGGACCAATGGGGACATGGATGTGGGGGGTTGCCGGCAGAAGTTGTTAAAAATGTTCCCTGGGGAGGAGAGAAGGGGGGTGAGTGCCACAGGGCTCCCCAGTGCCTGGGTAAGGCTTTGTGGGTGGCCCAGCCAGTGGAGGGAGCTCTGGGACGGCATGTCTGGGAGGGGTCCTCACTATCTTGTCCCAGTGCAATCAGGGAACTGGCCCCAGTGAAGAGTGGACCCACCCTGGAGCAGCTGTCTGTTGGGCATGGGGAGTGGGGCCAGGCTGGGGAGTGTGGGTATCCACTGCCCCGCCTGGCCAGCGCGGGTGCAGGGGAGCCTTCGTTCTGATAGGCTGGCAAGCCCCACTGGCTCTCTTCAAAGGCCTGCAGGGGTACCTGGGTCATGACCCCAGGGTCATCGGAGCCCAGGGCTCTGTTCACAGGCCAGCAGCTGGACTGGCGCAGGTGAGACAGGCCGCGAGGCCTTGGCGGAGCCGGGGCCTCACTTCCAGGCACTGGGGCTGAGTGGGGTTGCGGCCTTCACGTGGCCAGGCTTGCAGCCGGGGACTTGGAGGACTGTGGGGTTAGCTTCACATGAGCTGCGGAGCCCTGGGGCGGCCTGCGCCCCACAGAGTCGGTAGCCCAGGTGCCCTCCTGCACCCAAGGTTGTGGTTCGTCTGCATGCACGAGAGATGGGGTTCAAGCCTGGTGTTACGGGCGGTGGAGGCAGTAACCCTGAGGTGGGACCGTGTGTCCAGGAAGGGAAGGTGTGTGTGCTCAGTGGGTGCTTCGGGGGCCCAGAACTCCCAGGAGCCCCCAAGGCAGACCCTAGGGGGCCTGTCAGGAAGATCTTGCTGGGGCTAGGACGGGAGGGGAAGGGCAGGCACCACGGGGGGAGAGGGACCCTCTGTCAGACCAGCGAACTGCTAACATGCGAGTGAAGGGAGCAGAGGAGGCATATCAAAGACACTCTGCGGTGAGGCGGAGGCGGGAACAGACGCTCCGGAGGCCCCAGCCCCGACCTGAGCGCGGACTTGCAGACTCGAGGGCACAGAGCAGCACCGCTCCCCGAGCCTGGGGCCACACCTTCTCCAGCGTGCAAGTAGGTGGGCTACGGAGAAGGGAGGTTGCCCCAGAGCCAGGTCTTTGCAGGAGGGCCGTGGCCCTGCCACCCGGGCCTGGATGGGCGAGCATGCTGCTGGAACAGCACTGCGGAGCCTGCCACTCGACAGAGCTCATGCTAACTGACTTCAGAAAGAGACCCAGAGGGACATCGGGAATTACAAGATCCGAATATGTTCACGGGAAAGAAACCCAGCTCTGTGGATCCCACTGTGGCCTAGATGGAGTCACGGAGGTCAGGTTTACGCTCCAGCCTGACACAGCCTAGAAAGCCAGACAGAATACACGGAGAATGGTCTCAGGACACAACAGGAGGAAAGGGAGGACAGTGATGCCCTTGAGGTGACACTGTCTTGAGAGCATCTCCGGCCTATGGGGGACGGAGGGGCCCAAGGGGAGCCTGACTCCCTCCCTGAGTCAAGGAAAAGGGCAGAGAGCCCGGGCAGACCAAAGTGCCCATGTTTGCAGGATAGAGCGTGACCCAGGGGAGAAAGCTGCAGGAAGAACCCGGGAGAACATTCCCCTGCCAAGCACAGGGCAGCACGCCCATGTGGCGGAACTACCAGAGGCGGGAAGGAACCAGCCCATTTGAGGGAACGCACCCTGCAAGCACGTGGGGCCGGGAACAGTCCCTATTGGCAGCCAGGCCCTCGGTAGCTACCACATTTGAAGGGTCTTGCCTCCATAGGGGATAATTAGCCTCAGACTGCGTGCTGCTGTCATCCTGCCCAAAGACAAGGTCCTAAAAGCAAGACCCCCCAAAGCTTAAGCTTTAGCCAAGTAACTCAAATGTCTTCCAGGAAAGCCTCAAAGATATTTGTAGTAATAAAAACATATATCTAGGGGCGCCTGGGTGGCACAACGGTAGCGTCTGCCTTCGGCTCAGGGCGTGATCCCAGCGTTGTGGGATCGAGCCCCACATCAGGCTCCTCCTCTGGGAGCCTGCTTCTTCCTCTCCCACTCCCCCTGCTTGTGTTCCCTCTCTCGCTGGCTGTCTCTATCTCTGTTGAATAAATAAATAAAATCTTTAAAAACAAAAAACAAAAAAAATATATCTAGCACACAATGGGGTAAAATTCACAATGTCTCCCACCCAATAAAACATTACAAGCCATGCAAAGAATCAGGAAAATACAAATAATGAGGGGAAGAATCAATTAATTGAAACTGTTACAGGTTTTAGTCAAGAACATTAAGGCAATTATTACAGCTGTATTCTGTATGTTCAAACAGTTAATCACAGACGTGGAGGATTAGATAGGGAGCTAGAGCTCAAATCCAACTTCTAGAAAAAATTATAATGTCTGAGATGAAAAATACATCAGACAGGATTAATAGCAGATTAGATATTTAGAAAAAGAAGATTGGGGAACTTGACTAGCGAGAGAAACCATCCAAAAGTAAGTGGAAAGAGATAATGGTGCTAATGGTACAACAACAGAAGCCTTGGCAGGACAACTTCAGTGCCCTGTGTCTGTAGAGTCCCCAGAGGAATGGGGGGGATGAGGGAAAAAACAAAACTGGAAGAAATAGATATGTCTTCAACTTGATGAAAACTATAAACTCACAGATCCAAGAAGCCGGTGAGTGCTAAGTATAGGAGAGATGGGAAAGATTACGAGGCACGCCACCATCAATTTGCTGGAAGCCAGGGGCAATGAGAAAATTGTAGAAGCCACCAGAAGAAAAAGACACGTTACGTAGAAGGAACAAAGGACACGACAACAGCAAGCTTCCCGTGGGAGAGGGCAGAAGAGCCCCCACGGTGCTGAAAACACCCAGGAGAGCTCTACCACGGAGCTCCTAAAAATGAGGGGGAAATAAAGACGTCGTTAGCATATGAAGGCTGAAAGAATCCCTCGTCAGAAGACCCACACTACAAAAAAGCCCCACCAGAAATGGTAACCAGGCGGTAGATACACAAGATATTTCCTCATTATTTAAATCCATTTGAAGGAGGATTGACTGCTTACACAAAATAATAATAATAATGCGCTCTGGGGTCTAGAACTCGTGTCAAAAGGAAAGGTGTGACCACAGCAGCACAAATGCCCTGGGGTTGGGGCGCCTGGGTGGCTCAGTCCATTAAGCCTCTGACTCTTGGTTTCCACTCGGGTCGTGATCTCGGGGTCCTGGGACCGAGCCCCGCTTCATGCTCCTTTCTCAGCAGGGAACCTGCTTCGCCTTCTGCTCCTCCCCCTGCTTGTGCTCGCTCTCGAAAATAAATAAATTATCTTTAAAAGAAAAAATTTAGTGAGCTCAGCTTCCACCTTAAGGAACTAGAGATAGAAGAGTAAATGCGGGGCGCCTGGGTGGCACAGTGGTTGAGCGTCTGCCTTCGGCTCAGGGCGTGATCCCGGCGTTATGGGATCGAGCCCCACATCAGGCTCCTCCGCTAGGAGCCTGCTTCTTCCTCTCCCACTCCCCCTGCTTGTGTTCCCTCTCTCGCTGGCTGTCTCTATCTCTGTCGAATAAATAAATAAAATCTTTAAAAAAAAAAAAAAGAAGAGTAAATGCACATCCTTAAATTAATGCTATATTGTATGTCAATTATATCTCAAACTGGGGAAGAAAGAGTAACAAAATCCAAAGTAATCAGAAGAAAAAAATAATAAAGATCGGAGATCAAAATAATAATAAAAAAACCCAATGAAATAGAAAACAGAAAAGCAATAGAGAAAAGTCAATGAAAGCAGATGTTTAAGAAAGAAACACTACCAGTTCTACAAGGATTCTTCCAGAAAACTGATGAAGAGGGACTAGTTTGGAACTCATTCTCTGATATCAAAACCTGACAGAAACATTACAAAAAGAGAAAATTACAGATACCTCATGGCCATAGAGTAGAAACTCTAACAAAATTTTAGTAAATGTAATCCAGCAACATCTAAAAGGAAAACACGGACCTGCCAAGTGTGGTTTGTCCTAGGAATACAAGAATTGATTCAATGTTGGAAAATCAATCACTATAATTACGTTAACAAATTTTGAAAACCACATATGATCATCTCAATAGTCATAGCAGAATTATTTTACAAACTCCAATATCTATCCCTAATAAAAACTCTCAGCAAACAAGGAACGTGAGGGAACGCTCTCAATCTAATAAGGCCTTCTAGGGGAAACCTATAGTTAATATCATGTTTGCCAGTGAAAGAAGGATCGCTTTCCCCTGAGATCAGGAATAAGACCAGGATCATTGCTCTGATCACTTCTACTCAACATTGTATTAGAGACCCTAGTCAATGCAATAAGGCAAATGCAAGAATCAAGATCAATATACAAAAATACACCATATTTCTGTATACTAGCAAAGAACAATTGCGAATTGAAATTTTAAAGATACCATTTACAGTAACATAAAAATATGAAATACTTAGGGACAAATTTGACAAAAGATGTACAAAATCTTTGACCTGAAAACTACAAAATATTGCTGAGGGAAATTAAAGAAAACTTAAATAAATGGAGCGGTATACTGGATTCATGGGGCAGATGACTCAAAATTGTAAGACGTCAATTCTCCCCAAACTGATCCATAGATTCAATGAAATTGTGATCAAAATCCTTTTTGTAGAAGGCCCTTTTTTCCCCCATAAACTGACAAGCTGATTCTAAAATTCACTTGGAAGCGCGAAGGATCTAGAATAGTCAAATTATCTATGATGAAGAACGAATCTGAAAGCCAACACTGCCTAATTTCAGGACTTATTATAAAGTAATTAAGTGTAGGGATTAAGTCAGTGTGGTATTAGCATCAAGATAGACAAATGGATGGAACAGAATAGAGTTCCCAAAGAGACCCGCCCGTGTACGGATGGTTGATTTTCCGCAAGCACGCTAGGCAGCCTGGCAGGAAAGGGACAGTCTTTTCAATGAATAGTGCTGGGACAACTGGGTGTTCACATGCAAACAAACAAACAAACAAACAAACAGAAGAGAACCTTAATTCACACCTTACACTACATACAAAGGTCACTCAAGACGGACTGCTGATTTAAATGTGAAGTCTAACACTGTAACACTTTTAAAAGAAAACATAGTAACAAAATATCTTTGGGACCTTGAGTTAGGCAAAGATTTCTTAGATACAACACTGAATCATGACTGTAAAAGAAAAAATTGATAAACTGGACTCCATCAAAATTTATCTTTGAAAGATGCTGGTAAGAGAAAGAAAAGACAAGTCACAAGCTGAGGGAAAATCCTTGCGGATCATATATCTGGTAAGGAACTTGCATTCAGAATCTGTAAAGACCTTTCCAAATTTCATAAGGAAACCAACAACCCAGTAAAGAATAAGATCTGAACAGATTCTTCACCATAGAGGGTAAAAGTGGCCAGTGGGCACGTGAAGAAATGCTCAACATCAGGTGACATTAAGGAAATGCACATTTAAACCACAATGAGTCCGTGTTACATATTAGAATGGCAAAAATGGAAAGGACTGACCATACCCAGTGCAGATAAGGATGTTAAGATACGCTCCCCCTGCTGGTGGGAGCACAGAATGTCACAGACACGGCTTCAGAAGTTAGATACACACCTGCTGTAAGATACAGCCACTCCGCGCCTTGATATCTACCCAATAGTAACCAGAAAGACTTGCCCATGAATGTTCATTGTAGTTTCATTTTTAGTAGCCCCAAACCCAAATGCCCGTCAACAGGTAGACTGGGCAAACAGATGGTGGTATAGCCACGCAACGGAACAGGCTTTTGATACAATACACAGATGAATCGAAATATAATTATGCTGAGTGAAAGAAGCCAGACACAGGAGTACACACTGCCTGACTCCATACATATAAAATTTTAGGAAATGTGAACTAATCTCTATGGAAATATACGTGGTTTTTCCATTATCCTGACTGTGGTAGCAGTTTCACAGGTGTATACGTACGTAAAACCTTAGCAAATTGAATACTTAAAATATAGTGTTTGTTTTCTGTCAATTTATGGCAATAATGCTATGGGGGCACCTGGGTGGCTCAGTTGGTTAAGCGTCTTACTCTTAAGATCTCAGGGTCTCGAGATTTCAGGCATGATCTCAGGGTCACGAGATTGAGCCCCACATTGGGCTCCGTGTGGTCTGCTTGAAATTCTCTCTCTCCCTCTGCCCCTCTGCCTCCCTGGGCATATGCTCTCTCTCTCAAAAAAAATAAATCTTTTTAAAAATATTTTATTTATTTATTTGAGAGAGGGAGAGTGAGAGAGAGCATAAGCAGGGGGAGAGGGAGAGGGAGAGAAGCAGACTCTCCGCTGAGCAGGGAGTCCAACATGGGACTCGATCCCAGGACCCCAGGATCATGACCTGACCCGAAGGCAGATGCGTAACTGACTGAGCCACCCAGACGCCCCGATAAAATAAGTCTTTAAAAAAAAAAATAATGCCACAAACGAAATTCCTTCTTCCTGCCCATCTACAATGTGTGTAAGAAGGGAGCGAGCTTCCAAACTCCTCCCCAGGATTGGTGAGATGTCATACTGAGCTTGGCCTCATAATAGGGGGTTTCTCCCAACTCAGTTTAAGTTTATGGAAGATCAGAAGTGGGAAAAATAAAACAACAAAACAGTAATTTTTTTAAAAAGCTCTTAAGGACACAGAGCATAACTGTCTTCATACCCCACGGGCTTCTCTTCATCGTGTCAATAGCCAGAGGGGGCAGACTGGGGATGGGCGAGGAGGTCGCAGGCTCCTGCCACTTCTCCTCCCAAACTGATGGATATTAAACAAAAAACGAATAGCCGACCTGCCTTTCATTATCACCCCGTGCGGCCAGTTCTAAACAGTGTCAGTGATAAAATCTTCCCGTACTGGTCAAAGCTCTAAACAGGTGCCCACAACTGGTGTGGCCCCTGCCCCACGTGTCCGTGGCCCCCTGCTGTCTTGGAGCTGATGCAAGTACTGGCGGGGTCTGATGGACTCTTCTGAGCCTTCGGGAGGGACCCCACCAAAGGCAGTGGCTGGAGTCAGATCGCCCGCTGTCCACAGACTTCATGGTGAAGCCGAGTGGACAGCCAGGTAATGGGGGGCTGGCCGGGGGAGCTCTGTCCCAGGCCTGATGCTCCCTTGCCAGGGAGGCCCCCCGTAGAGCCCCGCGCCGCCGCATTCCTAAGGGAAGCCGCTCTGCGCCAGACTCCTCCTCCCGCCCACCCGCACCTCCGGTGGGTGAAAATGTCTTCTTCTCTGCTAGGAATGAGAAATTCAAATCTCTTGACCTTTCCTGGGGTGGGGGGGGGGGAAGCAGATTTACTCCAGCCAATCAAGAAAAGGATCAAAACCAGAATTTAAAAAAAAAAAAAAAAGGTAGCGGCATGGCAGAGAAGGGCTCGTGGGGAGCGTGGAACGCAAGGAGCTCTAGAGAGGGGAAGCTGCCTGTCGTGGAATAGAATGCGTAAGAATCGGCTCCGTCCCAAACTAGCCGACAAAGTGGGGAGTAGCAGCAAAGGGGAAGAGATACAAGCCGCTCAATGATCTGTGGCACAAACGGGGCACCAAGTTGTTTCCACCCCGTGGAAACCGTCGTGAACCCAACGTTTGTCAGGAAGACTTGTGGGCGTCTCCCCATGGGTGAAGTAGATATATTTGGTCTTTCCAAAGATTTAAAAAACTGCCGCAGAGCCTTACTATGAGAAGGCCTGACAGATGTATTTTAAAAAGGAGAAAGAGGAACGCAAAAGGAAGAAGTGGGTTACAAAAGGGAACAGTGAACTCAGGAATTGGTAAAACGTGGTGGTGAATTTAAATTCGTATTGACAAAGGAAGAGGAGGAGAAAGCAAGCCTTCTGTGTGTTTAAAAACAAGTTGGGAGTTTCGTTTCCCATAATATGCTAGACCAGGCTGTCCGGGCCAAGTCTGCTGCTGTAAACAGCTAACAACGCTGGAGGAAAAGTAGGCATATGAAAAGCTCCCCGAAAACTTGTCAAAGCTGATCAAAGAAGCAGGATCATCAGGCCAAAGCCTGAGAAACGGCAGAGGGATGGACGGGAAGCCAGTCCTCCTGAGGGCATCACAGAGCTGCCCCACTATCACCCTGGGTCAGGGGAATTGGGCGGAACCCCCAACCCTGGGCCCTGGGGGGTGGCTACTCCGAGCACACAGAGAGGAACAGAGAGCTTCCCACACCCTCTGGTGGGTCTGGGTGCTGGTTCCCAGCCACGGTTTGCAGCTCCAGGACGGTCCACGAGGCCTCAATCTGTTTTTTAATTCAAAAATGGTCCTGAGAGTCACACATTACTTCTGGGCACCACTCAGAAACAAAGGGAATCTGGTTTTGGAAGAAAGCTCCTTCATCCTAGGCCCTGGGGACACCACGAATTATTTCTTGAGGTCACTGAGCAGGTATATTTAAAGATAAACAAATACGCCAGAAAACAAAGCACCAAGAGGCAAAACCAGCAGAAATGACAGGGCACAGACAGCCCCACAGTCTTTCGGTGACAGACACAACAGCTGTGAACGACAGAGCAGCCACCCTAAGACAAACTTGAAAGTGTGCAGTGGGGGGAAAAAAAACTACAAAGAGGGACCAGCCACATGCGAAATAAACAGTTTCTAGAAACGAAACCCACAGAAATAGGAATTAAAAATGCAACAAATAACTCTAAGAGTAGACTGGACGTCACCAACGAGAGGACTAGTGAAGTGAAAGATCCCAGCGAATGATCCAGAAGGCAGCAGAGCGACAAGAAGATGGAAAATATAGCAGAGACATTAGGAAATGTGGAGAAAGAAGTAAAATGGCCAAGAGATCTCCGAGNAAGGGAAAGAGGCAGGCACAGCCGATGGCTAGCTTCCCAAAGGCTCACACGACAATGTAAAGGTACAGGTCAGTCTCCCGCATGAATGTACTTGCAAAATCCTACATAAAACTTCAGCAATTTGATTTAAATAATATATTAAACATGACTGGATAGGATTTGTTTCAGGACTCCACGTGTGGTCAACATTTGAAAATCAATCAGTACAATTCACCTCAGGGCGAAAGAGTAAAGGAGGGAAACTGTATGATTATTTTCACAGATGCACAAAGTTTTCATAAAGTTCACTTCCTATTCATGATAAAGAATGTTTAAAAAACTAGGAAAAGAAAGGCACCTCCTTATGTAGATGGAAGCCCCCTGTTTCAAAGGCCCCAAAAGGCAGATAATGACTGGTAAGCCTTGGGAGTCAACCCCATAAATATGAGGACTAAGATGAGGGCTCCCCAGTCAGCGCTGTCCTGGAGATTGGAGCCAGGTCCTTAAGACCAGAAACAAACATAGGTTTATAAACTGTCATCATTTACATAGTATGTGATTATCTGTATACAAAATCTTAAGAGACTCAATGGGAAATCTATTAGAAATAACAAAGAGTTTTTAACAAATGTGTTGGATACAAGATCAATATACCAAAATAACATTGCTTCTGCGAAGCCAACCAGAAAATATAATAAAATAAAGGAAGCATTCACAGTATCCTCAACCTCTGACGAACGTAAGTAAAAGTTTTGAGGAAGACCTAATAGTTGGAAAGGCATACCAGGTTCATGGTTGGAAGACTCAACTCTGATAAGATGTCGTTTCTGTCTCAAATTAATCAATATATTCAATGCAAGTCTGATCAAATGTGTGATATTGTAACTTATAAGAAATATGTATTGGTCCTTGCCCATTATCTGGCGCAGGGACCCTAAAACCCTCGGAATTTCCCAAGAGCTAAGAGCCAGAAGGGTGTCTTTAGTTGTTCAAAGCAAACCACTTTCAACCACACCTGACTTTATGTTAATGAGGTAGGTTTTGGAAAGCCCCTAAGGCTGGGGGCTGGTTGCCAGGGAAATCAACCACAGGATGACCTCTGTGGAGGAGAGACAAGCTGGAGGTCAATCAATCACCAATGGCCAATGAACTTATCAATCGTGCCTATGTAAAACCCTCCCTAGAAGCCTCCACAGAAACTCTAAAGGACAGGGTTTGGAGCACTTTGGGGTTGGTGAGGACGAGGAGCTGGGAGAGTGGCAGCCCCGGGAGGCCTGGGGGTCTCTGTGCCCTCCCGCATCCCTTCTACCTGGTTTTTCTTGAATTATGTTGTTTCATAATAAACTGGGTTTTGGCATGTAAAATGATGCTCTGAGTTCTGTGAGCCAATCAAGTAAAGTAACTGAACCAAAGGGGGGTCGTGGGAGCCTCTGATCTGTAGCCAGGTGGTCAGGGGCACAGGGTACCTCTGGGGTGACCCCCGGACTTGCTGCTGGTGTTTGAAGTTGAGGGGCAGTCTTGTGGGGTGAAGCCTCTAACCTGTGGGCTCTGAGGCTAAACTGGTGGTCTGGGTAACTTGGAACTGAGTTAACTGCTTGGTGATATTAAAAAAACAGCACACACACTGGCTATCTCCTAAATAAATAAATAAATAAATAAATAAATAAATAGGGGCGCCTCTGTCGAATAAATAAATAAAATATTTAAATAAATAAATAAATAAATAAATCCTTTTTTTTTTTTTACAAAAATGGGGGGGGCACCTGGGTGGCTCGGTTGAGCGTCTGACTGTCGGTTTCAGCTCAGGTCAAGATCTCAGGGTCCTGGGATCGGCCCCGCGGTGGGCTCTGCATTCAGCGGGAGTCTGCTTTGAAATCGCTCTCTCCCTCTCCCTCTGCCCCCACCATGCTCACACTCTCTCTCTCCAAAATAAATAAATACATCTTAAAACAAGACACACATTGGAAAACACCTACGGAAACTCTCTGTAAACTTGACAATCAAATATTTATATTGAAGAAGTGAAGGCGTACAAAACGCTAAGACCCTTTTAAAAAGCTTTTTATTGTAAAAATGAGATTTTAGATACTGAAAAGCTCGCCGAGAACACATAGCTTTGTGAATTATTACAGAGCAGGTGGCCTGGTCACTGCCGGGCAGCCGGCCCCGCTTGCCCAAGCCCCTCGCTCACCTCTACGGCAACGACTTCTTTGCGTTGCTCCACGGTCTCATCGCCCACACGTGCCTCTTCACGCCCTAGACTTGAGGCTTTGCCTATTTTTCAAGCTTGGCTTGTCTGGTCCGCTGCTTTGCCTCCATGTCGCCTCCTCCTTGCAGAGTCAGGCTCTGTGACCTGCCAGGCGTCCTCGGGGTGCAGCTCAGCACCCGTCTTCAGACCCCTGTATTTCTGGCCCATCTGCAGCAGGACGCAGAGGCCTGATTGTGCTGAGGGTCTAGTCCTCTGTCAGGACTAGCGCTGGTGTCAAATGTCTTCGGGAGGCGTGAAGCACTGGACCTCCACGTGTTTGATGCTCGCGGTCCCAGCTCTCAGGGACTGGGAGATGCAGAACGCAGCTTGAGTCCCGCCGTTCCATGTCTGCTTTAGTAGCTGGGACACTCGCTCCAAGGCGGCATTCACAGAAGAAAGGCAGGATTCCCAGTTCTCAAGGTGATGAGTTGGTTCTCTGCCGTCCGCAGAGGTTGAAGAGTTCCCTTTATTTTAAAAAACAATATTGTCATGAATACATGGGTTTATACATGGGTTGCAATTCATTGTAATTTTTTTTTTAAGGTGAAATGATATCCTCTTGGCTAACAGGAGTTTCTTTAGGTTGGCTCCAAGTACTTTTTTTTTTTTTAAGATTTTGTTTTTAAGTAATCTCTACACCCAGCATGGGGCTAGAACCCACAGCCCCGAGATCAAGAGTCGCTTGTTCCTCTAAGGCAGCCAGGCGTCCCTTAAGGACTGCTGACTTTTCCCATTGTCTTTGAGAGCTTCTCTGCTCTCTGGTGTGACAAGACGTCCCAGGTTCTTCTCGTACACTCTCTGCCCCAGACTGGGTGTCAGCCGCTTCTCTCGGAAGCCCTGCCTGGTTTTTGGTGAGAAATGATCCTTGACGACTGCAGCCTGGACACTAGTGAGGCTCAGAGCATTGCAAGTGGTCTGCTCTTTTTGCTACCTGCCCCAGAGATTTTTCTCGTTCTCTTTAAGATCCAGTCATTTTACTAGAATATGTTTTGGTGTTTGATCTTCAGGACCCATATTCTTGGGTCCATGGTTTGCCTTACAATACCTAGTTTCAATAAACATTTTTAATCTCCTGAGGACTGTAGTTCTGAGCATTTTTTCTGTTGCCCTGGTTTTCTTCTTCCGCGTCAGTATTTTGGGCATTCTTGGCCTGTCTGAGACACTTACCATTTATTCACACTCCATATTGATCTTTTTTTTCCATTTCTTCTTTATTTTTAAAAATGTCCTTTTTGCCTTGTATGTCTCTTGAATGTTTAATATTTGGTCTGTTCACTCTTGGGTTCTTCTAATGTAGTCTTCATTTCTGAAGTTATTTTTCCTTTATTTCTAATTCTGTGTGTTGTCACCTAACTTCCAGAATTTCTAATTTTTGTTCATATGCGTCATTTCGTTGAGTATTGAAGACTATTTTGAAATGAAATGTTACAGTGGGGATTTTTTTAGCATGCCTTCCTGGTGCACTTGCGTTGTCTTTGGGACTTGACTCCTACTCTTTCTCGTTGTCATGAGTTGTCTGGAGTTTGTCCTCCACCCCGTTCTCCTGAGTGTGTCGGTTCTGAGCTCGGCTTTGCGCCCGAGGCTGGGCTCCGGCCGCCTCTCCAGCCGCACAGCGCCCTCTCCCGTCGTGCGCGCTGCGTTTAGAAGCGGGCGGGACTTCTTAGCTCGTTCCCCCTCGCCCTCGTCCGTCCGTACCTCGTCTCTTGCCTCTGTTGTTCTCGCTCTGCTCAGTCTTGACGGCACCCCCGGTGTAGGGCCGTCCCACCAGGGGTCCCGGAGCTGAGGGGGCGCCGACGCCCCGCTCCCGCCGCGGGTCTGGGTGGGGGGAAGACAGGCGCGCTGTCCCGCTCCCGCCACGGGTCTGGGGTGGGGGGAAGACAGGTGCGCTCTCCCGCTCCCGCCGCGGGTCTGGGGTGGGGGGACGACAGGTGCGCTGTCCCGCGGGCGCTCACGGACGGCTGGGGCCCCGCCTCTCCCCCGGCGCAGCCGCAGGGAAGGCCGCTCACCTGGGGGCGCGGGAGCGAGCCGCACCTCGGCGCCCCCCTCTCCCCACCGAGCCTGCACCTGCGGGTTCAGGGACGCAGGCACACACTACTGCCGCGCTCGGCGCACAGTTTAGGAAAGGGAGGAGCAAGGAGGGGCTCGCGCAGCCAGCCTCCGGAAAGCGGCTGAGTTCAGAGGCGGCGGGTCAAGGAGCCATCCCGCGGCTGGAAAATCAGACCCGAGCGGAGCAGTACGTGCCGCGGCCACAGATGGATCTCCAGGCAGCAAAACATTACCGTTGCATCCCTACCTCACATCACCCGTGGAAGTAAAGAGCTAGATGAAAACGAAACGTTAAAACCTTTAGAAATACAGCAACGCAGGAAACCTATCTACCACCTCAGGACCGGGAAGAATTTCTTAAAAGATTCCCCCAATCCATAAAACCCCTTAAAGAGGAGACTGGTAAGTATGATCACATCAAAGTGGAAAAGTTCTGAATGGCCTTAGGAGGCCACAGGGGAAAAGAGAGGGAGGAGCTCTGTGAGGCCAGGAGCACTCCCGGGGGACGTTGGCAGCAGGAGCCCCCCCAGGCCCCACCCCCGGGCCACACAGACGCAGCAGCAGCCATGAAAGACAATGAAGCTGTAGTTAAACGGGTGTCACTTTTGCGTTGGACAAAAATGCAGAAGTTGATAAGGGGAAATGGGGGTTTCCGTGTATCGCTGGTGTGGCCACTTTGGAAAGAAAGGTAGCGTCCTCCAGTTAAATCCGAACACGGGATTTCTATCTGGCAGGGCACAGCTGGGCGTGAACTGGGGGCCTTGCCCTTGTGCACCAGGTGCTGGACAGGGACATCTGGGGGATCTCTCTCCTGTGAGGCAGGCAGGGGGAGGCCAGTGGAGTGGCAAGGAGGACAGGGTGACCCTGGTGACCAGGGTGCGTGAGGAAAGGCAGCCTGTCCCCCTCTGCCTGAGATGTACTCACGGTTCACTCGGCTCTTGCAGGTGAAGCCCTGGGGACAGAACAATGAGAGAGGGTGAGAGGTCAGCCTGGCTACTTTCTGTCCTACCCCCTGAACCCAGCCCCAGTGGCCAGGAGAGTCATGTGGCCCTTCACTCTCTGCGAGGGCCTGGGGGGTGCCAGAGTCCCCGTTCCTCCTCAGTGTCTGGGGTGCTGGCTCCACCACGGCCCAGCCCAAGGCCCTGCAGACAGTGGCCATTCAGTAAATGGTGTGATACGGACCCCGTGGACCGGGGAGCCCCATGTCCCCAACTACATTCCCAGAGGGCCCGCCTGTTCATTCTTTAGGGGAACAGTGGCGAGTACCTCCTAGGCACTGGTTTGGTGTTGGGGTTCTCGAACAAAAGACAGTGGGGGAAGAGCCTGCCTTTGAGGAGCCCGCATTCTGAGATGTGGACACAATCCAGAACGGAGGAAGTTACACTTCATGCCAGATGTTGAGAAGGGATGAGGGGGAGGGGTATCAGAGGAGCCAGGGGAGCGTGGGCCGCAAGTCTGCAGGCGTGCTCCGCGGAGGCTTTGTCGAGGAGCTGAAGTCACTCGGGCTGCCCGGCCAAAGGCAGCGACGGCATGGAGAAAGTCCCTGTCCTTAGGGTGCCTGGGTGGTTCAGTTGGTGAAAAGTCCCTGTCCAGGCTGGATTCCCCAACCCCCCTCAACCTGACGGAGGGGGCCTGCGGGGCGCGTCTGGACTGGGGACCAAGTTCAGATGGGGCCCGTGGAGGAAGGTGGCTGGGCTGCCAGCCTGCAGGCCTCACTTTGGTGGGTGGGCGGTGGCGCTCCACAGCCGAATTTGGGAACTGAGGTCAGGGGTGCTGCTCTGGGAGCCCACAGGGGCACGGTGGCTGGGGCCCTGGGGCATCGGACTGCGCTGGGCCCGTGCTCCCCAGCGACACTACAGGGCGGCAAGAAGCAACAGCGATGCTGGCCCTCTGCTCCCTTCCCGGAGAACTGACCCTCCAAGGACCTGGGAAGCTGGGGAGGATGGGGGGGCCCAAGGGGAGGGCCTGCACTTCTGGTGGCACCCAGGTGGGAAAACGGGAGAATCCAAGCCGGGTGGACTCCTGCCCCTGGGATCTGCAGAGATGCCACGACTGGCGGTTCCATCCCTGCTCCTACCCCTTTCTAAATACACTTTTACTTCGGAACAGTGTTCGATTTACAGAAGAGCCGTGGAGATAGTCCTGAGAACTAGCGCGTAGCAGTGGCATCTTGCCGACTGGTGGTGTGTTTGTACAAACTAGGGAACTGGTGAACCGGTGCTGGTGTGCTGGTGGCCGGATGGCTAAACTCCACACCGTGTTTGGACTCTCCCAGTTTTGCATGTTTTGTTTCTGTTTTCAACGTCTGTTTTCCGTTTCGCAGTGCTTAGATGAAGGGCTGAGGCCACCTGGACACCCTCTCCGGAATGTGACTGGGCAGTCCCGGGGAGCACAGCTGCCTGGGGATGGGAGGGCAGGAGGGGGCAGCCCAGGCCAGTGAGCCCTAGGGACCCGACCCAGCAGAGCAGGACAGGGCCCCATCTGCAGCCCTGAGTGCATGCAGGAGGGACAGTGCTTGGGTCCCTGGCCACCCTCGCTGCCTCCCTCAGCCTCGATGTTCAGAATTCCCCCTTGGCATCCACTATCCTACCTGTGACCCGAACCTACTCCCCCAGTCCCAGAGCTCAAAGACAGAGCGAGGCCCTGCTGGTTGCCCCGAGGTTGAAGGGCATGCATGTGCCCTGGGCCATGGGCACCGCCTGCCCACTGGCAACTGCCCCTTATGCCTGTGCCCAGAGCCCCTACAGCCCTGGAGTTGTGGCAGCACTGCGTCTAGTGGAGGGCTGGTGGCTGTGGTCTGGGGGTTGGCCCTTCAGTGCCCAGACCCTCTCCTCTCCGGGACATAGGAGGAGGGACCAGCAGGGACAAAGATCAGGCCAGAAATCACCTGTGGGCCGTGTGGCCCAGGGTTCCTGGTGTACCAGGAGCTCGAAGGGAGTGGGGAGTGGAGGGGGCAGGGGAGAGGGCTGGCTGTGTGCCCAGGGGCCTGGAGAAGGAGCAGGGGCCGGTTGGAGAAGTGGCCGCACCCCCACCTCCCTGGGGTTTTCCGTTGGGCTTCTCGGGGCTTCCCGTGCCAGGCGTGGGGGCTGTGTGTGGGGAGGGACCCCTGAGGGACCCCCCC
>NW_024424564.1:56486613-56499570 GCF_017311325.1 Ursus maritimus
CCCCCCCCCCCCCCCGGGGCTCAGCTCCAGCTAGAGGAAAGGACGTGTGTGGGTTCCTGCTCCACTTGGCTGCCCGCAGCCCGGGACGGTCCCTTCCACACAGCCCAGGATGCTGGGACTCCCAAGCCGCTAGGCAGGGCTGCCTGATGGCCCCATTCAGCACCCAAGGCCCCCGCCCCCACCACAAGCATCGCTTGTGCTGTGTCCTCTGCTCCCGTCCCCCAGCTCTCCCAGTCAGTTCAGCAAGGACGATTTATCACCGAAGACTTGCTGAGACCCAGAACAGTCCTCCTGTGGGCACGTGTGGGCTGGAGGGGTCTCTGTGCAGGTGTGGGGGTCGCCAGAGGCTGTCTGTCCCCTGGCTTCTCCAGCTCAAATCCTGGAGCCGCAGCCCCATCCGCTCCCTGCCCGCCTCCTCTGCCTCCTCTCCCGTGCAAAGCCCTCCCTCTGAGCCCACAGCGCCTCCGTCTCCAGCACCCCTCCCCCAGCCCCTCAGGTGCCCCTGCTCCCTTGCCCCTCCCCCAGCCCCACCCCCAGCAGGGCACCAAGGTGGCTGCAGCTCCCTGGCTAGGTCCACAGTGGTGGCCGGGCTTGGCCCTCCCGGTGGGGTCAGCGGCATCAGGGCAGTGACTCCCTCGCCCCCTGCAGCTCCCCTCTCCCCCTACCTCTCCTCCATTTCCCTTGAGGATTCTTTCTTCTCCTCACAGCCCCTGGGTCTGGGGGCTCAGTCCTTCCCAGCCCGTCCCCATATGGGACCTCTGCTGGTACTTATTCCTGACCCCACTCACACCACCCAGCTGCCCCTTACCATCAACTCTCATGTCCGTCAGGCTTCTCAGACCCCACATTTCAAAACCAAGTTGCCCCCCCCGAAACCTGCCCCCCCCCCGGAAACATCTCCAGCAGTCCAGAGCTAAAGTCATGTTCTAGGATCCACTTATTTCTCCTTGTCCACCAGGATCCCCGCTGGCTCCAACCCCACCTGCAAAGTACACTCAAGGCAGCTCCCTCCCATTCTCCACCTTCACTGTGGTGGGGCCCAGACCACCCCCCAACCTGGACCCAGCTGTTTCCTCTGCACCCACGGTTCCCAGCAGCAGCCAGAGGGAGCCTCTTCCGGCCCCCCACGGGTCCCTGCACCTCCGATCTGAGCCCAGCCCCCCAGGCTCGGGGGCCCTGCCTGACCCTCTGGCCACTCCAAGCCCGCTCTGTCCCTTGCTGAGCTCCCTGGACCCTCTGCTGGACACACTCCCAGGGTCTGTGGAGCCGCTGTTCCTCCCGGAGGAGAATGGGGTGCCCCCAAGTGTCCCCCAGGGTGGCCTGGCCACCGCCCCCGGAAGGCACACATGAACCCCCCCCGGCCACCCCCAGTTTTCTGCCTACATTTTGTCATTGTGCACTGTACCAATTGCTACACGACTCCCCGAGGTCACAGTGCACACAGCAGGTGCTCAAAGTTCCCTCCACCCCATGTGCTTCACGTTCTCTCTGTGCCCCTGTCCCCAGGACGCCTTCTGGGCTGAGCCCCCACTGCGCCTCCACCAGCCTCCTGGGACACAGGCACACTGGCACACTTTCACTGCAGGTGCTGCCAGAATGCCTCCCTCAGGCAAGGTCGAGTCAGCCTGCCCGACAGCGAGAAGCCCCGGAGGCCACCGCTTCCGAGCTGTGTCCCCACTCCGTGGCACGCTCCTGTCCGGGATGAACACATTCCTGCAGCCTTCCCTTCGCAGGGCGTCCACACACGCCCCAACACCATCCCAAGCCCAGCACCTTGCGTGATGAAACGTGGTTCACTGAAGCCGTGAGGGGCTCCGGGGAGAGGGACTGGTCTCGGGCACATCAGCTGGCCCCTCCCCCTGAGGCTCTCGGCAAACAGGCCCTAGAGCAGAGCTACCGGGTCAGCCCCACACCTCCCAGGGGTCCCCAGGCCCCCGGGTCACCCACTGCCCCAGGGCCTCCTGCACCCCTTGCCTGTCGCTCTTACTCATGGGCCAAAGGCACCAGGCCTGTGCAGGCACCAGGGCCCCCTCAAGATGAGAGCCTAGGAGGGTTCAGGGGCCCACATGAGAGCAGGAAAGGCCACCTGACCACAGGATGGGGGTTGAGGAGGGGGCAGGAGCTCACCTGAGAACAAGAGAGGCCACATTCTGCAATCTGGGGGATGGCCAGGCCGGGGCAGGTGCTCCAGGTCAGGGAAAGGAACATCACTGCTGGGCCAGCCAGCATCCGGCCCACGTGCATGGGGGCGAGATTGCAGGATGCCCTGTGGAAGCGGCTCCTTGCCTTCCCGGCCTGCAGTTCCAGCCCCAAAGACAAGTGGGAGAGTCTTGAGCAAGTCTGCTCCCCGAGGCGGACACTCCCCCATCCTGACGGAACAAAGCCCAAGTGGGCCGGCCGCAACCACAACACCGTAACTTCCTGCCAGGCCCTGGCTCGCGCTATGGGGCCTTCAGACTCTGGCCAGATGCCCACACAGTTTCTAGGATGCCAAAGGAAGCATCTGGAGCCTTGAGTCTTTGGGGTTCCAGGTAACCAGGCTCCCCACGGGGCTAGCCGCCGGAGCAGGGCTGGCTGTGGGCCTGTGGGATCAGGGATCTGTCTCACACACCCCACAGCTCCTGGGGTGTCTCAAGCATTCATCTTGATGGTGGGGGACGGAGGGTGGCCAATGGCCCCAGCTGTTCAGGTGGGCTGGCAGAGGAGCGGGAGCCTTCCCAGGTGCCTGCCCCGTGCAAGTGCCTGCTCCAGCCCCAAGCCTGCAGGAGAACCCTCTCCGGGAGCAGGACCCGCGGCTCTGCACCGCTTCCCCGGCCACCCCTCTGGATTCGAGATGCTATGCCCTCACAGTGCTATCCCTCACCCCAGAGGCCAGCACCCCGTGGCCTGACTTCTGCTCAGGAATCACTCCTCACTTATTTTCCACATTTGATTCTTTCTAGGCATGAACGGTTCAGGCAGAAGCTCACGGCACCCTGTCTGCTCCAGCCTCAGCCTGTGTGCCGGGCAGTAAAAGGTGAGATGCAGCTCAGAGGCTCCTTTGTCTCCTCCCTCCCTGGCAGGCCTGGAGTCTCTGTGTCATCTGCTGGGCAGGGGTGAGCACCTCTGGCCCTGGGACGGCACCATCGCACGAGGGGGGACACAGAAAGTGATTTACGGCTGGGGATCTCCCTGGAACCGCAACAGGGCACCTCAAGTTTGGAGGGGAGCTGACCCTGAGTGGCATCGTCTCCAGCCTGGGAACCCCACGTAGGCAGGTCCCGGGGGCGTCCCTCAGTGTAGACACAGCCGCACGGGCCAGAGTGCTCCTTGGAGTGGACACAGGCCCGAGACAGGAGTGAGCTCAGGGAGCCCCCTGAAGGAGCCTCTGTCCCACAGGATAGGGCCTGCCAGCAACATCTCCCCAAACCATGGTCCCCACACTCCCGCCACGGTGGCCTGGACACCAGAGCCCACAGCCCAGCGTCCCACCATCCTGGGTCAGTGCCTCAACTCTGCGCCCGCCTAGTCTACGGTATGTGTGGGTTGGGACTTCTGGGGTCACCGCTGGACTCTGGGCACCCCATCCCTCACTGCGGGTGAGGCAGAGAAAATGGGGATGGAGTTCCTATCCCCCACCCCCCGCCCCGTGCTCGTGAGGCCCAGGAGAGCGCGAGCCTGATGCCAGCCCCAAGTGCTGAGCACACAGCTGGCAGCAGGCCTGCAGGTCCGGGGTCACCCAGGAAAGCCACGGCTTGATCGTCCTGCTGTCCCTGGTCTAGCCCTAGCCCTCCACCAGCACCCCTGGGCTCTGGGTCAGCCAGATGCGGTGAGTTGGAAGAAAACGTGCTGCCCCCAGGGGCTCCCATGGGTGGACACAGGGTTGTGTTTCAGACCAGGCAGGGAGGACGCAGGCCTTGCTCCGTCGCCCCGAGGCCTGGAACAAGTACCACGGCTGCTGCTTATCACCGCCAGACGGGTGGGAACTGCTGTACCACGGGATCCCACGGGCACAGGCTCTCCTGGGAGCGAGGAGGCCATGTGGCCACCCAGGCCCTGAGTGCCCCCTCCGTGGCCGCCCTAGGACGGGCCCACCTGCCGGATGAGACATCTGCGACCGTGAAGGAGCCATCCTGGTGCCAAGGGGCTGCAGGTGACCAGAAGTGGCCAGCAGATCCAACCACATGCCATCATGGTGGGGAAAGGCCCACGGCGGAGAGTGGGGACAGGCGCTCCCCACCTCCGGGGGCCCCGACTTATCTGGGAGGGGAGGGCTATGGACCCTCCCAATGTCCACAAAGAACTGGCCGCAGTGACTCCTCACAAGCCTCTCTGTTCCGGGTAGGCTTGGGGGGCTGGGACACCCCAGCCTGAGCCCAAAGAGGCTGCAGGGGCTCACCCTCCCCTGGGTCTCTGCAGCCCGAGCGGCCCCCTGGTGGCCAGAGGGCCCAGAAGTCCCACTGTCATTGATTCTGAGGCGTCTGACCCAGGACGGGCACCCCCTCCACATCCTCCCTCGGCACCAGGTTGGAAGGACGCACCCGGGCGTGAAAGACCTGGGCCAGCACAACCAGACTTGTTGGGTGGATGAGTGAATAAGCGAGGGCCTTGCCGGGGACCTCTGGCTGGGAGATCCCCACGCTCCCCTGCCCACGAGGGGCATCCTCCTCTGGGGGGAGGGGCAGGGGTGTGAGTTTGGGGTACCTGGGTGCATGGATGTGGGGCGCAGGCACCGGGGTGGAGCGGGGGCTCGTAAGAAATACCAAGCTGAAGTTGCACAATGTCGCTAAAATAGCTCCGTGTACAAGGTCTCTCATGTATGTGAAGGTTTCCAAAGACACGAGCCACGTTCTGGGGGCCGCGGGGCCTGGGCACGTCTGTCCCATCCTGGTCCTCGGCGTCCTGGTCCTGGGCGTCACGGGGTCCACGCCCCGCCGCCCCGCCCGCCTCCCAGGGGCATGAAGGAGGCGCCCTGCAGGACCGCGGCGCAGAAGGAGCGGCAGCGCTTGCACTGCTGGGCGGCAGGCAGAGAGCCGCACACTAGGCAGGGCGCTGGGTGGTCCCTGCGCAGCCCTTGGGGAGAGAGAGAGAGGGGCCCTGAGACCGGGTCCTCCTGCCCGGCCACGCCCACATGTCCCGGCCACGCCCCCGCCGAAGGCCACGCCCCCGCCATCCCTGAGCGGGCCCAGGGCCGCAGAGACCTGTCGCCCCAAGCCCACGCCCTGGCCACGCTCACGGGTTCCTGACACTGTTCCCTAAGGCACGCCTGCCTATGGCCACCCGGGCAAGGCCAGCGTCTAGCTGGAAGTCCAGTCTCGGCTGGCTCGCAAGCCCACCCACTCCCACACCGACCCACTCCTCTCCCCCGCTCTCAGGAAACCCCAGACTCACACTCAAGGCCAAGGGGTGGTGTTCAGGGGCATCCTGTCTGGAGGGGGGTTGAAGGCTGTGGGGGTGGGGGAGGTCGCCTTTGCCCCGCTCATCTGCCCTCAGAACCCTCTCCCTCCCGGAGGGCTGGGTGGTCCTAGCCAGGTGGGATAGGTGAGCCCTCAGCAGCCCTGGCCCTCCACCCCTTGGAAGGAAGCAGAGGGCCTGCTCTAGGAGATTACCAGCACATGCGATCTCCTTGGGCCTCCTCCCATAGCCAGTCCAGGTGTCCCCCCACTGGAGCGGGGCCCACAGCACCCACACAGCACCCCCGGACTGTCGCTGGCCCCTGCGCAGGCGGCCAGGAGAAGGACGCGGGGCAGACCCGCAGAGCGAGGAGGCTCCACAACCACGTGGGCATGCAGGCCCCCTCCTGCCTCTTGCCCAGGGAGGTCCTGCCTCTTGCGGGGGGGCCCTCCCACCGGTGCCTGAATCAGGTCCCCTCCTCCAGCTCTTCTGAATCTGCCCTGCCCCCCTCACCATCGTCTGTGCCCTGAAGGCCCTAGCTCTCCTGCCCTGCTGTGCCTGAGCTCAGACACCATGAGCTGAGGTCCTGTCCCCTCTGGGCCTGGACCAAGATGGGCTGTGGGCACAGAGCTGGATGTCAAGGGGGCCGGATGGCAGTTGGGCGTGGGCTGGATCAGGACCCCGAGCCGCAGGCGGGCCAGGGGCCGGAGGGGCTCGGACAGAAGACTGGAATGTCAGAGCTAGGGGTTTGCCAAGGGCCGATGGATGAGCCCCGGCGTCAGTGCAAGGCTGTTCTGTCCACAGGCTGCCCGGGGTAGGGAGCCGTCCAGCTCCCAGGCAGGCTGGTCTCTGGCTGGACCCCAGGACACCAGTCTGCTGGCCCAGGGGGAGGTAACCTTGTTGGGGGAGGGTGCTGTGGCCAGCAGGGCGGCGGATGGGCGGTCCAGCCATGGCTGTGACAGGTGAGGGGGGACAGGCTGGCCTCCTGGAGAGGCCAGCCCCCTGCGCTACAGCCGCTGCTTTGGGAGGGTTTTCACACAGCTCCTCTGGCACCCCAGGATGAGGGAGGCCAGCAGGTTGGGGGGATTGTGTGCTGCTTTCATAGAGGGGCAGTCAGGGTCTCCAAAAATCTGAAACCTTGGCCAGTTTCCCTCCGTTCTTCTCCTCCAGGCTTCTAGCCCTTGCTTTTGCTCCCAGGTTCCATCCCCTCCCCCTAGGGAGGGGGGTGGGCCCGTGCCAGGCTCCCTCCCTCCCTGCTGTGCTGGCTCTGTGAGTCAGTCCTGAGGCTGCCCACGGCCCAGAAGCCCAGGCGGCGTGCCTGCTGTGGCTTGTGCCGGGCAGGGGAGGATGAGGGCTCCCCAGGCTTTCCCGGCCTCAGGGCCAGGGCCCTCCCCAGCCAGCAACCACCCAGCCCAGGAACACCACGGGCTGGGACACCTCGTCTAGCAGAGCCAGTCACTACCAAGGGCCTGGGCTGAGTCATTCCTCCAGGGGCTGGGTGGGGCGGATGGGAGCCGGGCCACCCAGCCCCTATGCAAAGTAGCCCGTAGTTTCCTGGAGCCTGGGGCAGAGGCTGAACCGAGCCCAGGAACAAGGGCTCCCTGAGGGGCTGGGACAAGCCTGTCCCACAGGACACGCCAGGGCCCGTATGGTACATGCAGGCTCGCTGGGGGCCCGGGCTGGGGACAAGCAGGCCCCCTGGCCCAGAGTAGCAGCTCATCGCCCACCAATGCAGAAGGGAGGGAAGGGAGGAGGGATGAAAAGAGGGAAGAAAGGAAGGAAAGAAAACCACTCTCAGCAGACAAGGGAGAGAGGGAACTGCCTCTAAGGACAAGAGCGCTTGCGGAAAACCTCCAGCTAACACCGTCGACGGATGCCTGCCCACTGTGCTCCCGGGGGCTCCAGCCAGCGCAAGCAGGCAAGGACGAGAAGCAGAGGCATGAAGAGCAGAAAGGGGTGATGTGATTATGCAGAAAATCCAAAGGCATCACAAAGGACTAGAACAAAGAAGTCAATTTACCAGCGCTGTGGACTAGGGGGTCAATGTACACAAAACAATGGAATATTCTATATGTTAGCACAAATAATTGGAAAATAAAATTTAAAAACACCATTTGTAACATTTATAAGTGGAATCTGAAAAGAAAAAGAAGTCAAACTCATAGAAGCAGTAGAAAGTGGCTGAGGCTGAGCCAGGTGCAAGGGAGACAGGGAGAGGCTGGTCAAGGGTCCGCACTCGAAGACGAGTACGGTCTGAGGATGTGATAGAGAATGTGGTGATGACAGCTGCTGACGCTGTACGGAGTAGCTGAGATCTGCTGAGAGTAGATTTTATACGTTCCCACCAAAAAAAAAAAAAAGGATAAAAAAGCACCATTTATAAAAGATCGAAATTTATTTATAAAAATACATTTATAAACGTATCAAAAATACATCAGATACGTATGAATAAAATTTGATTTAAACAGTCTGTGCTAAAATATTGTGGAGGAAACCAAAGAACAGTCAAGTGAACGTTGAGTACGTCACACCCGGAGATTGAGTCTCCGAACCTGGGGTGTCAAATTCTCCCTAAAACGACCTGTACTTGTGATGTGGGCCCAGTCAGAATCCCACCAGGTCTTTCTCGTAGAAACTCACAAGCCGATGGCTAAGTTTATATGAAAATTCCAAAGACAGAGAATAGCCAAGGCAGGAAACCGCTGGGGAACTTAGCGGTCGCATTCCCCAACCTTTTTTGTACACCACGATCCTTGCCTGGGCCGGAGCACGGAATCCAGAGCACGTTCTCTTTCTGACGAGGGCGCCAGAGCAACGCGGTGGGGGTGGGGGTGGGGGTGAGCAAGTCTTTCCACAGCGGCGCTGGGTCCTCTGGATGTCGCCGTGAGAACCACACGGTCTCTGGCCCCTTCACAGCACTCGCAAAAACGAGTTCAGGACGGATCACAGCCCGGAACGTGAAGGTCACAACCGTCGAGCTTCTGGAAGGAGCCCCTGGAGAACATCTTTATGACTTAGGTGTAGACCAAGCTATTTCAGACAAGATGCCGGAAGCACTAGCCACAGGAGGAAAAAGTGATCACGTAGCCTCGTGAAGTATTTCTACTTCTCAAAAGGCACCACTAAGAAAGTGAAAAGGCAAGCGACTGACCAGGAGAAAGATTCCCGACACACGTCTGACAGTAATACACAGCACATTCAAACCACAACAAAAACCCACAAAAACATAGGAGACCTTAAAAGGGGCGAAAGACGGAAACAGGCCCTTCATAAAGATATAACCAATAAACGCGCGGCGAAGAGCTCAGCGTGGTTTGTCACCAGGGAGATGCGAGTTAGAGCCTCAATGAGCTACCACTGCATACCCACCAGCATGGCTGAAAACCCAGTCTTACAAGACTGAGCGTGGGCGAGGGTGTGCGGCAACCGGGGTGTAAACCGTCGCACCGCGTTTCTTCCAAAGCAAAACAGAAGCATCGCAAACATCCTCCGTGGCCTTCAGTGCCAGCCTAGGTCCACGTGCACTCCGGAGAAACGAGTGCACACGTCCACACGGACGGGCACGGGGCCATCACAGCAGCTTTGCAGCCTCTGTCACCGGCGCTCCGGGGGCACTCTGGCGCTGGCACACGACCTCTGCACGGAGAATGAACGCACGTGGGGCACTCGGCACGGAAGAGGCCAGACATGGAGCGTGTAAAACCAATCTGTGGCGATTTAAGTGGGACAGGGCTTGTCTCCGACGGCCGACCACAGAGTGGACTTCTGCAGGGAGCAAGGTCAGCTGGGTTGACCTGGGGGGTGGTCGTGCAGGTCTAACACATCGCGCTGGGTGTCCTTAAGATCTGTCCGTACTGTGCCTACGTTGTGCCTTAAGAATATAGTGTAAAACCAGATACTCTGGGGTGCCCGGGTCATGACCTCAGGGTCGTGAGATCGAGCCCACGTCAGGCTCCCTGCCCAGCGGGGAGTCTGTTTGTCCTTCTCCCTCTGCTCCTCCCCCAGCTCGTGGTCTCTAAAAAAGAGAGAGAGAGATTATTGACCATGACATTAAAAACCACCAGGTGCCTCAAGGGAAGAAATCTAATGAAAGATGTGCAAGACCTCGACTCTGAAAAACCACAAAACACAATGAAGAGAAGGAGCCTTAATTAAATGGAGCAGGTCTTGACCACGGTTTGAAGGACGCGGTATAAAAAAGGTGTCAGTTCTCCCCAGAGTGATCTGCCGGTTCACGGGATCCCGTCAGATCGCAGCCAGTTTTCCCTCCCTCCTTCCTTCCTTTGAAGTCGGCAGGTTGCTCCTGCAGTGTGTGTGGACGTGCAGGGACCCAGAGCAGCCTGCTGGTGTCGCATGTGCTTCCCCCGCGGGTGACCTGCCTTCAGCCACGGACACCGCGCACCGCGGCTCCAGGCTCACTGGCATGGTTGGCCGGCTGTCTTGGAGCAAACACCTGCTGGGCAGCCACAGGCCCAAGGACAAGGGTCGCGTGGAGCTGGCCTGAACCCAACCGGTAGCCTGGACGCAGGAGCAGCTGATCTCCGCGGAACCCACACAGCCACCGCCGACCCGCAGCCCCGTGACCGGGAAATGTCTGCTGCCGCAGCGAGTGCTGGCGTCCTTTGCCGTGTGGGATGGCTGCGCGGAGTCCGGGCCAGGACACACAGAGCGGAACCCAAGCAGGTGGCGCTGGCTTTGGAACGGCCAGTGGGTGGTAGGGAAACGTCGCGCCTGGCCTGGAGACCCGTGTGAGGTCACGACGGAGCCTGAGGCCGAGCTGTGGTGACTCAGGAGGCAGGAAGCCCCCCTCATTGCCTCGTGGGGCCTGCAGGGAGGCTGTGGGACAGAACGTTGGCTTTCAGTCACCATCTGTGGAGGGGGCGGCAAACGTCTCTGACAGGGACCGAGGGAAGTCTGTCACAGAGTCTCTGCTGGGTTTTTTTCATAACCCTTTAAAGAAGTAAGGACAATTTTCAGCTCACAGGCCACAGACAAGCAGGCCGCAGGCTGTGGTTTGCTGACCCCTGGTCCAGTCTGCGGTGGCGAGCCTCTCGTCACCTTGGCAACCAGCAGTGGGCTGATGGTTGGGTGCTCGGTGGCATCTCGGGCTTCCTGCCGTCCATGTGGCACTACCCAGTGCTGGGACAGCATTCTGCTCCCCTCACCTCCCTCGGGGGGATGTGGCCATCTCCTCTTGGGTGGGGATGGAGCTTCTTTCTTTCCCTAGGCAGCCCCCAGCCGTGCACCCTTCTGCTGGCCGCTGGGCCTAGTGGGGGCCCCCGAGATTCTAAGCTGGATTAGATTCTAACCTGGATTCCCTGTGGGGGTGGCATGGTCCTTGAGCACCAAAACAGGGCTACCGTCCATCTCCAGTGGCCCTGGTCCTTCAGATGAATGTTCCAGATGGGAGTAAGGGATGGTGGAAGGAAAGAACCGATCTTGTGGCTACGGATAGAGGACAAGAACGTGCATCTGGGGGCGCCTGGGTGGCACAGCGGTTGGGCGTCTGCCTTCGGCTCAGGGCGTGATCCCGGCGTTATGGGATCGAGCCCCGCATCAGGCTCCTCCGCTAGGAGCCTGCTTCTTCCTCTCCCACTCCCCCTGCTTGTGTTCCCTCTCTCGCTGGCTGTCTCTATCTCTGTCGAATAAATAAATAAAATCTTTAAAAAAAAAAAAAGAACGTGCATCTGGGGGAGCTCTTACAGCCTGGAGGTGCAGGACAGGGGCTGTTTTGTGCTCTCTGTCCTGCACACCTGGCATGCAGCCCAGAGGCGTGGTCAAGCAGCAGCTGTGACTGGGTCTGACCTGCCCCTGGGTCTCCCACCTCCATCCGTGGGCTGTGGAACCAGCACGGCCACCAACATGTCAGCCATACTGCTCACGCAGCACAATCGAAGCAAGTCTGTGTGGGAGGGGTGGGGGTCGGGTGGACCACAGAACCCTTCGGGGGCTGTGTCATGAAAATAATCTCCAGTGGCTTCTTCTGTAAGCGCTGCCGTTACTCTTACATTTCTGTCTTTGATGCTCTTGGAATTAATTTGCATGTGGTGTGACAGGAGAGCCTATCACGGTGCTGCAGGGGTACCCAACCGTGCAGAGCCATATGGCAATAGATGGGTTGAAAAACAACCCCTACCCCCACCCCCACATCACATCCCCTTCATGGGACTGTCACAGGTAGAGAATAGAGACTCCATATATCATATCTGGGGGAGGGGGAGAGGGAGAAGCAGGCTCCCCGCTGAGCAGGGAGCCCGACACGGGGCTCGATCCCAGGACCCTGGGATCCTGACCTGAGCTGAAGGCAGAGGCTGAACTGACTGAGCCACCCAGGCAACCCCAGAAGTGACTACTTTTATGACTTTGGGGTAGGCATAGATTTCTCAAACAGAAAACAGAAGGTGCTAATCATAAAAGAAAAATTAATATTGTAATTTATTGAAATAATTTATGTGCATCAAAGATGTTATGAAAAGAATGAAAGGCAAACCACAGAATGAGATAAGATACATTATATTGTGTGTGTGTGTGTGTGTGTGTGTGTGTATATATTTAAGATTTTATTTTCTTTAAGTAATCCATGCCCCCAACATGGGACTTAAACTTAAGCCCTGAGATCAAGAGTCACAGGCTTCACAGACTGAGCCAGCCAGGTGCACCAAGAGAAGCTATTTTTAATAGATATACTCACCAAGTGACTTGAATCCAGAACATCTAGAGAGAGCCCCTATAAGCCAATAGGAATAGGCCAACAAAAAAAAAATTTTTTTAAATATTTTATTTATTTATTTATTTGAGAGAGAGAGACAGCCAGCGAGAGAGGGGACACAAGCAGGGGGAGTGGGAGAGGAAGAAGCAGGCTCATAGCAGAAGAGCCTGATGTGGGGCTCGATCCCAGAACGCCGGGATCACGCCCTGAGCCGAAGGCAGACGCTTAATGACTGCACCACCCAGGCGCCCCAACAAAAAAATCTGTCCAAATGCAAAACTTGGAACCTTATCAGAGTCTGTTCAAATGAAACATAAATAAAGGACCTGAATTTCATCAGTCATCAGGGAGACGCAAATTGAAGCTACAATGCGAGGCCACTGCTCATCTACTGGAATGGCCAACATAAAAAGAAAGGGAATAGCTAGTGTTGGCAAGAGTACGGAGCAACGGGAACTCTCACAGCGTGCTGGGACGGCACCTGGCACGTCCACTTGGGGAGACCCCCTAGAGCACCTGCCAAAGCTGAACGCGTGACTCGGCAGAACAGCGTACGTATGGGCTTTTTTAGAAAGACTTATTTTAGAGAGAGAGCGCGCAAAAGCGGGGGGTGGGGAGGAGCAGTGGGAGAGGAAGAGGAGCGGACTCCCCGCTGAGCGGGGAAGCCCAAAGCGGGACTTGATCCTACGACCCCGAGATCATGACCTGAGCTGAAATCAAGAGCCAGACGCTCAACCGACTGAGCCCCCCAGGCCCCCCCACTGTATGTATTTCACCAAATTCAAGAGCACTCATAGCAGCACGATTTGTCATAGTCTGACCTAGAAGCAGTGTAAATGTCTATAAACAGCAGTATGAATGAATTATGGTTGAGA
>NW_024424564.1:56499578-56511207 GCF_017311325.1 Ursus maritimus
CCCTACATGTAAAAAACAAAATCTAGCCATATATCAAACCTAATGTCAAACCAAGTTAAAAACTAATTGATGTTATGCACCACTTTAATAGCACAAAAGAGAAAATGCTTATGATAACCTCTTGATGCAAAAAAAAAAAAGTTTTTTGAGAAAATTCACTACATCCTCACAATACAAATTCTTGGTAATAATTAGAAACATCTTTAACATGCTAGAGTGTCTCTACTTTTATATCTATATTTATATCATATCTATAACTTCATAAAGACCTAGAAAATGATATTATAAATGAGGAAATGTTAAAAAACATTCCCTTTAAAATCAGGAATTCAATAATAATATCCAAACACTTTTTAGGAAGTTCTAGCCAGTACAATGTGACAAGACAAAGAAATTACAGGCAACAAGATTGGAGTGGAAGACATAAAGCTATTTGCACATACGGAATTACTCACATAGAAAATTCAGAAGAATATACACACAGTTTTTTAGAAATAATGAGTTTAGAAGTGTGGCAGTATAGAGAATTAAAATGTAAATGTCAGTTGCCTTCTATACATCAGCAGCAAGCGATGATACAGAGAGCTGACACCATGTGGAGAGCTAAGAATAAATCTAATAAAAGATGTATATAATCTCTATTGGGAAAGCATAAAATTTAAAGAAGACAAAAAGTAAATGGAGAAGGGTATCATGTTCATGGGTAATAAGATACTATTTCATTAACTTATCAATTTCCCCCCAATTGATCTAGGGATTCAATGCAAATTCAACCAAAATCTCAATAGGATTTGCTGTGGGATTTGATAAAAGCCATTATGACATTTATGTAGAAGGGAATGAATCCAAGAAGGACCAGAACCCTTATCTAGAGAGAGGCAACTTGCCCCCCAGATGTGAAGACAGTGTGGCATGGTGCAGGGGTGCAAATTCACCGGTGAAATAGAGACTCCAGAGGAAGACCGACAGGTACAGAGTGAGATGTCAGTTCATAAAGTGGGAAAGAAAGGGATTTTTCAACAAATGAAAAAAATCGTTACCCCTATGGACAAAGATAATATTTGATTCTTACCATATCATATTCAAAAATCAACTCCAGATAGGTTAGGACTTATATGTCAAAGACAAAATTTGAAACTCTAAATAATAAATGTAGGTAAATAATATTTTAAACCTCAGGGTAAGGAAAATTTTCTTTCTTTTTTTTAAATTTTAATTATTTATTTGACAGAGCGCACAAGCAGGGGAAGCGGCAGGCAGAGGGAGAAGCAGGCCCCCCGCTGAACAGGGAATCTGATGTGGGGCTCCATCCCAGGACCTCAGGATCATGACTTGAACCGAAGGCAGACGCTTAACCGAGGCCCCAGGTGTCCCAGGAAAACTTTCTTAAGACAAAAATAGCACTGACTAAAAAAAATACTGATAACTTTGGCCACATTAAAACTCACAGTTTTCATCAGAAGATACTTTTTAAAAACTGAAAATACAGTTACCAGCTGGGAGAAGCTGTTCACAATAAACACTGAGCACAAACAACCCCATAGAAGAACTGGCGAGGGTATGAACAGGTGTTTCCCAGAAGAGGAATTTACATAATTCACAAACACATACCGAGATATTTAACACAATCAGTGAAATCCAAACCAAGCTCACAAGACTTTTCTTAAGTCCATTTGATTGTGAAAATGAGAAAATCTGATGACTCAAAATGTTGGTAATTCCACAGATGCATGAGATCTCGCCTACATTCCTGGTGAGAGCAGGTGAAAGCATTTTGGAAAACAGTTTGTTGACACCTCCTAAAATTGAAGCTTCATGTAGCCCATGAGTTGCAAGTTCATTCTGAAGCATCTACTCACAAGAAACACTCACTCACGTACAACAAGAGACATGTACAAGACAGTTCACAGCAGCACCGTTCACAAGAGCAAACCCTGGAAACAACCTAAATACACAGTCACAGGAAAGTGGAGGAGTCACTGTAAACTAGTCTCACAAAGAAATGAGCTGTGGGGTTCCGGGAGATGTAGAGGGCTCAGTGTCTGCCTTCGGCTCAGATCATGATCCTGGGCTCCTGAGATAGAGCCCCTGAGTCGGGCTCCCTGCTCCGCGGGGAGCCTGCTTCTCCCTCCCTCTGCCCCTCCCCCTGCTTGTGCGCATGCTCTCTCTCTCTCAAATAAATAAATAAAAATCTTTAAAATGAAACAAACAAAAAAAAAAAAAAAAGAAAGAAATGAGCTGCAGCGACACACAGCAGCATAGATGAATTTTAGCAGATTGATATTTGGTGAAAATGTAAGCATGATGCCCTTCTTAAAAAGTAAAAACAGCTTAAAATTAAAAATCATTTAAAGAATGCATATAGCTGCAACAAAACTAAAAAGGAAAACAAGGATATGACAAATGTGGTTTTAAGGATAATGGTTACTTCAGGGGGACATGCAGGGAGATAGGGGTTCCAGAGATGGGTGGATGTAGATGACTGTTTGGCTCTAATTAGGTTTTTGAAAAGATTTTATTTATTTATTTGAGAGAGAGAGAGAGAAGGCATGAGCAGGGGAAGGGGCAGAAGGAGAAGCAGATTCCCTGCTGAACAGGGAGCCCGACGTAGGGCTCCATCCCAGGACCCTGGGATCAGGACCTGAGCTGAAAGCAGACGCTTAAAGACTGAGCCACCCAGGTGCCCCCTAATTACGTTTTTAAAAATATCTAAATAAAAATGGGCTATGTAAGGACAAACAATGAAGCTATGCCATGAACCAAGGATTATGAATAACCAGAGTATGAACACCTGAGATCCAGGGAAATGAGAAAAATGAATGAATGAAATAAGGTTCTACACAGTGCAATAAAATAAGAAAAAGATACAAAACGTACAATCATAGCAAAGAAAAAGAAAACTCTTCAGATGATATAATTGTGTATGTGAAAAATCCAAAATAATCTTCAAATATATTAATAGAATTGATAGAAACATAGCCAGATGGCTGGATTAAAAAGAAACCGATTCACAAATATCAATTCCATTTCTATCAACCAGCCACGATTTGTAGAAGAAATGCAAATTTTGATACTACTTACCATAGAATAAAAAATAAAAACACATATAAGACTAAATCTAACTTTTAAAAAAAGTGCAGGACCATTACAAAGAGAAGTCAAGGAGTTTACTGAAAGACACTAAAGAATAAGTAAATGGCGAGATATACCATGTCCATAGATTCTAAGACTCAGTAATGTAAAGAAGTCAGTTCTCCCCAAACTAATACATGAATTTGATCTCAATAACAATTTTTTAATTTTAAATTTTTGGGGGGTCTTGACAACCTGGTTCTACAACTGTGTGGAAGTGTAAGGGGTCAAGAACAGCCGAGTCATTTCCAAGGAAGAAAAACAAGACTGTGGGACTTGCCCGACCAGCATAAAGATGTCCTACAAAGCTATAGTAACGAAGACATCGTGGCGTTGGCCCAGGACAGACAAACAGACCAACGGAGCCGACCAGGAAGTCCAGAGTATGTGCCACGGTTGGGTACCCCTGCAGCACTGTGATAGGATCTCCTGTCCCACCACATGCAAATTAATTCCAGGAGCTCTAAAGACGGAAATGGAGGAGGAACGGCAGCGCTCACAGAGGAAGCCACTGGAGGTCATGTTCATCACCTCAGGGTAAGGGTGTAAGCCACAAAAATCTTCAACCGTAGAGGAAAAGGTTGACCAGTTTATGTTTATTAAAATTAAGGGGCTTTACATCAAAAGATACCCTAAAGGAGCAAAAAGACACATCCCAAAGTGGGGGACGGCATTTGCAAAAGAGTCAACTGAAAAAGGGAAATCCAGAGTAGATGTCGCCCCCACAAATCCAAAAGAAACAGACCCGCGAGTCCAAGGACAGTCGGACAAAAGGCTTGCGCGGGTACTTTTAGGAGGAGAAAAGCAGATGGCCAACACAAGTCTGAAAATAGGCCGTTTTATTGGTCAGCAGAAAATTGCAAACGAGCACCGTGGCCCTGTCTCCAGAGGCAAACGTTAAGATGTCTCCCGACGCCCGGTGCTGGCAGCAGCGGGAACAAAACGGCCATCGGTGTGAACGCCGTCCGAGGGCGGCCCCGTTAGCCATGCTTATACGGCTCAGTGCGCCAGGTCCAAGAGCCCCACCCCACAGGGTCGCGTCCACTTGCAATCTGTGAGTGTGACATTATTTAGCAATAGTCATTGCAGGTGTCGTCGAGTTAGGTTGTCATACTGGAGGGAGGAGGGTGGGCCCCAATCTAACAATGGTGTCCTTACAAGAGTGAGATTTGGACACAGAGACAGAGAGACACAGAGAATGGACACCATGTAAAGACGGGGCAGAGCCTGGAGTGACACGTCTACAAGCCAAGGGACACAGGGATGGCCAGCAGCCCCCGGAAGCTGGGAGAGACAAGGAAGGATTCTTCCCCACAGCCCTGGAGAGCACGGCCCTGTCAAGCCCTTGATTCCAGACTTCGGGCTCCAGAACTTTCAAAGAATGCATTTCCGTCTTTCAGCCACCCCGTCAGTGCTGCTTTGTGACGGGGTGACGCACCCCATCCACGCTTCACTCCTAGAAAGATGCCCGTCGAAAGCTGCACAGTGTTTTACAAAAAGTACACTGTGTTTTCTTAACAGCAAAAAATCTGGACATCGTCCTCACAGAGGCAAGCTGCTGAGCGGTGGGGCTGACCAGCCTCTGCGACAGACTGGACACGAGGGGAGGAGAGAGGGAGGGACTGGGGGTGTCCTCTGAGGGCACTGCCAGCTCTGAAAGCATGTGTTCCCCGAGCCCAAGCCCAGAGCCCACACTCTGGAGGCAGTCCATGCTTCTCCCTGCAGCAAACATTTACTGAGCCCTGGCTCTGGGCCGTGCACAGCCCCCGGCGCCCCGGTGAGCGGTGACAAGAGCCGGGAAGCACTCTGTCCTTAGGGACCTACGCTCTAGGAGAGATAGACAAGCAGCAGACAGACAGGGGCAGAGAGGCTTTTGGTGCCAGGGAGGGAGGTGGGGAGAGAGGGGGAGAGAAGAAGAGACCGAGACCCAGGCCAGTGGCGGAACAGCGGGCACAGATGCAGGTGCCTTTGAGCAGGCAAGTGTCCCTGGAGCAGAACCAGGTGAGGGTGTGGGAGTGGCCGGGCTCGTGCCTTTTCCTCAGATGTACTCTGCGGGCCACTGCGGGGTGCCAGACGCCACTGGCGGTGCACTGAGGTACAGACACGGCCGGGCCACCCCCAGAGCCTCAGGGCTGCCCCACACCCGTCTACCTGCGCTCTGAGCCCAGGCCCAGGTCAGGCTCCCAGGCCATGCATGGTCTGCTCCATCAGGAACTTCAGAAAACTGAAGGCAAGAGCCCCGTGACCACCGGTGCCTGTCCACGGCGCCTGGCACCGTTCAGTCCCCCGTGTGCACGACGCTGCACAAGGAGTGAGACAAAGACCGTCACCCACCCCGTCCTGTGAGGTGTCCCTGGACCTGCTGCTGCAGGAGCCCCACTAGCCCGACAGCCTGGCCAGTCCCAGGACGGGGCCAGGTGCCCCAAACCCCGCTCTGAGCTCAGGCCAGTGCCCACATCAGGACAAGCTCCCTGCCCGGGCCCCAGACCCCCGCCTTGCCCTGGAGGACGAGGAGCAGGCAGCCCCCAGCAGACCCAGGGCTCGGACGGGCGCAAGCAGCCGCGCTGTTACCTGGCGGTTTGGGCGGCTGGAATGGCGCGCCCTCCGCTGTCTTCACGCTTGGAAGCACGGACGGCAGTGGGTGCTCGCTTGGTGTGTTTGCACCCGGGTGTCGACCGGACTCGGCTTTGGTAAGACCAGCTTTCGGGGCCTTCCTGTCTATGTGCTGAAAATCACGAGTGGGGAACTCTATCTTCCCGCCAGCCTCGGCGTTGGCGGACTGCACTTGACAGCTTCTGTCGGCCGACCTCCTTAGGGGCACAGGAAAAGTGCCAGGAAGGACCCTGGCATCTTTCAGTTTCGAGTCTTGCTGGAGAGCCGTGTGCGGAGGTCCTAGGGCCGGGTTTGGCATGGCCGAGGGGCACCTCACTTTTAGGGGCTGAACGTCCAGGAGGGAAGACGGAAAATTCACGTTGGGAATGGGCGGCATCTGCTTCTTGGCTCTCCTCACGCTAACGCCTTCCACGCAGAGGTCAGACCCGTGGAAGGGCGGCAGTTCCACAGCTGGCTAGTCGAGGAGGGCAGCGTTAGGGGGTCGCCCAGAGACCCATGCTCCCCCTTCCTGAGTCTGCAGCTGGCCAGCCGGGCGTAAGGCCTCAAGAGAAGCATGGGCCACACTTCCCTGTGGCTGGGCTGCCCACCAGGTCCCTCCTCCAGAGGGGCCTGGACACAGGGTTCCCCCCATGGAACCCGAGTCCCTGGCAAAGTGACTGCCCAGCCCTGCCTCCTGGCCTGCAGGAAGGCTTCCAGCAGGGAGCAGGCACCGGCCGGAGCCCTGAAGGAGGACACAGTTTTCACCAGGGGGGAGGAGGGAGGACACTGAAGGTCTGGAAAGGAGCAGCCTAGATTCTGAGCCTGGAGGCCATGGACCTCCTACCGGTCCAGGCAGGGGGCTTCCTGGCCTGGTGTGACCACAGAGCTGGGGCTGGCTAGGGAGGAGAGGGAGTGAAGCAGAGTGCTGAAGGCCGGCTGGGGCCAGGTGAGCCCCTGCGGCGACCCGAGTTACTGCCTGCTCCCTTTGCCTGAAGTGGCTGCAGCCACGGAAGGGCCGCAGCAGGTGCCTGGCTCTGCCCCCAAGCCCCCGGCCCTGCACCCCTCACCTGTCTCCACAGCAGCTCAAAGTTGCCGATGTCGCAGTTGCGGTCGACCTTGCGGTCCACGACCACCTTGATGGTGTCCTCCTGCACCTGGGCGCACAGCTGGGCTGTGACCGGCGTGGACGCGTGCATGGTGGGGCTGGAGTTGATCTCAATCAGCCAGGGCTGGAAGTCGCGCCCCAGGATGAAGTCGGCCCCGTACAGCTCGAAGCTGTTTCTGCGCGGCTCCACGCGGTCCTGGGCCGCCCTCATGGTGTTGGCGATGGCCCGCTTCATGGCGGGGTAGATGACGCCAGCCCACGCGGCCCCGCGGCCCCTCTTCTGCAGGTACTCCCGGAACCTGGTGCTGGTCCACATGTTGTGGTAGGGCAGCAGGGGGCTGCGGTCCTTGTCGTTCCTCAGGTGCCTCTGGATGGAGTTGTTGCACAGGTGGATGGCGCTGCGTGAGGCAAGGCCGGCGGTCAGGCCGGCGCCCCCGGGACTCTGGACCCGCAACCCCGCCCCCGGGCCACCACCCCACCTTGCCCTGCCCCCAGGCCCCCCAGACCTCCGCCACTCGGGACCTGCGACCCCGGACCCCGCGACCCCGTCTCCGGAACCCTTGTGCCCCACCTATCCCGATGCCCATGCAGACACCTCCCCTGAGATCCCACCCCCGCTGACCCTCTGCCCCCACAGACCCCCAGGCCACCGCTAACCCCGCCCTCAGAGACTCTGCTCTTGAGACCCCGCCCCCCCCACCCCAGGGCGGCTGCAGGAGGGGCTCTGATAGCTCCGGGTGCTCCAGAAGTAACACCTCCCAGAACCTCAGTTTCCCCATCTGCACCTGGCAATAGAGATGTGGCTTTTGCAGAGCTGGTCTGGTGAGACAAAGTGAGAAAGAGTCTCTGTGAAACTATAATTAATTAATTTACGCTCTTGCCGTGTTCCAAACAGGTTTTGAAACAGGTGAGCCATGTGGCTCTGTGTAGTAAGACCCGTCCCTGGGACCCTGGAGAGGTCGTACTTCCAGAGAACAGAAGGGCCTTGCGACCCGAGATCGGTGGAATTAGGGTTGTGGACCCACAGTGCCAACATGGCACTCCTTCCATTAATTTTGGCCGGTACACTGGAGGCTGGGCCATGTCCAGTCGGAAACGATTTCAGGGAATCTCCTGTCTGCTGGGGTGAGGGTTATGGTCCCAGATGGAGAAATGGGGCTCAGAGAGGGCAAGAGATCTGCCAGGCACCCCGTCACGGCTCGGTGGGTCCGGTGGCCTGGGGCTGGGGCGGGAGGGCTGGAAGGGGCTCCCTGTGCCGTGAGCTCCAGGACCCCTCCTCCAGACCCTCGTGGCCTGGCAGAGACGAACTCACTCCAGGAGCTGCCAGCCAGAACCACTTCTCCCCAACAGCCTGCTCCTGACAAGTGTGACTCCAAGTGTCACTTGCCAGGTGTGACTCTTGGTGTGGCCACAGCCCCTAACCCGGGGGCACAGCTAACACGCCCGAGACATCAGCTGAACAGCTCTCAGCGGTCTCAAATCTGAGCGGAGACCAGGAGTCAGACCTTAACCTGAGCCCCCCAGGCGCCACCCCCTTTCTTAAGTAGGCCGCATGCCCAGCGTGCCCTTTCGCTTCTGCATGACTCCCCTGTAAAGCTCCTGGTCAAGATGCCTTGGCACCCAGCCCCACAAAGCGTGGGGGTCGCAAGGCAGAACGGGGAAGCCCCTGGTTTGGACAGCGGCGAGGGAAATTCTCTGCCTCACTCCGCAGGCTTTGCAGAGGGGCCTCGCCATCCCTGCCACACACGTCCTGCCCACTCAGAGACCCTGGCGAGGTGTGCGTTCCCCCACCCCTGGCACCCCCTTCCTGGATGTCTGAGCCTCTGCCCAGCACCTCCACGTGGCACCCCACCCAGCACCCTGCCCCCCAGAAGCCTTGGGATGTGGGGTGCGACCCACACGGTCCTGCCCTTTTCTGGCTCAGGTGCTCCCCACTTCTTGTCCTGTCCGGCACAGCTGGGGTCCTCAGAGGACCCCTCAGGCCATCCTCACGTCCCACAGGATGCCTCGTCAGGGCTGCACCCCTACCTCCCCCAGCTGTCTGCAGGACCCCCCACCCCAGGACTTCGGGGCTCACAAAGAGAAGGCCCCGTAGGGACTGCTGAGGGGGGTTGAGGGGCTGGCAAGGCAGATGTCCCCCCGGGAGCCTCCAAAGGTGCCGGGGCCAGAGAGGAGGACAGTGCCCCAGGGAGAGCAGCACACTCAGGCTTGGCCGGCTGAAGGTCATGTGAGAGCACAGCCGGCCACTCAGCCTTTCCAGCAGGCGGGCAGCACCCCCCACCGGCGGTGGCTCTGACCTCCCTCGAGATGTGTCCTCCCTGGGCCATGCCTGGCACCTTGTGGGCACACGGCACACGGAGCTTTGGGATTTTCTGGAGAAGATGCACATCTTATGGGTACAGAGCACGGGCGGCGAGGAACAGCAGGCTGGGCTGGGCCCGCCCCTCGGGGACAGAGGCCATTTACCCTCCCCGAGCCTGCTTCCTCATTTGTGCCTCCGGTGGTGAGGGGGTCAGCAGACGTGGCCTGGCACCCCACCCCATTCCCACAGCTGTTGTGGGCGCACACTGTGCCCCCAGCACCCGCTGGCACCCAGCTGACGTGCCAACGGACCTGTCCAGGTTTTCCAGGGAGAAGCGCTGCGTGGAAAACCGCAGGTAGCTCTCCTTGTAGAACCAGATGGTCAGGGGGTTCCAGTCGGTGACCAGGAACCACTGCCTGATGTCGAACTTGGTGTCGTAGATGAGCAGTGGGGTCTCGATGTACTTCTGCACCACCCACTTGTTGTCCTTGGCAGACAGGGGGTCCGCAGCCACCAGCTCCAGGATCTCCTCCACTCGGTTCATGCATACGATGTCTGCAAGAGGTCACCACTCAGCCCCAGGGCACGGCACGCGTGGTCCAGCGTCGGCCCTGAGACCCAAGATGGCTTTGATCCAGGGCCGGTCGGCAGCAGAGCTGGGTGGCCGGGCAGGGAAGGCTTTGCCCTCACAGCGGAGGCCACAACCGTTGCCGTACCCCCAGGCTCTCCCAGCAGGGGGCCAGCCCCCAGGATTCAAGAGAGGACACAGAATGGAGAGGGGCGGGGGTGGGGACAGAGGCATGTTTAAAGGCACCAGCCCTGGGTGTGGGGTGGACAAGGGGCAGGGAAGCTCTGTGGGCCTCAGGGAACCAGCAGACAGGGGCGGCAGGTGTCCAGGGACCTGGGGTCTGGTGAGGCCTCACTCCCAAGGGTGCCTGGACAAATGGTGGGACTGCACATCAGTACTCGAATTCTGGTCCTCCTTCACTCTGCAGGAGGGTTTGCAACTTCTCAGCCTCACCCCCCGGAGTTCGGCCATATGACTAAGGTGACCAGTGACATCTGAGTAGAGATGACATGTATCCCTCTCGTCCCTTGGGTCATCACCAGACCCTCCAGCCCTCTCTTTCTCTGCCATGACAACCCTGAAGCCTGGAGGGGGTAGGGGGACTTTGGTGAACCCCCCCCCCCAACTATCTTCTCATGCCAACCCATAATGGACAAGCATGAGTAGAGACGAACTGGTCTCACTGACGGCCACCGAGGTTTGGGGACTGCTTGTTACCCAGCACAGTCTGGCCTATCCCGACTGATCTGTCGCTGAAGGGGAGCGCCATGTGCAGAGGCCCCGAGGCACAAGGCATAGCAACACACGAGAGGGGCTGTCCCCACAAGAATGTAAGTCTAGTCTCTTCAACTGTAAGCTGAGACCTTGCCATCCTGAAATGAAAAATAGGGCAAAGGGGCAGACCTCTGAAGTTATCCCGGGCTCAGAGCAGGAAGGGGCCCAGCCAGAAAGCACTGCATTTGGATTCGAACAGCTGGGTCTGACGTGTCCGTGCAGCGTGCCTGGGATGCAGGCATCTGCAGTGGGAGGAAGGTCGGCCCTGACGGACAGAAGGAGGGACGCCACCACCAAGAGCAGCAGGCTCAGGAGAGAGCCCAGAGAGGAGCACTGGCCCGACCCCGGAGGGCGGGCGCTCAGAGGACAGTGGGGGGAAGGCCAGGAAAGACAGTGTTTCGGGTCAGATGTGGTAACATCAGAAATGAATAAAGATTTTTAAAATCACATAAAAATTAACCACTTACGAATTTAAAACAACAAAAAAACTCCTCAAATAACCCAAGGGGAAAATTAAATATCAAAAACAAAAAACACAAAAAACAAAACTGAAGTCTACTCAGGAAGTGAGGACATCATGGAACGCGAACAAGCAGTGAGGGCCGTCTCCGCGGGGAGGACACAGCCTTAGGGCTTGACTGTTGCACAGGAAAGACCGGGGATAAGTAACCTTAGCGCTAAAGTCACAGCCAAGGGGGAAACCACCCCTCACAGGAAACTGGAAAATGCAACTGGAGGCTCGTCCTTTGGCAACACAAATATGATTTTAAAACCTTGAAACCCCTGCTTTAAAAAGAACACACGGTACTCACCGTTAGGAATAGAGGACACAGTCCTAGCTACGACACAAGACGAGGTACAGAACCTGAGCCCATCAGACAAAACCACAGACAAAGAGTACAGGCCTTCAGGAGGGGCCTCCAAGAGAGCCTGGCGCTTACGGCTGAGTAAGGAAGGGAGTTCCGCTGCTGCTGGAGACGGAAGTCCTCCATCCACCCAAGCAGCTAGGGTAAGCCTGTTGCCGAGACTGGGCGAGGTAATGTAAAACGGAAAGCACAGCCCAGTTTAACTTAGGAACATTCCAGTTCTTTAGCAGACCTCGGAAGCGGGCCCGCCTCGCGGAGAGCCCTGAGCTGCACACCTGGGCCTGGGCGCG
>NW_024424564.1:56511454-56562802 GCF_017311325.1 Ursus maritimus
GGGGGGGGGGGCGGCGGGGGGCACAGGTAGCCGCCTCGCAGCGCCCAGCCTCCGACTCACCTCGGCCGCGAGACTTGGCTGCAGGCTTTATGATCCAGATGTTCCGAAGCCCGTCGATGTCCGTCTGAGGGTTCACGGACGCGATTTTATTCAGCAGAGCCTGGCACTGCGAAAAGTGATTCCTTGAATTGGAGATGAACGCGTCACCACTACAAAGCAAGATCCAGAGAGCCCGTGAGATGCCGTGAGACCTCTGTGGGATGTGCGTGTAGTGTGTCCCTCCACTCTGTGGCTTGTCTTTCCATTCTCCGGGTCGTGTTTCTTCATAAACAGTTTTTCATGTCAATGAAGTACAATTTATCAACTTGCTCTATTATGATTAGTGCTTTTAGTGAACTATTTAAGAAATCTTTGTCTTCCTTGTGGTTACGAAGATATACTCCCATGTTTTCCTTTTCTGTAACTTTCACATTTCACATGTACATCTCAAGTTAATCTTTGTGTGTTTAGGAGACAGGATTCAAGATACACCTTTTCTGTCCACAAGGGTGCTCATTGCTCAGGCACCATTTAGTGCAAGGACTAACCGTTCCTAAGGGTTGGTGCTACATGCCCGTGTGCATGACAATCTGCATTTAGACGCTGTTCCGTGACAATGGTCTGGTAACGCCCTGTAGCCCAATGCCACCCCGTCTGGGTGACGGTACATGTATCGTAAGTCTTGAAATACGGGTAAAAGTTCCCTAATTTTGTTTTTCTTTTTTTTTTTTTTAAAGATTTTATTTATTCAACAGAGAGAGAGATAGCCAGCGAGAGAGGGAACACAAGCAGGGGGAGTGGGAGAGGAAGAAGCAGGCTCCTAGCGGAGGAGTCTGATGTGGGGCTCGATCCCATCACGCTGGGATCACGCCCTGAGCCGAAGGTAGACGCTCAACCGCTGTGCCACCCAGGCGCCCCTAATTTTGTTTTTCTTGATCAAGGTTGTCTTGGCTTTTCTTAAATCACTTGTATTTCCAAATAAATTTTAGAATCAGTTTGTCAATTCCTCCCACTCAAGCCCGTAAGAAAAATCCCTGCATAGATTTTTGATCGGGATTACGTTGAATCTGTAGCTTAGTTTGGGAAGAAAAAAAATCTCTATACCACTGAGTCTTCGAATTTATGAACATGGTTTTATTAAACACACACACACACTTATTAGGTCACTGATTTCTTTTTTTTTTTTTTAAAGATTTTATTTATTTATGTGACAGAGAGACAGCCAGCGAGAGAGGGAACACAGCAGGGGGAGTGGGAGAGGAAGAAGCAGGCTCACAGCGGAGGAGCCCGATGTGGGACTCGATTCCGGCATGCCGGGATCACGCCCTGAGCCGAAGGCAGACGCTTAACGACTGCGCTACCCAGGCGCCCCCTAGGTCACTGATTTCTATTAAACTTAATAATGTTCTGTTTAGGGTCTTCGGTTTATATTATTACATAATAATATGTTTTCTGGATGTCTGTTGATGTTATTATAGATTGCATCTTTAGAATTCCACTCTATGATTGTTGTGAGCCTATACGGACACCACCTGGTGCCTACTGACCTCACTAAACTCACGTAACTTTCTGTGTGATTTTTAAAATTTTCTATGTGCATAATCAGGTCATCAGTAAATAGGTTTGCTTCTTTCTGATCTTATGCCTTCTATTTTCTTTTTTTCTGTACTATTAAACTAAACAGACCATTCAGCCCATATGAGTAGCGGTTATGATAGCGGGCATTTTTGTCTCATTCTGATTTCAAGGAGAACACTTTCAATACATACCATTAAGAAATATGTTAGCTTTAGAGTTTTCTTCTTTATTCTGTAAATGTGATAGAATCTACCAATTGACATTTTTTTCTATTTTTTATTGTAAAATATATATAACATAAAATTTGCCATTTTAAGTGTGAGGCTCAGTAGTATGAAGAATATTTATATTGTGCAACTATCACCCCTACCTGCCCCCAGGATTTTTCATCTTCCAAACTGAAACTCTGTCCCCATTAAACACTCATTCCCCATCCCCTCCCCCAGACCCTGGTAACCACCATCTACCTTCTGTCTCTGTGATTTTGACCACCCTAAGTACCTCATACAAGTGAAATCACACAATATTTGTATTTTTCACTTACAATGTCCTCAAGGTTCACCCATGCTATAGCAGGCACCAGAACCTCCTTTTTAAGGGTGACTAATATCCCACCGATCAGTTTTTAAATATTAAGCCAACTGAGTTCCTGGAACTTAAATTGGACTTGAAGAAATAAAATTGTTTTTATTCATAGATGACATATCCTATATATAGAAAATCCTAAGGAACACACACAGTACGAAGCACTGGAACTAATAAATGGATTCAGCAAAGCTACAGTTACAAGATCAATATAAAAAAATCAATTATGGGGGTGCCTGGGTGGCCCAGTCGGTTGAGCTTCTTGGTTTCAGAGTTGTGATATCGAGCCCCGTGTTGGGCTCTGCACTCAGCGTGGAGTCTGCTTGGGTTTCTCTCTCCCTCTGCCCCTCCCCCGCCTCTCTCTCTCTCTCCAAAATACATAAAATCTTTAAAAAAATCAATTATACTTTTATATTCTGCCCACAAAAAACCCTAAAACAAAATTAAAAAAACAATTCCATTCATAATATCTAAAAGAATAAAACACATAGGAATACATCTAACAAAAGAAATGCAAGATTTGGACACGGAAGCCATAAAGCATCCTTGACATACATGTTAAAAGATCTAATCAAGTGGAGAAACAAATTTGTGGACATTAACACATTCTCTTGTAAGAAAGTTTTTTTTTAGTAGGCTTCACAGGTAGAGCCCAAAGCTGGGCTTGAACTCCTGACCCTGAGATCAAGACTCCCATACTCAACAGACTGAGCCACCCAGGCTCCCTCACATAACGGACACATTCTTAAATAACCAATGGCTCAAAGAAGAAATCACAAAGGAAATTAGAAAAATGCTTAGAGACAAATGAAAATGAAAATACAACGTACTAAAGCATATGGGATTGCTAGTGGTGCCAAAGGGGAAACTGACAGCTATAAAGGCTTACATTAAAAAACAAGAAAAGTCCCAAAACAGCAGCCTAACTTTGTAACTTAAGAAACGAGAAAAAGAATATACTAGACCCAAAGCTAGTGGAATGAATTGATCAATAAAGATTAGAGCAGAATTAATCAAAATAGAGAAAATTAATTAAACACTAAGTTGGTTCTTTGAAAAGATCAACAAAATTGACACACCTTTAGCTCAATGGACTTAGAAAAGAGAGAATACTCAAGTTACTAAAATAAAAAATGATATTGGCGACATCATTACTGATTCTACAAAAATAAAAAAGACTATAAGAGAGTATTATGAACAGTTGTACACCAAGAAATTGGGAAGCCTAAATGAAATGGGCAAATTCCCAAGAAACACAAAAGCTACCAAGACTAAATTGTGAAGAAACAGAAAATATGAATAGATTTATAACTAGTAAAGTGTTTGAATCAGTATTCAAAAATCTCCCAACAAAGAAAAGCCCAGGGCCTGACAGCTCCACGGTGAATTCTACCAAACATTTAGAGAAGAACCATACCAGTCCTTCTCAAACTTTTCCAAAAAATGGAAGAGGAGGAAACACTTCTAATTTGTTCTATGAGGCCAGAATTACTCTGATACCAAAGCCAGACAAAGACACTGCAAGAAAAGAAAACTACACATCAATGTCCCTTATGAACGCTGACGCAAAAATCCTCAACAAATGCTAGCAAACCAGACTCAGCAGCATATTAAGGGATCGCACTCCAAAACCAGGAGGGGTTTACTACAGGAGCGCAGGAATGGTTCAACATCTGAAAATCAATTAACATGATATCCCACATTACCAGATGAAGAGGGAAAACCCACACGACCATCTCAATTCATGCAGAAAAAGCACTTGACAAACTTTAACACCCTTTCCTAATAAAAACACTCAACAAACCAGGAATAAAGGGAAGTTAACTCAACATAATAAAGGCCACATATGAAAACCTACATCAAACGCTATACTCAATGGTGAAAGTCTGAAAGGTTTTCCTTTAAGATTAAGAATAAGACAAGGGGTGGGGCGCCTGGGTGGCACAGTCGTTAAGCGTCTGCCTTCAGCTCAGGGTGTGATCCCGGCGTTCTGGGATCGAGCCCCACATGGGGCTTCTCTGCTGGGAACCTGCTTCTTCCTCTCCCACTCCCCCTGCTTGTGTTCCCTCTCTCGCTGGCTGTCTCTCTCTGTCAAATAAATAAATAAAAAATCTTAAAAAAAAAAAAAAAAAAAGAATAAGACAAGGGGTGCCAGAGTGGCTCAATCAGTAAAGTGTCCAACTCTTGATCTCAGCTCAGGTCTTGATCTCAGGGCTGTGAGTTCAAGCTCTGTGCTGGGCTCCACATAGGATGTGGAGTCTACTTAACAAGAAGAAAAAAAGAATAAGACAAGAATGCCTACTTTCAACATTCAACGGAGTAATAGACGTGCTAGCAAGAGCAATAAGAGAAGGAAAAGAAATAAATGGCAAACTAGAAAAGGAGACGTAAAATGATCTGTTTGCAGGTGATATGATTGTATATGTAGAAAATCCTAAAGATTCCACCAAAAAACCCTGTTACATCTAATAAGTACAAAGTAAGAAGATATAAAGTCAACAAACATCAGTCGCATATCTGTATACTAGCAAGGAACAATATGAAAAGGAAATTATGAAAGCAATTCTACTTACAACCCCATCAAAAATAATAAAATACTTAGGAATTAACCAAGGAGGCGAAAGGTACAATAAAAACTACAAAAAATTGCTGAAAGAAATTAAAGAAGACATAAATAAATGGAGAAACGTCCATGTTTATGGATTAAAAGATTTAATATTGTTTAAGATGCTAGTAGTAGCCAAAATGATCTATAAATTCAATACAATTCCTATTCAAAATCCCGATGATGTTTTTCACAGAAATAGAAAAACCCACCCTCAAATTCAAATAGACTCTCAAGGGACCCGAATAGCCAAAACAATCTTGAAAAAGAACAAAGATGGACGACATACACTTCTTGATTTTGAAACTTACAACAAAGCTACACTTATCAAAACAGTGTGTTACTGGCATGAGGACAGACAGAAGACCAATGAAACAGAACAGAGACCCCAGAAATAAACCCTCTCGTATATGGTGAAATGATTTTTGACAAGGGTGCCCATGCTATTCAATGGGGAATGAGTTTGGATCCTTACCTAAAACCATGTGAAAAAATTAATGCAAAATGGGTCAAAGACCTAAATGTAAGATCAAAAACTATGAAAATCTTGAAGAAAATGTAGGGCCAAATCTTCAAGACATTGAAGTCCTCAATGATTTCTTGGATATGACACCAAAGTACAGGCAACAAGAGAAAAAAACAGACAAATTGGACTTCATGGGGTTTTTAAATGTGTGCATCAAAAGATACAATCAACAGAGTGAAAAGGCAATCACAAAATAAGAGAAACTGTTTGGAAGTCATGTATCTGAAGGGGGCTAACAACAACCAACTTGATTCACCCCAACACCCAGACAGGTGCTTCAGACGTCCCAGAGGCGGGACCTCCCTAGGCACTTGTGACGCCCGCCCCCACGCACCCCATTTAGGTGAGCCAGCAGGTGCACGCTGGCTCTCGCCGCCCGGCCCCAGGCACGGCCAGAGGGCCCCGGACAAGGTGCGTCTTACTGAATGAGGGAGTAGTACTGCTGTGTCAGATCCCTCCACTCGTCCTCCGTGAGGTCCTTGGAGGCGTCCTCAGAGACGTCGATGTCCTCGTGCTCCAGCTGCCCCAGGTAGGCCTGGCACACCTTGCACGCGGCGTCCACGAGCTGTCCCGAGAGGCCCTTGAGCTTGGATTCGGCATTCTCGGAAGCTGAAACCCAAGCACGGGCTGTGGAGTGGGGACCGCCTGGGGCACTGCACAAAGACCACCCCAGCCTTCCACGCCTTCTCTGGGCAGCCAACCTGCGCTCCAGGTGCGCCTCCCCCGCTGCACATACCCTCCAACCAGACTCAGTCCCGCGGGCGGCCATGTGGCACGCCTTCCGAACTTGCTACAAAACCTTTACTTTTCTGGGCACAGGCCGGGTACTCAGTAAGTACTTGGGAGCAGCCCCGTCTGACGCCCGCAAGCCGGTAGGCGCTTGGCGGCTGCCTGCGTCTGGCCTCTTCCTCGGCATCTCATGCTCCTGGGGCCCCGGAGTCAAGCTGAACCCGCGGGTGTCAGGAAGCACTGAGCACAGGGAGTCCTCCCGCCAAGGTGAGAGCGAACCTCCAGGAGCCCAGCTCCCACGCAAGGCAGCCCGGAGCCCTAGTCCGCGAGGGAGAACGAGCCGGCAATCAGCAACAGTCCGCGTGGTTGTGGGGTCGGAGCCCGGAGGAACGGGGAGGCTGGGAAGCTGTACAAAACCAACTCCGCAAGTGTGCGTGGGGCTGGGGGGGTTGGGCACCGTGGGGGCTGAGGCATCGCAGACCCAGGGCCCCAGCAGCGGCGGACCAGGAGAAGGGGCTGCCGTTCACGTGGTTGCTGTAGAGACTACAACGAGCGTTTTTAAACTGTATCAAGGTGAAATTCACAGAACATAAAATAGCTGCCTTAAAGTGAAAATGCGCACTTCTGTTTTCTGGTCAGGCACAGAAGGGGCCTGGAAGTTGCCAGTCCACCGTGACAAGTAAACCAACAACTCTTCTTTGCTCCGTCAGAGAACCGAGGTCACAGGACAAACTGCTGACCCCAATCGCAGAGGAAGTGGTCTGCGTGACAGTGACGTGTCAACGTGGTTCACCGATCACGACAAATTCTCCATCGGTGAGGGGTGGTAGGAGAGGAGGCGGGGGCCGGGCGTACATGGGAGATCCCTGTACCTTCTGCTCAACCTGGCCGTGAAGCTAAAAAGGCTCCAAGAGAGTGAACAACGAAATACTGATTTGGGTTTCATAGGCCTGACGCCACGGTGACCCTGTGCCACGCAGGAAAGCCATTCCCTGTCACCTCCTTCTGCGGGGCGGGGGACAACACCACCCCGGACGCATGGCCCCGCTGTCCCTCCCGGCACAGCCTCCAGGCACGGTGCAGCCTCGGGCCCCACACACACCTTTCTTGTTGCCGGGGCCCGTGTCGCAGGCCTCCCCCCTGCTGCTGGGTTTGCCTCTGCCGTGGTTCTGGTGGCTGACCACCCACTTGAGGATGCTGGAGGCCACCGTGCGCCGAAAGTCGTCTGAAAGGACACCAAGGCCTCGCCCCCTCTGCCTGCGCCGGGGACCAGGGACTTCGGCCAGCACCAGCTGTCCTCAGCCTCGGTGCCCCACAGCCTGCAGTGGCCTCCCTTCCTGCCCCCACAGCATTGGAGGGGGCGGTTCGCTCTGCCCTCAGCCCCCACCTCCAACCTGGTCCTTCTTCCTCCTGCTCCTCTGCAGATGGGAGTCTAATACACCCCCCTGCACACCCCCTCCCTACTCTCCTCTGCTCTCCCCACCCCCACCCAGGGCCACGTCCATGGAGGCCCCTGTGCTTGTCCTCGTTCCTGCTCCCTGTGCCCTCAGCCCCACAGCAGAGGACAGAAGCCCCCTGCAGACACAGTAGGACCTTCCCATCCCAGGAGCCTCTCTGGACCTCCCTGGACATGCTGGCTTCCACAGGGGGGCCCTGCACACCCACCTTGCATGGAAGGCAGCTCTGGGTCCCGCAGACCCGGGCTTGGGGCTGGCCTGGCTCTGAGTGCTCTCTGGGGCCAGGAGAGGCAGCCAGCATCCCCGTGAGCAAGCCCACGCTCTGAGGCCTGTCTTACCCAATGCCACTCCAACCCATGCCCCCTGGGAGGTCCGCAAGAAGTTCCAGTACCTTCTCGCCAAAACCAAACCAAAACTTGCTCCTTGCTCGTCTCCACAGAGGAGACCCCCGATCCGCCCAGATGGAGACATCCAGAACCTGCATTCCCTTCCCCGGCCCCTCCAGGGCCCTGGAGCTTCGCACCTGAGTCTCCTTCCTCCAGAACAAACACCCCTGAGCTTGTGCGCTGACTCCTAGGCCCTGGGCCCTGTGGACACGCAGGTACAGGGCCTGCTCCAGCCTGGTCCCCTTGGGCCTCCCTGCCTCTGGGTCTCCGCCTAGTGCCCCCTCTCTGAGAGACCCCTGCTCACTGCCCTCCCCTCCGCTGCACTTCTCACCTCCAGCCCCCACGGCCCCTGCCTTGTCCTGCCTGCGTCTGTGTGCTCCTGGGAGACCCAGGGTGGGGTCAGGACCTACGGCACGGGTGCTGGTGGAAGCCGGATCTCCGAGGCCCCCAGATCAGGTGCTCCAGAAACACGGGTCACCCCCAAATGAACACTGCCCAGCTGCTCTGACCTTCACTTTCTGTCCCTCTCTCGTCAGCTCAAACCAGGAACCCTCCCTCTGTTCCCAGGCCAGAGCCCGTGGTCCACAGGCGCTCAGTTCTGGGTCCCAGGACTGTCCCCACGCCAGCCTCCCCCAGAAATCCAGTCAGAAACAAGCTGCTGGTGCGAGAGTCCACAGCCTCCACCAGCCTCCCACGCATCCTGCTTTACCGGTGCTGCTCGTAGAAGTGTCTGGACTAGCCCTCGCCCCTCGAAAGGGAGCTGAGCCCTGGGGAGGGGTCTCGGGACAGGACCAGGCCCTCTGCCAACACCCCCCGCCAGTCCCCGGCCCTGCAGCTGTGGCCCAGCCCACCCCCCTTCCAAAGGCTCCCGCAGCCCCTCAGCGGGAGGTGGACCACAGAGGGGCCCTGACGCCAGGTGGCCTCCGCCTCAGCCCCGGACTTACCCAGGAACTCCTGCTTCTCACTCTCAGTGCAGAGGCCATAACAGCGGGGGAAGAAGGAGTCGGGGTTGGCTTGGACGTACCACGGCAGGCTCCTCATGCTCACACATAGCCCGATCTCCAGAGACAGCGGCACGTTAGGCCCCCACAGGCCACGTGCTGGTCCCCTCAGACCAGCCTGAACGCCCACAGGTCTGGCAGGCGGCACCCGTTCCAAAGAGCTCCTGGGAGGGGCGCTTCCTGGAGCAGACCCCTCCCCAGCCCCCTGCCCTTCCTGCCCGGCCAGCTGGTTCAAACAACAGGGGGACCCCATGTGCAGGCTGGGGCAATCTGAGGCCACAAGGGTGGTAGGTCCTGCATTTATCTCCCAGGTCCCTAACTGGTGCTGGGCCCAGGCCCCAGGAAGGAGGGACCGAGCTTCTGGGCACAGTCACCACGGGCCGCATTTGGAAAAAGGTGCCAAGCGCTGGGGAGATGCAGTGCCTGCTGGCTGCTGGGCACACTGGTGGCCACGCTGCACGGGGTCTTTGTAGGGAGCCCAGGGGAGCTCCTCCGCCCGCACCCCGAAGGAGGCCAGCAGCTGAGGCCGGGTGAGGGTGCATGGGGCCAGACACCCACAGGAAGCCCTGGGGGCAGTGTGAGCCTCATCCCTGACCCTCCGTGTCATCATTGCGTGTTGAGGGGATGGTCTCCTTGTTGCCCGGAAGCCCCTCTACCCAACCTCTCCTGCGTGAGTCCAGGCAGGCCTGTCCACCCTGGCTGACCCCAGTCCTGAACGTCAGCCCTCGGAGTCAAAGGATGGGGACAAGGGGCCAAAAGGAGGTGAGGACAGGAGGTGCCCAGGCCCCCTGCAGCCATGAGTCCCCGTGCAGGGGAGGCGGCCTGGCTCTCCCTGGGACCCAGGACCTCTCCAGGGCGCAGAGCTTACGCAGGGCTGTGGTGGTTTGGCCTGCATACCCAGAGGACGGACACAGGGCCAAGGGCGCAGAGGGCTCTGGGGGTGTGAGTGGAGCCGGTTTGAGGGCCTCTGGACACTGTAACGGGCAGTGTGGCCTCTGCCCGGGCAGCAGTCGTCCTGGGGAGGAGCCCTGAGGTGACTGGTCCCTACGAGGCCTCCCAAACACAGCCACTGGAGTTGCAGGAGGCCAGGCGCTGCCCTGTACCCGCTCCCGCCAGCCCCCCCCAAGTCCCCCCTCTCACCTTGGTGGTGAAGGAAGCTGTCTTCCCATAGTGATTCAGCATCTGGTCACAGCTCAGGCTGTGATAGTCAATGACGTCCCTTTTGATCGTCCAGAGGAAGTACGGCATTTCGTTTTTTACCAACCTGGACTGGCAAGAAAGAAACCCTCATCAATACCCTGCGTCTAAGGTTCGTATCTTTGGAAGTTGGGATGTAAGTTAAGAGTGAAGGAAATCAGATTTTTTTCAAGTTTTTCTTTAAACTCTAGTGAGTTAGCGTATATGGTAAAATCGGTTTCAGATGTAGGATTGAGTGACTCATCACTTCTGAACGACATCCGAGCTCATCCCACGCCCTCCTCAATGCCCATCCCCCACCTAGCCCATCCCCCACCCCCTCCCTCCATCAACCCTGTTTGTTCTCTCTTGTTACGAGTCTCTTATGCTGTGTCTCCCTCTTTTTTTTCCTTCCCCGATGATCCTGTTTTGTTCCTTAAATTCCACATACGAGTGAAATCATACGATAATTGCTTTTCTCTGACTGACTTATTTCTCTCAGCATAACACCCTCTAGTTCCATCCACGTCCTTGCAAACGGCAAGAGTTCATTATCTGATGGCTGCGTGATAGTCCATTGTGAATATGGACCACGTCTTTATCCGTTCATGCGCTGATGGACCTCTGAGCTCTTTCCGGAGTTTGGCTACTGTGGACGTCGCTGCTATAAGCATTGGGGTGCAGGTGCCCCTTCGGATCACGATGTTTGTGTCCTTTGGGTACATACCCAGTCTTGCAACGCTGGGTCAGAGGGTAGCTCTAGTTTTAACTTTCTGAGGAGCCTCCATACTGTGGAAATGAGATTTTAAATGACACTTGAAGTGTGTATTCCAACTGTGACTGTCGGTCTGGAAGGCTGGCAACGGGTGTCCCTGGAGGGGCTACCGTGTGCTGCACTGGGGGTAACCCCTCTCACCCAGGGGTTCTGCTCTCAGGAAGCAAGGGCAGGCTCCACACCAAGGGGAGCCCCCGTGTGTGTAGCCGAATGAGGTCTGAGCCGTCTGCCCCATGGGTGCCCTTGTGGGGTTCAGGGACATGCCACACGTGGGCATGGGCTGAGTGCACTGCCTCGTGGCCCGGGAGACCATGGGAGCCAGCCTCCCCCTGCCCCCACTCCCTCAGAGCAGGCGGCCAGGGCCACCGGAGCACGGGGACCTCACAGTGGGGCCAGAACTAGACCCAGGGTGGCCTTGGGGCTCTGATTCTGTGTTTACAAACAAAGCACCTGTGTGGTCAAAAGTCTTACCAAACAGATACAAGGAAAGGAAAAGCTTCTCCAAAATTCTGACGCCTTGAAGGCCCTGGGGGTCATTCTCTGCAGACCAGCATTTGAGGACACACCCACAATTCTATAACACAGGCTGGTCTACCTTGACCCCATGTTAGGGCAGGACTGGGCTCCCCCTACCCCAATGCCCACAAGAGTGCCTGGAGGGAGCAGGGAGCCGGCCACCAGCATCACTTCCCAAAACTCATCCCAAATGCCGGACTCACAGCCTTCCTTCCCCCCTCTAGAGCGACGTGCATCGCGTCTGTTGTCACTTTCTGGCATAAGTCTCATTTGTTCCAGCGTGGCATGAACTGTCAGACTAAAGTATAAAGGGCAGCGTGCAAGTGCACGCACGCAGGCAGGTGCACGTGACGCACACGGACGCACGCACGCACGCACACGTGACGCACACAAGCACCCACACGGACGCACAGGAGCGCGCACATGCACGCACGCGGGTGCACGTGACGCACACGGACGCACAGGAGCGCGCACACAGGCGCACGCACACACGGGTGCACACGGACACACGCAAGCGCACACAAACATGAGTGTATGCACACACATGCGTGCAGCAGCCCGGTGTGAGTGGCTTTGCCGCCCGTCCCCAGGACATGGCCCAGGGAAGGTGACAGTGTCAGGAGGTGGGGGGACGGAGGCCCGCCTGGCCCGCGGGACCTCAGGTGTGGAGACCTACCATCACATCATGGATGTCGTCTGTCTTCTCCAAAGCCACTTCCTGATTTTCTTTGCCTTCAGCACATTTATGTTCTGCAAACACAACGCCCGGAGAGCCGTCAGCGTGTCAGGGCCTGAGCACCTCAGCGGCCCTCTGGCCACTCAGCCAGCAGCCGCCTCGGCCACGGCGCACCTGCTGACGGCTCAACAACTCATCCCCAGGGGCCCCTCGCGGGTCCTGAGATGGAGCAGGGCGGCATCAGGCTCAGGCGACATCTACCTGCCCCAGTGTCCACCGCGTGGCCCCTCCACCCGGTGCAGTGCCAGGGTCGGGGACCCCAGGTGTGGGGCGGGAGAGGCAGCCTTGGGGTGAGTGTGGTGGAGAGGGGTGCGGGCAGGGATGGCGACGGGGTTGACACGGGTCTCAAGCACCGTGTGGGAGCTGGCCCCCTGAGACTCCAGGGCCAAGAAAGTGCTGATGCTCTGTGCAGCGTGGGAGGGGGGGCCTCGGGCACAGTGACTGAGGGTGACCAGCGGGGTCAGAGGAGGCACAGACAGGGCAGGACCACTGAAGGATGGTGGCAGCTGCCCAGACACGGGAGGAGGAGGCCTGTCGTGGGCATGGACGGGGGACACTGAGAAGTCTGAGAAGTCGTGGGCATGGACGGGGGGGGGGGGCACTGAGAAGCCATCAGACCAGGTTCTGAAAGCACAGGCCTGCTGTGTGGATGCCTGGGGAAGGCAGGCCGGGAGGGCAACGGCCTCTCCCTCCCAGGGGGACCCTACACATGCAGCGGAGGCCCAAATCACAGGCCCCGCAGGCCAGAACGGCACTCCCCCGAGAGGTGGGGCTCACTCTGGTCCCCTGACAGACACACACACAAGCCTTACACCGAGAGACAAGACACCTTCGATACACTACCAGTCACCCCCGCACTGTCATCATCTGCATTCGGGATGACCTTGGGCAGGAAGTGGAACTTCTTCTCCACCCAGCCCTTTCTTCGAAGGGTGGCCCGTATCACTGGGTAGTGCCCGTAAATGGCGAAAATCTTCTTTTCCTCAAATTGCAAGAGCATATTTTAAGTTAAAGAACTGAAAGACAAGGTGGTTCACTGTCTGTGCGGGGAGGCTTCGAGGCAGAGTGAGACAGTTGTGCCAGCAGGTGGAGTGACATGTCCCGCTCCAAGGAACACACGGAAACATCCGAGAACGCACACACACAGGCACGGAGCAGGGCCCTCCTCTGGCTCGTGCTCATTCTTTGTGGGCCTCGCACTCATGGGCCTGCGTCCCGCGAAGGCTAGGAGACCCCGTACAGCCAGGACCATGGGCGCACCCCCGGCTCAGTGCAGGTCCTGGTCTGGAAGGTGGGACCGAGGCGTCATGGCCAGCGGCCATGCACTCTTAGGCTTTCTTTTCTCCGGGAGGTGACAGTCCCTCATGCTTGGGGGCGAGGGGATGGGTGCCTGAGGTTTGAGGAGTGAGAGGGAAGAGCCATTCAACCACCCAAGAAGGGCCAGAGGGACAGGAGTGCCAATAGCACGCGGCCAGCAGCAGGGAAGCTGGGCCTCTGCCCGTGACTGTGGAGATGGACACAGATGCCTGGGGACGGGCAGGGGGCTGGCAGTGGGTGGCGTGTACCAAGGACTTCCCAGCTGAGGGATGGGAGACGGGAGAGCGACGGTCATGCTGGAGCCCCTGGGGCCCACACCACTGAGGCACAGCCTGGTCGCCTTCCCCTGGGCAGGGTACAGAGGGTGAGAGCTGCAGGGCAGGGTCAGCAGTCAGCTTAGTGCCCCATGAGTTTGTGGGAGCAGGCAGGGAGGGCAGGGCAGGAGGGGAATGGCTCAAATCCATGGTGTCCCTAATTAGATGACTTTGAATGAACCGAAAGATTGACTATACTGGGTGGGCCTGGCCTAATCAGGTGCAGCTCTTAAGAAGAGGGTCCAGGACGTCCCTGAAGTTGGAGATTCAAAGCGGCAGGGACCTCCCCGTTGCTGGCTCTGAAGAAACCAGCTCTACAGCCACAAGGGAATGAATCCTGCCAACCAGCCAAGGGAGCCTGGAAGCAGACCTTTCCCAGTTGAGCCTCTGGATGGGACCCCAGCCCAGCTGATGCCTCGTTTCAGCTCTGAGAGACCCTGAGCAGAAGACCCTGCAGAGGCTGTGAGGTAATAAATGGGTATGTTTAAGTAGCTAAGCTCATGGTGGATTGGTACCCAGCATCTGTAGCTGACACATCCTACAGTTCCCACTGGGAGGACCCGCTCCTGACCCCCAGCAACAAGAGGGCTGTGTCTGGGGCCAGAAGATGAGCTCCAGTCCCAGCACCCACATGGAGGACCCAGCAGGTCAGCACCTCTCTCAGCCTCCTTCCATGCAGAGAATCTGCCCACAGCCTGCCCTCGGCCCCCACAGGGCTGTGCTCCAGGACAGAGGTGTGGGATGAACTTGGCTTCGGAGGGGTGCTGCGAGGGGGGGCAGCAAGAGTGTCAGCACCTGTGCCCCAGCAGGACTCCAGCTCACTTATAGTCAAATGGAACAACTTTTAAAAAGCTGATTATTTTAATTAACAGAATAAAATTCCTCAGGGAACTACAAAAGGAAGACAAGCAAAGTATAAGCCTGGTAGCATGTAAGAGAAGAGAGACGGAATCCAAAGTGTCGTCAGTCCACAAGGAGGCTCAAAGTGGGGGGGAAGCTGAGCAGTCAGGACACACCGGACAAGGGAAGGAGACAGGACTCGCGGAGACCTCTGAGGACCCGGGGGCGGGGGGCGTCACAGAGAAACACGCCAAGGCTCCAGGTAAAAGGGGAAGGCTGCCAGGCTGGATTTCTAAAATCTCAACCTAGGCCGCTGACGAGAGAAAACCAAAACCACACGCGTACGGACAGTAGAACGTGAAGGGATCTAAGTATGAGAAAGAACAGCCTTTGGGACGAAATTAACCACTAAAGTAAAGGAAATCACGCCATCATGTACAGATTCAATTCACCAGGAAGATACTCCCTAGTAAGGGGCTATAGATGGCGTAGGGCAAAACCTCACAGCTACAAGGCGAAGGAATGCACGCCGCTAACGCGCTTCTCTCCGCGAGTGGCAGAACCGCGGAGCAGATCTCCATCCCCCTCAGAGACTTGACAGTGCGGCCAGCCGGCTCCACCCTGACAACCGGGAACGGAGCTCCCGTCGGCTTTCACAGAAATGCACGAAACGCTGGGCGCAAAGCAAGTCTGGAGTAACTTACGCAGATGACGTTCTCAACCACATGCAACCGAGCCAAAAATCAGTAACAAAATAAATAGAAAAAACCCAGTATTTATCCAAATGGTACAAACACAGTGACCCAAAGGGGTACCTGCACCCCAGTGTTCACAGCAGCAACGTCCACAACAGCCAAACCGTTGAAGGAGCCCAGAGGTCCATCGACAGATGAATGGAGAAAGAAGATGTGGTCCATAAACACAATGGAATATCACTCAGCCATCAAAAGAAACAGAATCTTGCCACGTGCAATGACATGGCTGGAACTAGAGGGGATTATGCTAAGTGAAATCAGCCAGTCAGAGAAAGATAATTATCATCTGATTTCATTCATATGTGGAATTTAAGAAACAAAACAGGGGAGCATAAAGGAAGGGAGGGAAAAATCAAATAAGACGTCATCGGAGAGGGAGACAAACCATTAGACACTCTGAACACAGGGAACAAACCAAGGGTTGCGGGAGGGGATGACGTGCTGCTCTTCCCGAGCCCCCGCGCCCAGGCTTCTGAGCGAGAGCCGTCAACGCAGGGCGCAGGGCGAAGCCGAAGAATACCGCCCCCTCGCCTCGCGAAGGCTCTTGGAGCTCTCGGGGCAGCAGATGGCCCTCTGCTCCCGTTAGACAACCGCAGCACTTCCCCCTCCTCTCCCCTCTACCTGGGGCCCAGCACTGGGGTCCGGGGCCAACCCAGGCTGGCGGACCCCGGCAGCGTGGGAGCTCAGCGCGTCAAAGGCAACCCAGTTGCTTTCCAAATTCCAAAATAAGTTTCTGCATTTAACCCCCCTCCCCCCCACCTTGGGGCACCTGGCTGGCTCAGTCTGAACAGCCCGTGACTCTTGATCTCAGAGTCCTGAGTTCGAGCCCCATGTTGGGTGAAGAGATTGCTGAAATAAAGAAAACTTTTTAAAAGTGCCCCAAGCCCCAAAAGGCATTTACCTTGATGGCCTTTTCTGTTAATTGTCTTGCTATTTTGTATCTGTCTAATTTGGGGGAAGAAGTCAAGTCTTGGGAAATTCCTCTTTTTAATTCTGCAGAAGAGAAACAGACATCCAGGCAAACGTAAAAGTACACGGGGGTACTTGGGAAGGAAGCCCAGCCCACCCACACACCCATCAATTTCCTCCCAGCCCACCTCCCGGCCCCCAGGCCCTCCTCCCGCAAGCCCTCAGCCCCCTCCCCAGGCTGCGTCCCCCAGCCCACCATCCCCTGGCCATGCCCTCTCTCCGCCCCCAGCCCTCCACCCCCAGCAGCTGTGGCTTGGGCACCCTCTCTCCTTGCTGAGCTCCCCCCCCCACTTTGTGGCCACACCACACCATGACCACCCCCCTCAGTCTCTGTCTGGGCCAGCCCTCCCCACTCCTTGCCCCACTCCGGCCACCAGACTCCCAGCAGCACACCAAGTTTCAGTGCAACCACCTTAAAAATTAAAATGAAAACCCTCCTCTCTGTACCCCACACCCCGCCACACTCCTGCCTTCCACCTCTCTCCACACCCCTGTTGGCTGCGCTCCACTGTGGACGCGGCTCATGCTGACGTCATACGCACACAAGCCGATCCCATGTCAGTCCCCGGGCCCTGGCTCCTGGGAGCAGCAGACACTTGGCTGGCCAGTGCTGCTCCCCGTGGCCCCCCTTCCCCTCCTCACTGCAGCCCCTTCTTTCTCCCTATGCCCTAACCTTGAACTGCCCAGGCCTGGACCTCAGACTCCATGCTTCCCGTCCGCACCCACTCCCTGGGCCATCTCATCTCGTCTGGTGGCTTTCAATTCCACCACGCCCAGACCCCTGGAACATACAGCTTCCACCCACACCACCCGACCTCCCAACACCTCCTGGACCCCTGGTGCCTGGATGTCCGAACAGCATCGCAGGCGGGACAGGCCAGCACAGACACCCAGCCACCCACCCCCGCTCTTCCTCCCCACTGCGGACCCCACAACCCCACAGCCAATCGATACAGCAAAGCCCTTCAGTGGAGATGGTGTTCTGACGACTGCAGGTCCGCGTGCAGAAAACAAGTCGAACCCCGGCTGACGACACACAACGGCTCATCTGAAGTGGACCATGGGTCTCCGCGTGAAAGCTAGACGCACAGGGCGCGGCCTGGGTCAGGGAGAGAGCACCAGCCGTGAAAGTACAAGGTGGCAAAATGACACGTTCTGCTCTGTTAGGAAAAGGCAAGCTAAAGCACCGACTGGGAAAATAAATCCTCAGTATAGATGTTCCCGTGAAGCCCGGCACAGAAGGAAGCACGGTGAGTGGTTCCATCCATGCGGGGTCCACGGGGACAAAAGTCAGAGCAGAGGGAGGGCGGGAGGGGCTGGGGGGCACAAGGACACCCCCCGCACCCCTGGTCCAACAGCATGGCCTTGGAACAATTGCAAAGCCAGGGTTAGCAGAACGACGGGACAAGACACGGAGGCCACAGACACGTGCCGTGCACGGGCTGCTGGGAGCCGAGCGGGCATCAAAGGTCTTTGAGGATGAAGACCTGGACGTCGCCTTGTGAACACACAGAGCCCCTCACGCAGCGGCCGCCGCGGTTGGAACCTCCAGGATGCGGGGAGCGTGAGTGAAAGCAGAGCACTGAGAAGGTCTGGTGTAAGCCGACCCTCCGATCACAGAGCGACTGAGTCAGGGGTCAGTAACAGAGCAAGGTACATACACACATGGTGCTAAGTAACCCACGTGTCGAAGGAATCGAGATGGAAAGTACCGCATATTTCTTACCTAAACCATAATTAAAATACCAAATTTCAAATCTCTGGGCTCTGGTTAAGTTGTATTTATAAAGAGATTTTTAGCTGTAGATGAATATATTTGAAAATAGCAGAGGCTAAAAACAGTGAGTTAGGCATCCATCTCAAGATGTTAGATTTCGAACGGTAAATTTAAACCCAAAGAAATACAAGAAAATTAACAGAAAGGAGACATAGATGAAATATTTTTAAAATCCAGTAGAGGGTTAGTCAAGCCAAAGGTTCACGACTAATAAAATTAATAAACAATTGGTGAGACCAACTAATAAAGAAGAGGCTTAAAATGTCATTTAAAACCTTCCCCTCCGTGAAACTCCAGGGCCCACGGCTTTGTGGGGGACGGTACTGAACATCTAACCTTGTACAACTCATCTCGAGGGCAGAAAAGCCATGGCCACACCTAACGTGCTCTATGAGGCCAGCACGTTCCAGGGAAGGAAGCTCACGGGCCAGCGTAGCTCACTCAGAGACCACAGAGCCTTACACGCCACGGCCACCTTGTGTTACTCCAAGGCTGGATTGGGAAAGCAAGCATCGTAAAATTACCACAGTACAAGGTCAGCACAGTCGTAAATCCCATGTCAACAGATACAGAAAATCTTCATAAACCCTAATTTCCATTCAGGCTGAAAGCTCTTGGTGAACTGAGACACCGTAAACAGCCTCGAAACGATCCTCCATGGCCCCTGGGCTTGGTTTCTGAGCACGCCCCTGCCCTGGCTGGAGGGATCCAAGCTCTCCGGAGAGCTGGGACCCCTGGTCTGGGACACTGGGAGCCCCAGTTGATCTCAGGGCACCTTGCAGCACTTACAGACTGGGATGGGGGAAGCGAAAAGATGCAGAAGCAGCGTGCAGAGGTGGGAGGGCTGAGTGTGGACCACTGGGGCATCACAAAACATGGTCACTGGCCAGACCCAGTGCAGGCATCCAGGAAGACTCTCGGGAGCGGGACAGCAGCGCAAACACAGTGCTCCCCCGAGGCCATCACAGACACCTGCACGCCAGCACCTTCCTGGAAACCCGTAACTGCGGGGCAGAAAGCGGCACCTGGCACATCTTCTGGCAGGATGGGGACTTCACAAGGCTGAGGAGGCCCGCGGGGGCGGGCAGCGCTCCCTGCAGAGCGCAGCTCCTCGTCTATTCCTTGTGGAGAACGGGCCTCCCAGGCAGCTGGTTCCCGGGGAGGGTGGGGGGGTGAGGGGGTGTGGCAGTGGTGGTGATGCCAGAGCAGGGGCCGGGGTCGCTGCAGCCATGACTACATCCCCTGCCCAGGCTTGTGTTCCTCACTGATCCAGAAGTACCCTCTCGTCAACCTCCAGCACAACCTCCTGCCCAATCTCCAGTCCCGTCTCAGACGGATTCTCTGGGGAGCCCGCCCCCCCACCTCAGGGGCCTTGAGCAGTCACCAGGTGCCCCAGCACCACTCCTCAGGTGGCCACGGGAAACACAACCCTACCACGGAGGGGTCTGGCCAGCACCGGTCCAGTGACTGGGCAGCCAGACACTATGGGCAAACTGGGGGCACAGCACCACCTCCAAGGAGTCTCGGCAAAACACTCAACCCAAGTCTCATCAGGTCTCCGGAGCTCATCTCCAGATCACTAGGGTTCACAGAGGGGACGGCGGAGGAGGAGAGCAAACCAACCCCGCGGCAACAGCGAGACGAGCCCCAACGGTAGGCGTCCTCCAGAACAACGGGCGGTCCTCAGCAAGTCTGGATCCTGAAAACACAGGGCGAGAGGAGTGGCCGGTCCAGATCAAACGACAGCAGAGACACAGGACAGCCTGACGCAACGTGTGGTCCTCGACCACATCCAGATCTGAACGAGCCAACTCTGGGACTTCCTGGGGAAATACGAGTATATTCTGGGGATTGGAGTTTAGTAAGGAATTGTCCATCTTATCAAATGTGAAAAAAGAGTTTAGTTATCTATAAAATGTCCCTTTTAGAGATACTTAGTAAATATTTAGATACATAGTAATATTTACTTACAAGTATGAACAAAAATTTAATAAAATCATTATTAAAGACAAAAGAGAGATAGTCCATAACATGAAAAGAATCAATTTGTCAGGGAGATATAAAAATTCCAAACGTGTATGAACTTAATTATACATAAAAATACAAGCTGATGAAACTAAAAAAAAAATATCCACAATCATATTAAGATATTTGACCTACTTCTCTCAGTAAATGAAAGACTAAACAAAGGGAGCACTTGGGTGGCTCAGTCGGTGAAGCGTCTGCCTTCTGCTCAGGTTGTGATCCCAGGGTCGTGGGTTCGAGTCCCACATCGGGCTCCTGCTCCTCAGAGAGCTGGCTTCTCCCTCTGCCTCTGCTCCTGACTCCACCCCACCCAGCTTGTGCGTGCATACGCTCTCTCTCAAATAAAGTTTTAAAAATTTAAAATAAAAAAGAAGATTAAACAAAGAATCAGTAGAATCCAGCAGATTTGAACGTGGTGAGTGACCAGCTGCACGTACAGACACCGCGTTCCACAGCTTGACACACGAGTTTTCTTCACTCACATGTCTTTCAACACCGATTACATCCTAGACCGTAGAGAGTCCCAATAAGTTTCAAAGAATTGAAATGATATAGATTAAGTTCTCTGACAACTGGTAAACTAGAAGTTAACAACAAAAAGGTAGCTAGGAATTTTCCTAAACGTTCAAAAATTAAGAAGCACACTTTAAAAATAAAACATGGACCAAAGGAGAAACTCAAAAATGATTTGAGCTGAATGATAATAAAAATATGATATATCAGGGGCACCTGGGTGGCACAGCGGTTAAGCGTCTGCCTCCTGCTCAGGGCATGATCCTGGCGTTATGGGATCGAGCCCCACATCAGGCTCCTCTGCTATGAGCCTGCTTCTTCCTCTCCCACTCCCCCTGCTTGTGTTCCCTCTCTCGCTGGCTTTCTCTATCTCTGTCAAATAAATAAATAAAATCTTTTAAAAAAATGATATATCAAAGCATTACAATGCAGCTAAAAAGTGATTAGAGGGAAATTTATAAATTTAAATTCATATATTAGAAAACAACTTGAAAGCTATCTAAGCTACCATGCCAAGAGGCTAGCAAGAGAACAATTAAACAAAAAGAAAGTAAAAGACAAAAAATAATAAAGAGCAGAATTCAATTAAATAAAAAACAAATGTGCCATAGGGAAATAACAAACCAAAAGTTGGATCATTGAAACATTTTTTTTTAAATTGATAAACCTAAACAGAGCAAGAAAAATGAGAAAACACAAATCGCCAATATCAAGAATGAAAAAGGGGACATCATTGTTGATTGTACAGATACTAAAATGATAAGACATTATGAACCTCCACATGCCTATAATGTGACAGTTCATAGGAAATTAACATCTTCCTTGAAAAATACAGCTTTATCAAAACTGACATAAAACAGAAAACCCAGGTAGGCTTACTTTTGGTAAAGAAATTAACTCCATAATTAAAAAGCTTCCCACAATGAAAACTCCAGGTCTAGATGGCATCACAGATCAATCTTTCCAAACATTAAGGGGGGGAAATATCTTATATAAGCCCTTTCATTGAATAGGGAAATACGGGCACCTGGGTGACTCAGTCATTAAGCGTCTGCCTTCAGCCTAGGGCATGATCCCAGGGTCTTGGGATCCAGCCCTGCATCAGGCTCCCTGCTCTGCTGGGAGCCTGCTTCTTCCTCTCCCACTCCCCCTGCTTGTGTTCCCTCTCTCGCTGCTGTCTCTCTCTCTGTCAAATAAATAAATAAATAAAATCTTTAAAAAAATTGAATAGGGAAATAGGAAACACTTTCAATTCTTTCTATGTGGTTATAAGTTTAATACCAAAACCTAATAAGGACATTATAATAAAAGAATAGTACATCCAATCTCATTCATAAAAATAGACATAAAAATCCTAAGCTTTGTAAATCAGATCCAGTGTGTAAAACAATACAACATGACCATGTGAAGTTTATTCCAGGAATACAAAGTTGGTTTAATATTTGAAAATCCATCAACATAATCTACCACATTAACAGACTAAATGATGAAAATATATACTATCTCTCAATAGATGCAGAAGACAGCACATGATAAAATGTAATAACTATTCATTAAAAAATTCTCAGTAAACCATGAATAAAAGGGAACTTGCTTTAAAGCTTATAGCAACATCATACTTCATGGTGAAATACTGAGCACGTTCCCCCTCAGTTGGGAACAAAAAAAGATGCCCACTATATCACTTCTATTCAACATTATACTGAAAGTACTAGCCAATGCAATAATGCAGGAAAAGGAAAGAAAAGGTATAAAAACTGAAAAGATTTGCAGATAATGATTGTTTATGTAAGAAATAAAAATGAATCTACTAGCTATTAGAATTAGTTAGCAAAGTCACCAAATGCCAAGTCAGTACAATGAAATTAATTATATTTCTATATACTGGGAATAATTAGAAAGTGAAACTCAACCATGTCATCTCTAAAAAACATCAAATATCTAGGAGTAAATCTAACAAAAGAGGTCTTCCATATCTGTACCCTGAAAAGTACAAAACACTGTTGACAAGAATCAAAGATCTAAATGTTCCTGGGTTGAAAGACTCAATACTGATAAAATATTAAGTTTCACCCAAATTAATTTATAGATTCAGTGTAACCAAAATTTAAAGCCCAGCAGAATTGTGTGTGTGTGTTAAATTAACAATTTGATTCTAAAATTTATATGGTAATGCAAAAGTCTAAGAAAACCTGAAGAAATCTTGAAGGACAAAGTTGGAAGACTTACACTACAAAATATTAAGACTTATTATAAAGCTACTAGAATTGAAACAGGGTAGTATGGATTCAGGACAGGCAGAAAAATCAATAAAACAGAATGGAAAACAAAAAATAGGCCTAGCCCTGATTTTCCACAAAAGTGACATTGCAGGACCCACCTGGGTCAATTAGATATTCACATGGGGGAAGAGTGAGCATTTGCCCATCGACCCCTATCTCACGCCATATAAAATAGTCAATCTCTGCGAATTGTGGAGGTAAATGTGAAATGTTACATTATAAAGTTTCTAAAAGAAAACATAGGATACTGTTTTCTGGACAATGGGGTGGATATAGATTTCCTAGTAAGACTCGGAAAGGACTAGCTATAGAAGAAAAGATTGACAAACGTCTTTACAACTAAGCAGTTGATTTTCTAAAGGGATCATTAAAGGGGCTGAAAACACCAGCCACGGACCAGAAGGTATTTTAACGCAACTAACTGACAAAGAACTGGCATGCATCCAGAAGAGACAAAGAATTCCTACCACTCAATAAGGAAAAACCCACAACCCAGTTTAATAATGGCCAAAAGACTGGACCGGATACTCCACAAAGCGCCCCAGAAGGGAGAGGAAAATGGAAACCACAGTGAGGCGCCACTCACACCCACCCGATGCCCAGAATGAGTAGGACGATGCCCACTGTTGGCCGGGACGTGGGGCAGCTGGGACTCTTACCCCCCGCGGTTAACAGAGACGAACAGGAGCCTACCCTGGACCCAGCGAGCTCGCTCTTAGGTATTTACCAACGAGAATGAGCGCACTGGCAGAAAGGCGAGCGCACGGATTTACTCAGATCGGGGAAAGGGCTGGCCGTGACGTGCCCGGGACAGCGCCTTAACCCGAGCATCTGACTTCCCGCCGCTTTCCCAAGTTGAGCTCTGAAGTCGACAAGCTTGGAGGGCAGAAAGGTGGAGGGCTGGGGGCTGGAGGGGGCGGGGGCGTCCGGAGAAGGGCGGTCCGAGCGCAAGCTCCGCGGCTAGGGTCCCCGACCGCCCCGGCGGGCCCTCACGCCCCTGGACGTCCTGAGTCAACCCTGGGCCCTGCGCTCCGCGTCCGAGCCGCTCGCCCCCACCCGGTTCGCGCCTTGAACCGCGGGCGGCCAGAAGGTGGGAGAGAACGACACTGACTGTTCTCTTCTCTCGGGTCTCCTTCCAGTGAAGCGGACGAGAGCCTCTTCCTTTCTCCCGGCTCCATTCCGGCCTCCGGCAGCTCGCCCTTCCTCGCGCCGGCTCGCGCCCCTGCAAGGAGAGGGGGCTTCGGCGAGGAGTCTCGGCCGGAGGGCATCCCTGCGGGGCGGGGCAGGTCGGTGCCGGGGCTCTGAAGCCAGGTTGAGGGGAGGGCAGGTGTAGGGTCGGGGCAGGTCTGGGGGGAGAAGGGCAAATCTAGGTTTGTAGGGGTAGGTCTGGGCTTCCGGGGACGGGGTGGACAAGGCTGGAGCGCCAAGGGGGGTGGGAGGGCGGGCGGGGGGTGGGACTCAGGTCTGGGCTCCCGAGGGCAGCGTGGAGAGGTGAAGGGGTGGACGGGTCCAGGGTGGGGCGGAAGGCCCGGCGTTCCACGGAAGAGAAGTTCTGGGGTTCTGAGGGGGGCGTCTAGAATCCTGGGGGCGGGGGTCTGGAGTCCCGGGACGGAGGAGGGCGCGTCAGGGATCCCGAGGACTCAAGCGGGGCGAGGCACAGGGGTCCTGTCTGGCATCCGCAGGGGCACAGGTCCGGGATTCCGAGGGGAGGGGGCCAGTGCTCACCCGGGACCGGCCCCGTGGCGCGCGCCGCGCCCCCGCCTCCGGCCGCGCCGCCGGGCGTCCCGCGGTTGCCCGGGGCAACGGGCCGGGGCTGCGCCGCGCATTGTGCAGGCCGGGCCCGCAGGGTGCGCGGCGTGCGGGGCCTGGGGTCGCGGCGGCGCCGCGCAGGGCGTGGGCTGCGCGGGCGCGAGGGCGGCGGGGCGCCGGGTGCGGCTGCGGCGGAGCCGGCGGGGAAGGCGGCGCGCGTGGGGCGCGGGTCCCCGCGGGCCGCGGTCAGTGGCGTTAGCGCTGGGCCCGGGGCCCGGGCTGCAGTCAGAGGCTTGGGGGCGGGGGCCGGGGCGCTGGGCCATGGTGTCCTCGGGAAGGAGTGGGCGCGCCGCCCCCGCCCGGGGTCACGCGGCCCCGCCAGGCGCAGGGCTGTTGGGGGTCACACAGACCCACCCTGGCAGTCAGAGGTCCCCAAGTCATAAAGAGCCCAGAGTCACAACCGGCCCCCGACCCCACCCCAGGCCTCCCTCCGACCCTCACTCCCGGTTCCCCCCCCCCCCCAGGCCGGGCTGGGGGAGCAGAGACGGAGAGCGCAGTCCCTGGGGTGGCGATGCCGGGCGGGGGACTGCGCACTGGGTGTCCTCTCGTGGGCCGTGGGCAATCAAGGCGAGTGGGGCAGCTTTCCCGTCCCGCGGAGGAACCCGAGGTGGCCTTGGTGTCTGCAGGGTCATTCATGGGGGCCTGTGCCGCCGCCCCGCGAGTTCCAGGTGCACCCAGGGTCCCACGACAGCCAAAGTCCCCCAGCCCTTTGCGTCCTTCTTCCTCCCTGCCTCTTTGTGGAGGGAGGGGTGAGTAGGAAAGACACACCCATCCTATTAATGCCTTTGCTCCTAGCAGATTTTGGAAACCTATTATCTTTATTTGGTTTTAAATCTTTATTTTGCACTTAACTTCCCAAGATAACCCAAAAGTGAGGCTCTGCTCTCACTCTGCATTAGCTGTGGGCAGTGGGGGTGGGCAGTTCCCCTGGGCGGGGAGGGGCCTTTGTGCCCCTCTCCAGACTTCACTAGCAAGGACAGGTGCTCACTGTCCCCACCTTCTCATGGCCTCACACACATCACAAAATAAAGGATGGCCCTCACCTCCACCAGCCCTCCTATGCTTTACCTCTCTCTTTTTTTTTTTTTTTTCAGAACCTGGGCAAAGAGATCCCTGAGAGACCCCAAAATAAAAGAGGCCACATTTACATATTAGCATTTATTGTTCAGGAAACACTAAACTACACCAGACAAAAATGAAAATGGACAGAATTACAAATTGTTAAAACCCCATTTGCCTGGATTTCTCAAGCTCTCTCTGAAATAAAGTACAAGCCAGTGTTAAGCCCCCAGGCGTCTAATTCCCACGCTAAGACTCAGACTTTCTGAACACCCAGCACAATGTCAGGATGGTCTGTGCTGCTTCTGTGGCTCCCATCCCAGGCTCCTGAGCAGATCCCCCAGCCTCCTGGCCTGGAGGCCGCAGCAAGGGGAGGGGACCTGGACTGTGGCCGGGCCGGGGTGGGGGGGCTGCGTGCATGTGTGCGTGCAGGACAGCCATCACTGCCATTCAGAGGACAGTCCACTCGCCCGTGTTTCACCCGCTTTCCTCCTGTTTGAAAGTGACCCAGCTCATCGTGAATGCTGGTGAACACCGGCCCCCAGTCACTTGTGCTCCCAAACGAGATACCAGGGAGGATCCTGGACTCCACCGCCCTTGTCCACACCCAGCCAGCCCCAGACAGTCCTCACTCACAAGCTACCATGAAGTACCCCCGCTCAGGAGGAGGAGCAAACACGAACACCCCCCCGCCGAGCAGAGCGCTGTCTCGCTCCTTCTACAGTAAGAAGGTAAGAAGCCGTGGGCAGCCTTGTGAGGGAAAGCATGGGCCCCAAGACAGCTCCCGGAACACTTTCGGAGGTGCTCCCAGCTCCCGGGGGTTTATCAGCACCCATGTCAACGGGGAAGAGCTAAGCGTGCTTCCAGAAATTCCAGGTACACTCGGGACGAGGAGGAGGCACACAAACTAATGTGGGGACATGATTTTAACTGAAGCAAATATTGTTCTCACACCCACACGGTCTCTGCTGTCGGGCAGGGGGGCAGTGACAGATGGAGGAAACCCCCAGCCTGGGCCCAACCTCAGGTGAGTGAGGTTAAGAAATGGACTGGGCTGGAGGAGACCGCACGGAGAGGACCCCGTGAGGGTTCCAGGGCCATCTGTCTGGTATTTTGAGCATGGTAATGGGAGTGGAGCCAGAACCCGTGACAGGAGGGAGGGGACCCACCACACCCACATCACCAAGGCCAGTGAGACTGGGAAATGGGGCCCAGGTTTTCAAAGCCTTGGACATGGCCCCACCCCAAAGAATACTGGGCCGCGGCAGCGGCTAGGGTCACGCTTAGTGTTGATGTTGACAAAGGGCTCAGGAGCTGGAAAGCACCTGGCGCAAATGCAGACCTCCACTGCCGATTTGGGTCTCTGCACAGCAGGCGTGACATAGGCACGAGCGCCATGGAGCAGGCAGGGTCCTTCTGGAAGGACCGGGTCACACAGAGGGACAGCTGTGGGTGTGGGGCTGCCCTGTGCCCACGGCCCTGGGCACGAGGGGCCCCCGGCTCGTGAGACATGAGGGGAGCATGCCGCTTTGCTCTCTTGTCGGAAACAGTGCTGGCGGGCTGGGCTCTGGTCCAGGCACATCTCGAAGACAAACCCTGAAGTCCATAAGACCCACGTGGGGCTGTGCACAGCGCATACACTTATCTGTTCAACAACAACGGGCCAGGGAAGACGGCCAGGCGCCGGAGGAGCACACGGGCTCTGGCCACATATCCGAGCCTGCGTTATCAGCCCTGGCAGGCCTCACAAGGTGGCGCCCCGAGGGCCAGGACCCGACAGACTGATAAGCACAAAATAGTCCACACTGCCTACCTGAGAATTATACTACTCTAAGACATGAAAACTCCAGCTTGCAGCCCGACCTGGACGGAGGTGAAAGGCAAGTTAGACAGCGGTAGCTAGCGGACAGCGAGCCAGGTGGGGCCCTGCTCCCGCCTCGGCCTCCCTGCCCCGCGCTCACTGGGCCATCTGCACCACGACAGCCCTCCATGCTTTCTCCTTGTCGAACTCCTTCAGGGGGCTTCTGGGCACCTGTGGCCAAACAGGCAGAGTGTTATTTTTCCTGGGCCCCCCACGCGGCACCAGGCAGGTGGGAAAGCTGCTAACTTGAGAGCTTTTCTCAGCCTGAGACAGCACGGGAAACAGCCCCAGACCTGGGAGGGGACACAGACACCCCTGCTGCTCCACGTCCCACGTCACCTGCAGGAACACAGCCTGGGCAGGGGTGGGCTCTGGGGCGGGAGGCCGCCATGAGCGTCTGCCTGACAGCCGAGGAGACAAGCATCTGCATACAGTAGGTGCTCAATAACTACTCCCTGACAGGGCAAGGACAGACACCACAGTGCAGGAATAAATGGGGCAAGTGAGGGCCTCCAAGCTCTTCCTGGGGGCAGGGGACCGGCACCCCCACAGAGAAGGGGCGTGACATCCAGGGAAAGAGAACGCTTGAGGCTGAGGTCACCAGACAGGAACAGGGAGGCCAGCGGCCAGGCCCCTGAGCCTCTGGAACCTGGTGGGAGCTCTCATTCACCAGACTCTGCCCATCCGTGTCCCACCCAGAACCAGTGGGTCTCACAACGCCGTCCTGTGGGAGACCACCGTTCACCGGAAAAAACAAGGAGAGGACAGCGTCCGCAGATGTCAGCGAAGGGAAGTGCAGGACAGGATGGAGAAGGCCGGGGTTGCTGAGCAGGGCGGACAGCAGGAGCACAGACACGCTCACACAAAGGCCCTGGAGGACCCTGCAGCACCAGGGCCTCCCAGTCCACAGTGTAAACACCTCTGGGGGGGCAGCTGGTGGGCAGCACACTGACCCCCAGCCTTCCAGCTATGGGGGGGGGGGACAGAGTATTGTCCAGGTGGCCTTGAGCCTGGCAGAGGGGCTGGCATGACTCTCTGGAGCCTGCCGGCCAGAGGTCACTGCTGCCAACCCGTAGGGGCTGGGTGGCACCCACAAGGGCGGCCAGGGAAGGAACTTCTGTGACCTATGTGGACCCTGAGCAACTTCCTGTCCACGTGTGTATGAGTAGAACTGAAGGCATTCAGGCCACGGTATCTTTCCAGGAATGGATCTGTGTGTAGGGCCACCCCACGAGCACCGGTGGTCCCCGTGCCCGAGGCCACTCACCTCCCCTGCGGGGCGCTCCTGCTGGCCGGTGGGTGCGGCATCCCAGGACGCGCCCAGCTTGAAGCTCACGCACTGGATGACGGTGCCCGTGTTGAGGCCGGCCTGCAGGAGCAGCTCCAGCATGAGCAGCAGCAGCAGCACGTCGTAGGATTGCTGGCGAGAAACAGGGAGGTGAGCGGCACGCCCGCCCGGGCTTCTCAGCCACTGCGTGGGGAAGGCCGCTCTCTCCAGCCAAGGGAGGCGCTGTGGGCCGCACTGGGCCCGGGGAGCCCTCCGGGAGGGAGTACTCGGGTGAGCTGGTGTGACTGGATGAACGGGTACGTGCACTTCTGCGCTAGGCTTTCTGTCTCATGACTGGGAGTCGAGGAAGTCGATTCTGCCCTAGGTTCTCTTCTCCTGGGTTTGACAGATAACATAAATACGGCCCACAGGCAGTTAAGCCCTGGAGTAGCGCCGGGGCTCACCGCCAAGTCTCCCATGCCCCGAAACAACCACCAACAGAGCCACGTGTGGCGACACAGAGGGAGTCCACGTGGGGTGAAGCCGTCTGCTCTGGGGTCCCTGGGCAGCGGCACACAGACGCCATCAACGGATTCTCCCGGAGTTGAGCCTGGCGGTGGCTGGAAGGAAGAGGTCTGAGGACCGTCCATCAGCGGTGATGGGAGGCGGGGGGAGCCTTGGCAAGCAAAGCGTCCCAGGGAGCCCCCAGCCCTCCCAGCCACAGGTGACCTTTGGCAGAGACGCAAAGCAACCAGATGTTAGCACAAACCCCAGCTCCGTACCGTGTCCCTGTGGAAACACCTCTCCTCAAGCTAATGTATAAATTTAACCACAAGCCCAGTTTTTAAAAAAGAAGGTGCTTTCTGGAGCCAGGCAATTTGATTCTAAAACGCACACAGAAAGACAAACACGCAACAAAAGAGAGGTAACCCTGAGGAGCAGTGGTCAGTAGTCAGGCAAGTAGCTGGCCAGATGGTGAGGCCGATCGCCAAACTTCCATGACGGGAACAGGGTGGCACCAGACAGACATGTGAGACCGTCAGGCGCAGAAATGGGCCCCGACAGGGACAGAAGCTCAGCTGTGATCAGGGCGGAGAAGGGGGCGTTCCAGCCAATGGTGTCTGAAGCCGTCCAGAGGAAAGGTCCAGGGTAAAGTCCCGCCGGACACAAGCACTAGCCTTTCTCATTGCAATGGAAAATCCAGAAGTGCTGAAAGAAGATACTGACAAACTTAACTATATGAAACAAACAAACAAAAACCATAGCTGCCACGTGGAGACCCCCGTCCGGACCCTGTGCTGCAGGGCACTGGTCTCCCAGATACTGGCCAAGCTCAAAGCCCCTGGAAAGTAGGCAAGCGATAAGCCGAGTCCACCGGGAAGGACACGCCAGCACCACGAGGCACAGTCCAAGGGCCCCCAGCACTCGTGTCCAGAGAGACGCCCACGGCAGCACACCGGGCTTGTCGCCTCGCCCGTGGACAGGCCTCTGTGCCGGGCTGCGGAGAAGGCCAGTGCTGGGAGGGACCTCCTGTGAGGGGGACTCGCCACCTTCTAACGAAACTACAGATGTGTCCCCCCTCCGACCCCGCAGTCCCGAGCTAACCGTCCTAACGACGCACCGGCCAGACTCGGAACCCCCTGTGCGCTGAGGAGCTGTTCCTGACAGCAGGTAGCTGGGAACAGCCTGTCTCTGCCCCGGGACCCAGCTGGGGCCTACGTGACAGTAGCGTGTGCTCGTGTGAAGGACATGGGAGAGCTCCCCCCGGGAACTGAGAAACAGGACAGAGAAGATGAAATCTGAGCACGTATCAGACCCACAGTAGCACCATGCCCAGAAAGGGGGTTGCTTCGTCACAGACCTGTCACCTCCTAAGCGGGTACAAGGAGGACGTGCACTTTCCCCGCAGGGGTGCTGCCGGGGGGACGCACTGGAGGGCTTGGGAACACCTTACATGTGCTATACAAGAGTAACTATGTTCAGTGTTATCAGGAATCAAGAGTTTTGGGTAAGAGAAAAGGGATACGAGTATAAAATAACACAAGTTAAAAAAAACCCAAGTACATAGATTTTGAATTGGAAATACAAACTCAGGATCTTTAAAATCTACATTCCTCAGCTCTGTCCAAGGAAGAGGCTTAGAAGCTATGACAACCCCCGCGTGAATGAGGGCACACAGCCCCCAGATCCTGACTTCTGTGCACGGTCCCCTCTGAAGAGGCCTGGGCACGTCCAGGTGGCGGCAGGACGAGGTGCTTGCAAGCCGGGGGCCGGCAGCTGCTCCCTCCGGCCATGGCTGGGCCAGCTCGGGCACCGGAGAAAAATGGCTGCAGCACCGTAAAATAATGAAATCCCTGAGTCCTCGGTGGTGCTCAGGAGGAAAGGGCACCACCCGTCACACCGCATGCCAGCTCACTGGGGACGGGGGCACGAGAGCTGGGCATCCGCCACTTTCCTCCCTCCTCAGTGTAAAACAACAGCTCAGGCAAGGCCAGCAGCCAGGGCCACGCCCACGCAAGATGCCGGACGGGGCATCTGCAGGTGCCCAGCTCACACCGCGGTCATGGTTAGTTCTTTCCTGCAAGAACCCCACCCCACCCCCGGCCAGAGCACTCCGGCAGCCGCTGCCAAACCAGGTGGGAGGTGACAGCACATGCTGACCGCACTCCCACCGCATCACAGGAAGCAGATCCACAGGTGGGACCCTCTCCCAGACACTTGACCTGGACTCCAGAACGTCAGTGTCACGGGGGAAGAGGCGGGGACTGTGCTGAATTGAGACTCGAGGGCAAGTTGTGGCCCTCGGCCCGGCCCTGCTCAGAAAGCTTCAGCTGCGAGGCACACTCTTGGCACGGCCCACGCACACTGCCTGAAGGCGACACGGCGTGGGGCTGTGTGTCGGGAGCAGCCCCCTTGGAAATGCCAAAGTATTTATGGTGAAGGCTCCCGTTGTCTGACAGCCGACACTCCCTTTCAGATGCTCCCGAGAAATGACACGCATGCGTGGGTGCTCCCAACCGTCGGTGTAAACACACGTGTATACACAACATGTAAACTGCTGGGGAATCTTGGTGTTTACTGCAGGATTCTTCCCGTTTTTCTGTATATTTGAAATTTCCCATCATAAACATCTGGAAGCAAGGCATCTAAGCAGTAAGCCTAGTGCGTGTGTCTGTGCCCGCGCACAGACTCTGGAGAAGTCCTAGTACAGGCATGTCCATGTGCGCAAAGGCCCTCAGTTCTCCTCCAACTCACCTATAACCCAACGCGATTCCAACAAGGTCGTCACACGCCTAGAGCAGTAGCGGATTCTACAGAGAGGCTGGAAGCAAGAAGGGCTAGGAAGCCCCAAGAGCGCCATGAAGAAGGGGTGTCCAGGCCGGCTGTGGGGCCACCGAGACCAGGCAGAATGGCCCAAACTTAGAAAAAGAGGCAGCCTGTGCGGAGCAGGGCTGGGGCGGCCCGGGCATCAGAGCCGGCGCACAGACACCTGGCCGTCACACGAGGGAGCAGCTCCGGTCCCCGTCCCGGGAGACGCCTCACACGCAGCCCCAGGGGCCGCAACGCCACGTCTGCCCAGAACTCCTACCTTGATGGCGGGTGGGTAATCTCTGAAGATCTCCAGGACCCTCATGATGCTGAACGACAGGTACCCAGAGGCGGTGAACAGCAGCGGGGACGCGAGGCTGCAGATGGCAATCAGCACCTCCACCTGACGGGAAGCAGGTGCGAGCACGGCTCAGCCAGCGCACCGGGGCCGGGGAGCCGCGGCCTGCACGGAGCGGGTCGGCATCTGCCTCCAGGCTCTGCCTGAAGCTCCCGCGAGGCCCTGCGCTGAGTCTCCAGTGAACTCCAAGCGCGGCTTGTGTCACGCGAGTCCCCCAACCTCTGTACAACTACCCACGTTGTTGGGAGAGTGACGCGCATGCAGATGGCCTCTCCCGGCTGCCCTCGCCCCGCGCCCGTCGGACAACGATGCCCGGGAGGTCTGGGCCTCACGCGGGTGCTGCAAAGGACGAGCGCGGGGTGTTGGGGCCCGAATTTAGCAGCTGTCCCTGTGAGACAGTGGACCACCTGACAGGACGCCAGGAGGCGGGCTGAGGCTGGCGGGCCGGCGTCCTCCTGCCTTTGCAGAGACCCAGCCCTCTCTCCTGACCACTTGTTTCCACAGTCTGCCCTCGGAGCCGCACGGCGCTCACCAGGCCTGCCCTGCTCAGCCCCACAGCCCAGTTCTGAGAGCCCGTCATGTGGCGGCCCAAGAAGGGGGCGGGGCACCTGGGGACAGGGCCACGCTTACCAGACACTTGCTGGGACACTCGGCTGTGACGTGACTGGCAATGGCGCTCGGAAAGCACTAGGAGGAAAGAAACACGGCTTCAGAGGGGGTGGCTGAGGTCAGCTCCTGATGTGCTCTCCTGTTTCCAGGGGCGCATCCCTGGGTAGGGTGGGGCCGGGACGGGTCAGGGGGAGCGGGGTGGCTTCTCCGAGGCTGTGGAGAAGCTGAAGCCGCCCTAGGAGAGCCCGCATGCCCCAGAATCGCTCCGTGGGTGAGAGGGAGGCGTTCTCGGGGACCACCCTCAACCAGCTCCCCAGCGGGAATTCCACGCAGGTGCACGGCGCTGCCTGTGTCCAGATGCTCCCGACGCCCAGTCACGTCCCGTCCCAGGTGTTCTCTGTTCCCGGCTTGGGACACAAACAGGACCCTGCTTTGCATTTATAAGCCTCCTTGACCAGAGACCCTCGTCCTCCGTCGACAGACGCAGGCGTCTCTGAAGAGCGCAGCAGCTGGCCTCGGCTGGGTCGACTCGGGGAGCCCCAGGACCCCCACCACGCTGACTCTCCCCCACTGCACAGGCACCCCTGCCCCTTGTAATTGACACACATCTGCTTCGTCTTGCTCGAAGGGACTGATTTACTCTCACGCCGTGCCGGTCACGCAATCCCGGCAGAGGGAAGCACGGCAGGAGGACAAATCCTCCCCGAGGGGCCCAGTACCGGGCCCGCTGAGCCCGCTGAGTCCGCTGAGTCCGCTGAGCCCGTGGCCCCAAATGTGTCCAAGCTCCAGTTACCCAGCTACACGCCCACACAGGAAAGGAAGCGACCATGGCCTGGGTAGGAATGGCTCGGACCCCTGGACCCTGGGACGGTGTCTGCACTGGTGTAGGGCTCTGGCTTGAGGGTGAGCGGGACACAGGCAGGCTCTGCAGCGGGAGGACTGAGAGCGGAGCAGCTCTCTGAAAGCGCTGCTGTGGCCACGAAAGGGGATCCACAGGGTGTGGGCTTGGCTGCAGAGGTGGGAGGGCCGGGCCAGCGGGTCGGCTTCCTCTAAGGAGCGTGGCGGCGAAGGTATTCTGACAAGGCTCTCTGGCTGGAGGCAGAGGGGGGACTGTGGTGTGGAGCAGCCAGTTAGGAAGAGACTCTGTGGCCCCAACAAGCCAACAGCAGGGATCAGGTTTGCTGGGTGGTTCCTCCAGCCCCAGGCCCTGGACGGGCAGGGAAGTGGCCCGTGGCGGTGGGCTGTTCACACACACACACACACACACACAGCCGGCCCAGGGACACTGCAGGGACAGGCTCTCAGCCAGGCCCTGAGCCCTGGAACCCTGCCTGGTCTATGACCTTGGCCTCTCCCACTGTCCCCAGACCACTCCTCCCCACCAGGAAAAACCCCACCCCTGTATCCCTTCCTCTCCACGCCCTCCTGTCCCCCCGGCCACCCACCAGTTCTTCCACCACTGGGGAGTGAAGGGGGGGCAACTGCAGAGAGACGGCCCAGGGAGGCTGGTCTGGGGGCAACAGCCACATCCTCTGAGCGCGTGGTCACCGAGCAGGTCAATGGGGCTGCTCAGGAGAGTCTCTTCTCACCACCAGCGTGAGGGGAGTGTTAGGTCTCTGTGCTCAATGACTCGAGGATGTGCTCCGTCACCTCCGAGGTTACTCACACAGCCGCGCTCGCGGCCCGGGGCACCCACCGAGGCACGTTCTCTTCTATGCAAGCCCCACCTGTGCACCGGCAGCCAGCGGCCTGGCTCCGTCCACGTCCTCCCCGCCTGCTCTCTCTCCCCAGGCTCCAGTCCTTGGGGAGCACCTTGGCCGTCACTCCCAGGGCTCGGTGAGGTTGGGCACGAGTGCCCGCGGTGTCACTCTGAGCCCTGGGACGCAGCCAGAGTCCAGCCCCGGCATCCAGAGGAGAGCCAGTCCCCGCCTTCCTGCAGCTGAACGTGCAAGCTGTCGGGGCAGCATCAGGAAGCAGAGCACGCGGACAAGGCCAGGGGTGCTCACTGTATCCTGTCCACTCACACAGGGTGGCTCTGGACAGCAAGGTGGGACAAACCAGCCCCTCCCGCAGGCGTCCCAGGGACGCTGCTGAGCAGCCCTGGGGTGACCACGCCCGGGATCGCAGGGCCTGTCCCATGACTGTGGGACTTTGGGTGTGCGGGGTCGATCTTCACTGCTCCCCACAGCGGCGAGGAGCCCACACCGGCCAAGGCTGCCTGTGGCCGCGAATGGGAGACGCTGGGCATTTCACTTCAACCCTGAGCAACGTCCACTTCTGCGAGCAACGTCAGACTTGGTCACGAGACCACGAGGCCACCAGGGTGTACTCACGGCCACTAAGATCCAAAAGAACGTCACTGAGAGGTGTGGCCCCGAGACAGCGCCGTCCACATTCAGAGCGATGACCCCGCCCAGGACAGCAGAGACGCCGGCAATCACCTCGATGACCTGGGGGCAGAGCACGCAGGCGGGTCACCCAGGGAAAGCGTCTCACGTGCGGCCGGCAGGCAGGGGCGTGAAGAGACAGTTCTAAGAGCTCAGGGCAAAGGAGCCTGCATGTTGAAATGCTGAGCACAACCTCTAAGAGCACATGGAGAAATGCATGGTTTCCAGCTCAAAATTAGTGGGCAAAGGAAAAAAGCATAAGGAACGACGACGCTCCCACCAATTCAAAGGCAGAAGGCAAAGCAGCTAGGAAACAGAGAGGTGGCAAAACTCAGTATAAACGTGGCAGTGCAGTGACGTGGGCCATGCGTGAGGGACTACGTCCATGAGGCCACGGAGAGGACTGCAGTCCCAGGCTGCTGACAGAAGCACCCCCAAACACAAGCGGAGCTGAGCGTCGGGGCGGAAAGACAGAGCCCGCGGGGCCAACCGAGAGAGCGCCGTGCAGCTGAACCCGTCCACACAGACTTGATGGCCAAAGCCGGCAGCAAAGGCAGAGTCGCTAAGTGATGAGAGAAGGAAACTTGCCCGTGTCTAGCGACACAAACACCAAAAGCCCCAGCAAAAAGCTGCAGAGCCGTGAACAGAAACGATAAACACCGTGCTCAGAGCAGAAGGGTTATCAGAACAGGCGGAAAGCACACAAGTCTGGAAACACAAGGAACCTGAGGGCGGCCCCGTCACCTACCCTTCCAACAGGGACCCTTCTGAGAGGAAGAGTGGTGAATTTAAGGACTCCCCGGAACAGCAGGGGTCATTCAGGACTCTGTGTCACCGCAGACCTACCCCACGCAAAGTAAAATATCAGGCAGAAAGGAAAGTCGATCTTACTGAATAGGATTTCAGGACCCGGGCAGGAAACGCCACTTCATACAGGATGCTGGTGCTTTCCGACACGGGACCCTGGAAGGAAGCAACACGTCTGGCCTGGTGACTTCGCAGGTGCTTCGGGGGTGCACCCCAGGGGAGCCACCCCCCACTCTCGGCACCGGCTGGCCGTGCTCTGAGCTCAGATGTTCTCCCTGCCTGTGGAAATGGGATTAATTCCTGCAATCCTGGTTTTCAAGGTGACACTTGCAGCAGACTCGGTCTCTCCATGCAAACACTGGGGCACTGGTACTGGACCAGAGTCACATAATGGGGAGGTCATGTGGCCTCTTCCACTTTGCCTCCCTGAGGCCATGAGCCTCGTGACTCCCTGGAGACGTGGGGCTGCATGGGGCACCCTGGGGCAGCCTACCCTCCCGCGGACCCCCGCTCTGGGCTGCCTGCTGTGTGCCCCGCGCAGCCCAGGCCTGGACCCACCTTCTGCTTACAATAAGCCTCGCTCGACCTTGCTGAGATGATCACCGTGGCCGCCATGAAAAGCTCCAACAGAAGGAGCAGAATCAGATTAAAATTTATCTGCAAAAGAGAACACATATGTCCATAAAACTGGATCTCTTCACTTTCATTCTGTAAACGTAGACGATCCCACGGACAGGTTTGGAAGTCTGTTCAAAGCTCCGAGCCGCCTTTCAGGTCCAGGGCCAGATGCTAGGCACCGGGCCACACGCCACCTCTCACTCTGACTCTCTCTCTCTTCAAACCATTCTTAGCTCAAACGCTGGATTTGGCCAGTGAGCTCTAGTCTGCCAACCCCTGATCCAACGCTTCCTTAGTAGTTTGCCCCTCCTGGGTGTTTAAAGATACGAAAACTTAGGTTCATATCAAAACCTGCGAGCCTTTACACAGCTCTATGCTTAATTGCCAAAAACTGAAGAGACCAGGGCCTTGGGGGGTGACAGAACTGTTCCATATCTTGACTGTGTTGGCAATTACAGGAACCTATCCCTCTGTTAATAATCACAGCATAAAATGTTAAAAAAAAAAAAAAGTTAATTTAACTGTAGGATATGCAAACCAGCTCACCCAGACCCCGACCCACTGCCCCACCACCCCCTCTGTGGGGCTCCCACCCTCGGGGCCTCCCTCACTTGCTCCCACCACCCAGGGCAGGTGCCCGACAACCAGGGGAGCCCCAGAGCCCATGGACGGTGTTCACGCAGGCCAGTCCTAAGCCCGTTCACCTACCTTGTCCGTTCCTTTCCGCGGAAACCACAGGAAGGGCGCCTGCCCTCGTCCCCCTCCCCAGCCCCACCTCCTGGTGCTTCCCCCAGTGGCCCCCAGCCTGGGTGCAGCGGCGTGCTCCCTCCTCTTGCGGGCTGTCAGCGATAAGCTATCTGGCGGCTGTCTCCCGGTCGCGGGCCTCACCAGAACTGAGTGGTAATAAAACCTACATTTAAAATCAAATGATGGGGCGCCTGGGTGGCGCAGTCATTAAGCGTCTGCCTTTGGCTCAGGGCGTGATCCCGGCGATCTGGGATCGAGCCCCACTTCAGGCTCTTCTGCTATGAGCCTGCTTCTTCCTCTCCCACTCCCCCTGCTTGTGTTCCCTCTCTCGCTGCCTGTCTCTATCTCTGTCAAATAAATAAATAAAATCTTTAAAAAAAAAAAATAAATAAATAAAATCAAATGAAATTAATATGTTTGATCTACAGAACCCTACACGGAAACTAAAACAGAGAACGTTTGTTCTTTTACAGTGTTTGGTGGAATGCTAACAAAAACTGACCATCTGTTGGGCCACAAAATAAGCCTTGGTAAATCCCAAGAGTGTGCACTACAGACTGCGCGTTCCGACCCTAACAATAACACAGAAGATAGCAGCAAATGAAAGACTTTAAAAAATAATCTCATAGGTTTGTTTCATCAGGGTCCTGGCAAGAAACGCAGGGGCAGCCACGAGCAGGCAGTGGAGGAAGGTTAACCAGAGGAGCCGGGACCTCGGGAGCCCTACCAGGCTGGCAGCGACCCGAGGCCCCGGGGAGGGAGGGAGGGGCCGTGAGACAGGACCCAGCCCCCAACCCACCACAGCCCGGAGGGCTCAGAGCCGGAGAATGGACACACTAAGCACTCTCTAATGTCCCATCTCCATCTCACGCAGGCACACGTGCCGCCTTCCCAGCGCAGACAGACAGGGAGGCTGTGCGCGGGAAGTGGGTCTGGAGGGGCAGGAAGGGAGATGTGCAAACACCTAGAGACAAACAAGGATGAAACACTACGTGTCGAATCCGGGGCGCAGCTAAGCCGGAGCTCAGAGCCGGCGCGGACACACCTGGATGAGCAGGGCTGCCAGCTCCCCACGGATACAGCGCACCGACCCCCCCCCACCCCCCGCCAGCCAACCCAGAAGCAGCCTGGAGACACGGGAAGCAGGGGAATGACGGCCACCGGGAAAGAGAGAACAGCAACCACCAACCCACCAAGGCAAGAGCTGGTTGATAAGGTTGACAAGATCGATAAGGTAGATACAGTGAAGACGCGAATGAAATTCTGGAAGGAAAAGGAGAAATTACAGAGAGCACACATAAAATAGTAAGCAATATTACAAGCTACTGCATGCTAATAATTTTGAAAAACTGCATGATATGGAGAAATTTTTGATAGAAAGGAAAAAAACAAACTTTGGCAAGAGGAAACAGAACTTGGATACTAATTAACGACGTCCTCCCTCGGCAACAGGTCTGGGTGGAGACAACCTTACAGCCACGTTCCACCCCACCTTCAGGAAGTTCGCTCTATCCCGTCGTTCCTAAACTCGGAAGAGATCAGTGCTGCCTGGTTTACTTTCTGGGCCAGCATAAGAGGGACGCGTAGGCCCTTCTCACAGGTGACGCAGAAATCCTAAACACGGTACCAGCTAGTCACCCCGTCACGGTATCTACAATGACACCGCTGTCATCTGGGCAGGTGTATTCCAGGAAAGACAGGCTCAACACCAGAAAAATCTACCCACCCAATAAACTAAGTGAGGAAAGATCATCTTACACATGCAGAAACACTGTTCAACTTCAACACCTATTTGTACTTTCAAAATGAAATTCTCATGGTAAACCAGCACATGAAGAGAACATTACTAACTTGGCGAAAGTTACGCATCAAAAATACAACAGAGACTCTTTGGCTGCAACTCATGTGGGGTCAGGAAGAAGACAGAGATGCCCCACTGTTTCCCGCCGTGCTGGAGACCCACCACAGCTACACGGAAAGAAAGAGCCAGCAGGCGGGAGGACTGGAGGGGATGCTTGCGGATGACGTGCTCATGTGCACAGCCCACAAAAACCGTGAAGAATGAGAGCTCAGGAAAGTTTCCAGACACGAAGTCAACTGACAAAATACCCTTTTTATTTAAACACTGGTACAGTTTGAACATTCACCTAAGTGAATATTCAGCAGCGAGGGGCAATCTCCTGGTTGATTACATGGGACACTGTTGCTCAGGGAAGCTGGGGAAGGCACCCCGGACTCTCCTACTATTTGTCCAAATTATTTTAAGTCTTAAAATATTTCGAAATAAAAAAAAATCTAATCAATCCCCGTTTCTGTACTCCAATAATCCATTTGAAAACATCTTTTAAAAAATAAGACACCCTACTAGCAACAAAATCTGTTAATGATGTAGGGATTACTTGACCAAGAATACACAGCACGTTGGGGCCCTAAGAGAGGACACAGAAGATGATCTGAATACGTGGAGAGACCACATAGGCTCTTAGGCCACGCACGTGGTGTGGCCCAGGAACAGACAGGACAGGCCGCAAGTCGTGGACACAACGATTTACAGAGGGGCCGAGGGCGCAACCAGGCAGCTGTGGGGGCAGGGAGCTCAGCTCAGGAGGGAGCAGCAGAGAAGCAGGTGCTCAGGGGCGTCAGGGATGAGACAAGGGGAAGGGAAGTAACAAGCAGCTGCCCCCGGGGTCCCCCTGGGACACAGCAGAACGTTGGAGATGCCAAACGCAGGGAAGCCTGTGGGGTCGGAGAAGCCTGAGCAGGCCGGGAGGGCGAGAACCGGGTGCAGGCAGAGTGCAGTCCCTGGTGTAGGAGACCCTGCGGAAATGCGTCCACGTGGGCCCGCTCACGGCAGCGGGCGCCGGACTGAGCCACCTGGATCCGCCCCTGAAGAATGCTGGGGAGACCGAGGCCCCCACTGTGGACACGCGCACTCACAGGGAGCTGACAGGGGACGGGGGAACGGACGAGCTCTCCCGCATACACCACGTGGGGATGTCAAGATGGGCTTGCCCCAGGGAGGAGGCGTGTGGGAGCCCTGGAGTCATGTCGCAACGTGGCTTTCTATTCCCGCGTGTGTGCACCCGTGTGTGCGTGTGTGTGCGCACGCACGAACATCCCCAGACATGGTGGCTCAGGCGTTAGAGCCTCGTGTCCTTGGTGCCACGAACAGCACTTTCAACATGCTGTGGCTCAACCTTCACGCGCCGGGAACCCCCGAGGGCCTGGTTACCCATGTATTCCTGTGCCATGGCCTGAGTGGGGTGGAGACTGGAGTTCCAGGTCCAGGAGAGGTGGCGCTGCAGCCACGGGCCACGCTCAAGGAGAAGGCTGGGTGGAGTGGGGCTCTCTGCCTTCACTCACCCGTTCTGTGTGTTTGGGGGCACTGTCCTAGGCAGTGGACCCCTGAGCATCCGTGTAGGGTTGGGGCTTTTGGCACCGTATCCAGGGCTGCCGGAGCCATAGTTTCCAGCTCAGCGCACACGTGTCTCCCCGGGGTGTGCAGACGCCAGACTGTTTCCAAAGGGTGTGAGAATCGCCCCGGATGGGAGTGGGGCACCTTCTGTCTTCCGTGGCTTCTGCCCACGTGATGCTGGAAATGGCATCTCCCTGTGGCTTCCACTGACCTCTGACCACGGTGAGCCTGAGAGTGCCTCCAGCTGCCCGGGGCATTGTGCTTTCCTCCTCGGTGAGTGCTGAGGCAGCCTCCTGGTGCCCCGAACCTTCTCCTGTGGATCTGCGGGGGAGCTCCCCACATACCCTGGGAGGGTCCCCCTTACAGTGTGAGCTCCTGCGTCTGCCCTGACCAGCGTGTTCCAAGGCCAGGGCTGTGGTCTGCACATGTGGGGTTGCTCCGAGCTGCACCAGGCGGCGGGAGCTCCCCTGCCTTCTTGGGACGGCTGTTTAAGAATTCCTGGTTGTGGGGCACCTGGGTGGCACAGCGGTTAAGCGCCTGCCTTCGGCTCAGGGCGTGATCCCGGCGTTATGGGATCGAGCCCCACATCAGGCTCTTCTGCTTCCTCTTCCACTCCCCCTCCTTGTGTTCCCTCTCTCACTGGCTGTCTCTATCTCTGTCGAATAAATAAATAAAATCTTAAAAAAAAAAAAAGAATTCCTGGTTGTGGGGTGAGTCCCCAGATGTTGTTGAGGGGGCTGCCATCCCTGGCCCTGGGTCACTATACGTGCTGGGTCCTGCCACCATCGAGAGGCGCCCCCACAGGAACCTGGCAGGACTGATCTAATGAAGACGCCCTAGTTCTCAGTAAGACTTTATGATTCTCTACAAATCAGCCTCACAAACCTCCTGATTGATTCCCAGGAACGTCACATTTATCTCTGTAAAATGATTTCTGTATGTAAATCACTTTCCCAAAGCGTTCTGTTGCTGGCGCAATTGTTGTAACTGATTTTCACGCCCAGCAACCTTGCTACCCGGGCTGAATGTAGGTCAGGTCAGCAGGAATCCCCTCGTTGGCAGATACAGAGACAGGAGTGTCCCTTGCCTCAGGGGCCTGGCCGACACTTCCTCGGGGCCACCCCATCCTCTTCCTGACCTTGAAGAAAGGGAGTTCAACATTTCCCGTAAAAGAAGGCTTTTTCGTTTGTGTTCTGAGGTCTCTGAGGAGCCCTCTTCCGTAGGACACTCTTCTCTTCTGGCACCACTGCCTAAACGGGAAGGTCCCGCTGTTCTGAGCGGTGCACAAAGTAGCACTGCACCTTCCCATCAACAGCCTCACGGGTGTGATGAAATAGGTTATAAAAGAGACGCTCGCCATGTCATCAACAAAGCCATCCAGTGGAATCAACGCAACAATCAAGCAAAGACCACTCTCAAAAACATAAATAAAATGCTCAAAACTTGCCGGACTCCAGAGCTAGGATGCGCGTGCACCGTGTGACCACCGCGCTTTCCCAGCCCGGCGGCAGCACCCTTTCAGGCCCAGACTCAGCGGGACCACAGCCCCCGTGCGGCGCCTGCGGCAGCAGGAGGCCCCACGGCCCCACCCGGGACTCACGTCTATTGCTGAGGGGTTCACGACCAGTTTGCACCCAAACCAGATTAAGCACGTCGTGGTGATGGCGAACGTGGACACGAACAGGATCTGAAAGTTGGGGATCTAGAAAACAAGACGGGGGTCACTGTTTTTTGCATAACTAAAAAAAGGTATCGTTGATCCAAATTCCAAGTCATTAATTAAAAATCCCAAGAATATGACACATAAGAATGAGCCGGGGCGGGGGGGGCACCTGGGTGGCTCAGTCAGTGTATGACTCTCAGACTTCGGCTCAGGTCAGGATCTCAGGGTCATGGGATGAGCTCCACCCTTAGTGGGACTCAGCTTGAGAACCGATCCTCTGCCCCTCCCACCACATGCTCACGCTCTCTTTCCCCTAAAATAAATCAACCTTCAAAAAAAACCCAACTAGCCAGGGAGGATGGCCTGCAGCCCCTCGAGGTGGGGGGAGGGCACAGGAAGCCCTTGTGGGGGGCAGAGGGGCTGCCAGCAGTGGAGGCAGAAACACGCACACACACACGCACAAACACACATGTGCGCACACACACGCGTGCACGCGCACACACGGGTGGGTGCCCGTCAGCCCCGCAGGTGGACAGCGCCCGCTTCCCCAGCCCACGGGCCGGCGCATCCCGCCCTCGGAGGCTCCCCCAGAGCCGGGAGCCGCACTGCGGCAGCGACACCTGCAGAGGCCGCATGGAGACTCACCGCACTGATGTTTCTCCGTGAAACCGCGAAGCTCACGATTGCTGAGGGAAGGCACTGAAAAGAAACCAGAGCTCCGTGAGCCAGCGGCAAGTCGCCTGGCGTCCCTGCCTGCAGTGCCTACGCTCCCGGAAGGACCCACCACCTGTCGGCCACACGAGGGCCGCCCGTCTACAGGCACGGGGTGCTGCCAGCGGTGGAAGGTCTCACGCCTTTCAGAATGATTTGTTCTGGAAAAAGTTTAATTTTTGTGAAGAGATGAAAGGGACAGATAATGAAAGCTGTTCTCGCTGAATGCACTCAGAAGCCGGACTGTCACCTCTACCGACTGCACGAGAGTTAGTCTTAGCTTCAGAATTACCCCAAAAGGGAAGCGCATCCCTGTGTGGAGAAGTGGAAATGTTCAGGAGTCCCAGAGCCCCGAGGAGGTTCTTGTCAGAGACCCCGCAGTTGATCCCCACAGAAGTGGGGGCCGAGGAAGAGGGCAAGTGTGCGGTGTCAGGGCAGTGGGGAGGTGGAGGCAAGGGCACCAGCCTGGGTGTCGTGGTCCATGCCACATGTCGCCCCTCAGGGCACCAGGGCCCTCACAGACGCCACGAGCCACGGGGACAGAGCCTACAAGGGTGGAGGGGGACTGGTGGGAGCATGTGGCTTGTCTCCCCAGCCTGTCACTTCTGAGGGTGACGGGCACCACCAAGGGTTTTGCTGAAATGTCCAGCCTAGGTCAGTGCTGCCTGGGAGCGTCTGGGCCAGACGTCACTGCGACCCCCAAGAAAGGTCACTCCAGTGGTGACAAAGGGCCACCTAGAAGGCTCCAGAGAGAACGGCAGGGGATGGGTCAAATTCTTTGAAGGAGTTTTGTCCTAAGAGAGCAGAGACCAGGCACCCTTCCAGCTCACAGGCCAGCCTGAAGCGGCACGCGGCTGCTAGAAACCCAAATGCCATTTCCCACCTGGGAATCTGCAGTGTGACACTCGGACATGCATCACATCCTCCTCGAAACTAAGGTCAGAAGGGGAGCAAGTGACAGCAACGGACAAGTCTCAGAGCAAAGAACTCGAACGCACTACCTCAAATCTCGGTATTGAAAGGTGCGACCGAGGAGCGATGCTTACCGACCCTGCAGCACATCGTAAGTAATCCATTTCAGAGGGAAACACGTTTCCCAGATAGAGCGAAAACCCCGAAGTCACAAGCAGACAGCTCTGCAAAACAGCAGCACAGTTCAGGTGACAACACGGGCATGCTGGAACATCACGCAGCTCAACGACGAGTTCTCTGACTACAACCGTCTGCATGATGCCAACGTGGACGCCTAGATCCCGCCATACCTGACTCCCCCCTGAAGAACGGCCACAGCCCACTCTCCCCCACAGGGTGGGACTGAGGGTCTGGCGCTTCTCCCCAGAACACATCCTCACCCCAACCTGTACAATTTCAGGACCTTAGCATCCCCACCCTCAGGGCCAGTCTCAGAGGCTGGGAAACAACTCTGTCCCGTGTTCTCTGCAAAGCTAATCCAAGTGGACGGCCAGGAAATGACCGCTCGGTCAGGGGCTGCAGGGCCAAGGGCTTCCCAGCTGTGAGGGGCACCCAGGCCTCACGTCAGGCCTGAGAGATGGAAACACTACCAAGGGTGAGGCTCTGGTTCTGGGCCAGGGGTCGTGCCTGCCCCACTGTGATGGGAGCACGGGGGTCCAGGGGCCTGGGGAACAAGGGAGACCACGATACGCACCTACATGAGGTGGGGATGAGCAAGGTTACGCGCCTTGGCCACAGGTGGCAGTGGGCAGTGCGCAGAATCCAGGGCCCCGGGAGCGGGGAGGAGGGGCTTCCTCTGCACCCCAGCGGATGGGGGCGTCCAGTCTCAGGGGAAGGGTGGCCTGGGGAAGCCCAATGTAGGGGGAGGTCCCTGCCTGGACCCTAACTCTCAGCCCAGGCCACACCGAGTCCTGGGGTCCGGCCCGAAGAGAGGTGTGTCCCGTGGCCCAGCCCCAGGCAAAGCTGCTGTCGGCTGAAATGACTCCTTCAGTGGTCAGGGGCCCACCCAAGCATGTCTGAAGGGAAACGTCCCCGACCGCAGACCTGAATTCTGCTGGCCCTGTCCCTCCAGCCCCCGGGGTTTCCTTTTGCTCCAGCCCCTGGCTTCCTGCCTCGGAAACCCTGACCCACTCCCCAGTCTGCCAGAGGCCTGCACTCAGAGCACAGCCCCTCCTCCCATCTGTGCAGGGCAACCCCTGATCCCCCAGGGCACAACACACGAGCCTGCAGAGGGGCAGCAGGGGTCCTGGGCTGTCCCAAGCCTGGTGGAACACGGAGAAGCCACAGCCCCGAGGCCAGCAGCGCTTCCGTGGTAGATGTTCATGAACTGAATCCAGAGCGCCCACGAGGCTCCCCAGAAGCAGAAGCGGCCCCAGGGCCTCACTCTCCCAGGGCCGCATGCACTCCCAGGGGACGCTCGAGGTGGATGATGCCTCCCTGGTCCTGGCGAGGAGCTACTCACCCCCATCAACACGGAGAGGACCCACGTCTTGTGACTGAAGCACGGGGGCAGCCTCGTGGCCAGCTGGAGGTCATTGGGCTTGGTGTCGGGGGTGTAGCTCCCGGTGTCCGGCCGTCCCCGCTCCAGGGCAGGCATCCGGTCGTAGCCGAGCTCCTCCCTGCACTGCTCATCCCGCGTCATGGTACTTGGGCCGCACACACTGGCATCAGAGGCCACAGGACAGCGGCACTTGTGGCTCTGGGGTCCCCTCGGCTGCCACGTACGCACCGGCAACAAAACTGTCTTTGGGACCACTCTGAAACGAGTCTAGTTAAAGGAAGTTGTTTTCAGCAAAAGAAATATCATCCATACCAAAATGCTGTGAATCTGAAGAAAACAAGAAGCACGTAATTCCACTCCCAGCACAACAGTGCCTTGGTGACGCGGGACCCCCCAGCACCCACACCCGCACCTGTACCCCCGACAGCCGCCTCATTACCAGTCACACACGGTGCTCGAATCAAAGCACACTAAGCCGCCCACGGTGGGATCCGAGCACGAGAGCAGACACACGCGGAGCCGTGGACCCGCTCGCTTACCTCCGGTCTCCGGCGGCTTCGGGCCCGGGAACGCGGGTCGCTGGGCAAGGGGCTCCTGCTACCCAGTCTGCTGGCTTTGGGCTTCCAGCCACGGCTATTCACAGAGGAACAAAAGCCCGGCAAGGCCGCCCTGGAGCCAGGGCGAGGAGCACTGCTTCCCGAATTTCAATGAGACGAAGAGAGCGTGGCGCTCAGCTTCTGGGGCGGTTGTGTAACCGCGGGCTAGAGCGGTGCCCCGACCCAAGTGCGCTCAGCGCAGCGGGTGGCGGCCTGTCTTGGTGCCATGGCGGGCCTCACAGCGGAGCAGCCTCCCCGAGCGGCGATCGAGCACAGAATTGGGCAGGGTGGGGGCTTGAAACAAGTTACTTTGTATTCACAGCCCTTGTAATACACCCCCTCGGGCGGCTGATCTCACCCTCTGCGGCCCCAGAGGAAGACCCCTTCACGAGGGCACGCACACACACTGGCGCATTCAACGCGGCTGGCGCGACCCTTGACCTGCTTGGAACTGTGACTCACTGGTTCCCATGGGCCACCCCGCACTCCCGCTGGGGCTTTTATTTCTGCTCACTGAGCAAAGAAAAAGGACGGGAGTATACTTCTCCCGGAGACACTGGCGCCCTGACAGTTACAGCAACGGATTCTTTATGGACATGGGAACCATAAAGTGGCTCGAATCAAAGCGTTCTGGAAAGCCAGCTCCTCAAACTGCGAGTCCACATAAAGCTTAAGCAGGGCATTGGTTTTGAAGAACGGACGCTCCCCTGTCTTAGTGTATCCACCAAGCAAAGATGAGAATTCTCACGAACTACAACCTGGGAAGTCAAGAAGGGATTTGGAACAGACTGAAAAATCTCCCAAACTTCTTGACTGTCTTTTTGTTTGTTTTGTTTTTTGGTGAGAGACGAGGGGGGGGCGGGTAGGGGCAGAGAGAGAGCTGAGTGTGGAGCCCGACGCGGAACTCGATCCCCAGACCCTGAGATCCCGACCTGAGCTGAAACCGAGTCTGATGCTTCACTGATGGAGCCACCCAGGTGCCCCTTACTGTCTTCTGAATAACTGAATTAGTAGGAATAGGTCTGACCAGATGGAATCCTTTGTGCTTTCATTTGAAGAAAAAGTCAAGCAGATCTCACCATCCCTGAGCCTTTCCAAGTTTGCTCCATATGAAAGAACACAAACAGGCTGCCTTGAATCAGAAACTGTGGCACAAACTCCTCGAGGCTCTGGAGTCATGGTCGCTTGAGAAGTGCTTCCTTGTTTCTTTGCCAATACCAGTTTCCAGAGCAAATCCTGCTTTTCACACAAACTATTGTTCCTGAAGTGCCCTTCCTCCCTGTTCTGCCTGCTGAGATCCCACTCAAGTTTTAACATTTTCACTGCCATTCAGCAAATATTTACAGAGTGAACAGAACAGACCACAGTCCTTCCCACGCGGAGTTTACATTCTAATGGCTGCCCAGGAGCGCACAAAATCAATAGGGTGCTCTGGACAGAAAGTAAGTCGGGGGAGTCAGGGCAGGCCTCACTGAGGAGGAGGCGACACGCACAAGGCAAGGAGAGGAGTCTCACAGAGAGCGGGAACAGAGGTGCCACGTGCAAAGGTCCTGAGGTGGCCAGGCTGGAGGACGATGGGCATAGCACTCACACGAGGGATGAGGCCCCTGTGGGCATGGACACGGCCTGGGCTTTGACTCTGAGGCGGACCCTCGGGAAGGCTCTGGACACAGGAGCAGCCGACCGCTGGGAACAGGGCAGGCCGCGGGGCAGCGGGTGAGAGCAGCTGCCGGCTGGGACTGTGGTGGAGCACAGACGTGGTGAGCAGTGAGCAGCTTCTGGATGGACTTGGAAGCACCCACGTGATGCGCCGTGAGGACGTGAGGACGACATGATGTGACAGGGCCAGGAGTTCGGGCGCCCGGAAGGCTTCCGTGCGAGCAGAGCAGGTGCAAAGTGTCTCAGCGGACTTAGAGGAGGCTGCAGTCTGCTTCTGATGCCGAGGCTGCCAGGTCTGTTGGGCATCCACATGGTCCAGCTGAAAAGCTGAGTTGAAAAGCCCAGAATTCAGGGCTGGTGGATACGGGGGACAGTCCCATGGAGTGTCCATCCTGCTGCAAACCACCCTTGCTGTCCAAGACTCCCCTTCCCGCCCTGACACGAAGGGAGACCAGGGCCCACAGCGTCTGCCTTGGGCACCTGGTTCCCCCTCAACCCGGGAAAACACTGGGACCTTCCCCAGTCCCGGGTGCGTTCATAGCACCAGTCTGAGATGCAAACTTCGTTGGGCTTCTGAGATGTGGGAGAAGGACAACCTTTGCAGCTCTCCAAGGGCATCATAATGACACTGCACAGACGGATGAGCGAGACTCAGGCTGCCCTTGGAACTACCGAGGGACGGCGCAGCGGTCACACCGACCCCGGGGCCGATGCACCGAGGGAGGGCGTGTGGGTCACACCGACCCTGGGGTCCCCGGCGGGCAGAGCGCGTGAAGGCGCCGTGTCCACTGCTCCGCACGCTGACACGGATGGGAGGGCTCGTCTACACTGCAGTCTCCGACCAGGAGGAAATCAAATTAGGAATTAACCCAAATGCCCGGGAAATCCGCAAGTATGTACGCGTTTATTCCCCGTCTGTGTAAATGAAGAGGATCGCGCGGGCCCACAGAAGTGACAAGGGCTGTGCAGGAGGCAGCTGGTCCGAGCTCCGAGAAAACGCACCTCGTTCTCACCTTAAGGAGCTGGGAAAGCGCAGATCCGACGACAACAAGATAAAGGCAAGAAAGAAGAGAGAAAAATCAATGAAGAGGTGGTTTTGAAAAGATGGCGAGAACTGAGAACCCTGCGGCTGGAGCACAGGGGCGGCGGGGGTTCTGCGCCCGACGATCCGCACAGTGGGCCCGGCAGGCGGCAGGCGGGGAGCAGGGACACGCCAGGGACAGTGGGGCGCCTCGGTCAGCGCACAGACGCCAGCCCGGGCCGACGAGAGCTCCCCGCGCAGCAGCCGCAGAACCTCCCCGCTGCGCTCCTCCCAGCGCACCGAGGGACCGCGCACGACGGACACAGGACGCCCACCCGCACGAGGCCCCGCCCACAGCGCGACATCACGCGCCCAGCACGGCGTCTCGCTCACCGGCACCTCTCCTCACTGGGCGGCATGCTAACGGTCGCCAACCGCCAACCACCAGCTGCTAACGGCCGCGGCGCGTGCCGCGAGCCCATTGGCAGAGGGTGTGAAGCGCAGGCGCAAGCGCGGGCGCGCCAACCCCATTGGCCGAGACTGCGAGGCTCCAGTGCAGGTGCGGGCACAGGCGCGGGCGCGCGGACCCCTATTGGTCGAGGCTGTGAGGCTTGGGCGCAGGCGCGGGCGCGCCGACCCCATTGGCCAAGGGCGGCGGGAACCGCGTGGCTTCGCGCGGACACGCTCCCGGTGGTGAGCAGTGCAGAGTCTGAGGCTGCGGCGGGGCCATGCTGCGACTCGCGACCAAGCTGGTGGCGTTCTTCTGGAGGAGGGCGGACGGCCCCGACGAGGAGGCCGGGCCGCCGGGGTCCGAGCTCGCGGAAGGTGCCTCGCGGGGCAGGGTCGCGCTGCAGCCCGTGCCCACCCGCGGGGGCCCGGGGCGGGCGGGGAGGGAAGGCCACCGCCGTCCACTGCCGGCTGTTGGATGCCCGGGGGAGCGCGCCCCTCCCTGGATGGGCTCCCTTCCCGGCCTTACTTGAGGAGGCCTTCTGCCGGGTAGCTGCGGGTGCGGTCGGTTAAGCGCCAAGTCGACGTCCGCTCGGGTGCTCATCTCAGGGTTGTGGGATCGTCCTGCGTCTGGCTCCATGCTGGGCGTGGAGCCTCCTTTAAAAAAAAAAAAAACAAAAAACGCAATTAGAAAAGGCTTCGTATTGACTAGGGGTAGCACCGTGCATGATTAGCACGTTTGTGTTGCGGGTCTGTGCACCTGGCTTGGCGTCTGCGTGTGCGGCCGGCTACGGGACAAGGCGTGCCCGCATAGCCTCACTGTGACTTGCAGTTCCGTGTTGAGAAAGCTCAGAAACGGGCACCCCGCCTGGCTCAGCCTGTGCTTGGAGAATCTTAGGGCGCGTGCTTCTCCCTTGCTGAGGTTGTGTTTGAACACGGTCCCGCCCCGCCCCGCAGAGGGACACGGGGCGTTCTCCCGGGGTTCCATTCCCCCTCCTAGTGAGAATTGAGTTCAAGGCGGTGATTCTCTTGTGGCTTCCTCTAAGCTCTGAAAAAAGGAGGTTCTCCACAAGAGAGGCCAGAAACAGCAGAAATGGAGTTGACCTGTTGCAGGCAGCATGCTAAGAGCCATCTGTGTCCAGACTTGCTGACACCTCCAGAGCCAGCTTTGTAGCCTGGAGCTGGTCGTAGCGTCAGTCTGGGTCTTGTCTGTTAAATCCGGGCTGTCAGTAGCAGCTTGAACTCCAGCCCCAGGCTGCATTTGCATTTCAGTGAAGGCGGAGGGCTGTGCCGTGACCGTGGGCGTCTCTGGTCTCTTCTGTGTCTGAGAAGGAGCAGCTAAGGTGCACTGGGGACCCAGAGAGAACTGGCTGCTGCAGGCGTGCCCGGCTGTTAGTGGGGACAGTCACTACACGGATGAGGGCATGCTGGGCCTCTAGGCCAGATTTACTTGCCAAGCCCAGAATCTCTTCTAGCACCTACTTGGAGAGGTAATACAGACTCTCCTCACACCATTGCTGGTGTTTTGGTGACGACGGAAGATCATAGGAGTGATGATGGCATGGTGTAACAGCTCCCCAGATGCCGGTATAAATACTGCACCCTAGCCTGTGCTTTGGACTCGTTTCCCT